>NW_026019947.1:0-247500 GCF_900185275.1 Solanum verrucosum | reverse complement strand
TTCTAGACTTCCTGTATATGGTGTTGAACATAATTGGATCAAACAAAACATATTTTGGGAGTAGCCGTATTGGAAGGACAATCTGCTACGATATAATCTAGATGTGATGCACATTGAAAAAAATTACTTTGACAATTTGTTTAACACATTGATGAATGTTAAGGGTAAGACAAAAGACAATCCAAAAGCTAGAATGGACATAAAGGAATATTGTAAGAGAAAAGAGTTATGGCTGCAGAAATTACAGAATGGTAAAATAGTTAAGCCTAAAGCCAACTTTTCATTCACATTGGATGAGAAACGTGAAATTATTGAGTGGGTTAAAAATTTGAGGATACCGGAGGGATATGCTTCAAATTTAGGAAAGCGGGCAGATATGAATGAAGGAAAATTGATAGGTATGAAAATTCATGATTGTCATGTCTTCATGGAAACTTTAATTCCTATCACTTTTAGCCATCTACCCGAAAGGATATGGAAACCAATCACAGAGATAAGTCTTTTTAAAAATATTTGTGTTCTGAAAAGTTGTTGGAGAGTAGTTTAGACAGAATGGAGGAAAGTATTCTTGTTACTACTACTAAGTTGGAGAAGATTTCCATATGGTTTCTTTGATGTGATGGAGCATTTTCCAATTCACATTGTACAAGAGGCACGCCTAGGAGGTCCGATTCAAACAAGATGAATGTATCCATTTGAAATACTCACTAAGTTATATATATTCGCCAAGTCTTTTATATATTAACATATATATACATATATACATGCAGAAAAATTGGCAGTTCAAAGCAAACGATTAAGCAAAGGGGAAGGATCGAAGGATCGTTTGTTCAAGGTCATATTGGGAGAGAAACTGGTGATTATTATTCTTATTACTTTGGTGATGATGTGTCATGTAGGAGAAACAGGCCCAATCGCAATGATGAAGGCGATATTGATCCCTTATTTCCATCGATATCAATTTTTAATCAAAATGGTCGAGGATCTAAAAAGCATGGAAAGCGAGGTTTCACTGATATGGAAATACAATTAGTTGTGACACATATTTTGCTTAATTGTCTAGAGATTCAACCATATGTCAAGTAAGTGTTAAAAATATGTCATTAAATTACATACTAATAAGTGATTATTAACTAATGAAATACTTGAATGTAAAATAATCAGCTTGTTCATAAACACATGGGATAAATGAGTCGGATCCGAATGTGTGGGTGGAGGAAAGGGCCGAACGAACTTTTGTAAGTTATTTAATATGAATAATATATATTAATAGTGAATATATTTATGATATGTATATATATTGATGTCAATTTTTATATTTAATATGCAGAATGACTTTTATCAGTACGTTGCTGAGAATCTAGATAGTTTGGTCCAATTGACACCTGAACTTTCCACCCAGATTTGAAAAGAAAAAGTGGTAGGGAGGACACACAAGGGTATCGTCTATGGTCTAGGACCTCGAAACGATGTAAGACGACTCCAGTCAGACTTAGAATGTATTAGATCGTCACGTCGAGCCGAGGCACTTGACGGTGTTCAGATTACTGCTATGTCGGATCAAATAGCTAAACTTACAGCAACACTAGTAGAGTCGGAGCGGAGAAGAGTAGTTGAACAAGAAAGCATGTGTGAGACCGTTCAGCAAATCAAAGAACAAGTGATGAACCACACATGTCGACCTACTACTTCGGCTCCTGATGACACCGACGACGAGAGTGATGAGGATGATTATGTAGAGTCCGTCGCTTTTGTTAAAAAAAATTCTAAAACAAAAAAATCAAAAAGCAATGCAGTCTGTCGCTTTTTGAAAAGCGTCGAGCTAAAAAGCGACGGAGGTGACTGAGTCGCTTTTCCGTCGATTTTGACCAAAAAAGCGATGTAGTCCGTCGCTTTTGGCCGTCGTTTTTTGACAATTTTTTAGTAGTGACCAGTCATCGGGCTTGATAGATGGTGACATTACTCAGCAAGTCTCGATGCAGGTCTTTGTAATACATCACTAGTACTAAAAAATCACTATTCTTCTTTCTAAATTTCCCAATGAAAAATGTTCATATGACTATTGTTATAGATATTTTGATTAAATCGGTGAGAAAATAAAAGATAGTAATATTTTCACACAGAAAAATTAGGAATTTTCCCAACATTTTAGTGAAAATCTATTTCCCACCATGTGTTTTCCTATTGAGTTGATTCGATGAAAAATGAGTGGTAAAAACATATTTTATAACATAAAATTTTCATTGTTTGTCGTGGAAAAAACCTCTATTTGTAGCTGTGTGTTGAGTTGTGTCCTAAGTCTGCCAAAAGATTATGGGAAAGTCTCCCTCCCTGGCTATTGTCTCAAGAATACTGCATTGCTAATGAAACAAGAAGTAATCTACTATATATGTTTAGCTGAAGCTAAATAATAAGCTATCAAATAGAACTAACTTCCCGTCTTCCCCTGATGAAGCCACCATGCACGAAAGCAGAAAGGAGTGTGCTCGAGATCTAATCAAAAGCAGTGGCGAATGCAAATTTTCATCAGAGGGCCGGCCAACCTCCACCAGTTGAGGTTGGCCAAACACATGTTTTCTTGGAGGAAAACAAAAAATCATATGCACACACTCTTGCAGCACCAAAAACACAACATTACATATTAAATCTTTAACATATTTCCATGGGGAACCAAAGATAGTATGGGAGGAGGAAGAGGTACAACAAACAATCATAAATGAGGACTTACAATACGCAATGATTGGGAAATTCTCTTATAGATGGCCGGATATTCAAGAGTTGAGGAAATTAATACCAAAACAATGTGACTTAAAAGGGGAAATAAACATAGGGTTTTTGAGTAACATATATGTATTGATAAAGGCCTCACTACTCGAAGATTATGTGAAACTGTTATCAAAACCTCAATTTTATATCATGCATAATAATTGGTCTTATCTAATGAAAACCCTGAAGTGGGATCCACTATTTGATCCAAAGGAGGAAACGACCACCGCGATAGCCTGGATATCTTTCCCATCATTGCCACCAAACCTTTTCGGTAAAAAGACAATTTTTTATATGGCAGCATTAGTTGGAAGACCTCTACAAGTAGATCTGGCAACACAAAATAAAACAAGGCCTAGTTGTGCAAGGGTAAAGGTCGAGGTGGATCTTTTGGGAGAATTCCAAAAAGAATTAACATTGGAATAAGGAGAAAGACCGGTGAAATCATGGGAAAATGGGTGACAATCAAGTACGATTATGTTCCAAAATATTGCAAAACATGCAAGCTCCAGGGACACAATGAGAAAGACTGCTATGCCATTCACCCAGAACTTTTCCCACAAGAAGAAAAGAAAGAGGAGAAAGAGTTGGCGTAGAAGAACAAAGAAGAAAATGGGGTAAAAGATGATCAAGCTGTTGGAAAAGGTGCAAAGGGAAAATTACAGAAACAAGGTGCCAGAGCCCACGAGGAATGGGAACAAAAGGAGTTATCATCATCAAAGAAAAATTAGAACAAGTCTGGAATGTAAGAACACAAGAAGAATATAGAGTAGAGGTGGCTACAAAAAACAAATTTCGAGCATTATAAGACAAATACTTTGTAAAATACGATAACGAAGAGGAAATAACATATGATAAGCGAATTATACTCCTACAGAATGAAGTAGAGGGCAAGGAGAGTCAACCATCAAAGCAGAAAATAGTAACAAAACTAAGCAGAAGAAGTGAGACAGGATCCACAAATTTTTATATAAATGAGACCAAGATAGGTTTGGAGCAAAGCTGCAACTCAGAAAATTCGTTTGTACAAGAAACATGTAACAATGGCACACCACTAGAAGCAAAAACAAACTCTGATAATGAAAAAGAGGGGGGGGGAGGGGGGAGGAAAATAGCACATTTACTGGAGAATGAAGATGTTTTGACAAATAAAGAACCAACTATTTTCATAAGGTCTACGATAGATAAGCTACAGCCACATGAGATTAAAGAAAAGTTAGATGCAGAAGAAGAAGAGGGCATGTATGCTAATATACACCACATCAGCAGGGAAGGAGATCTATCCCCAAGACAAATATGATACTTAAAAGGAAAATATGGGACAAACAGGAACACCAATCCAGACATGTCCTATGTCAATACAAAGAGTAGAAGAAACAGGCCCTTGTTTCTTGATCAATGATTAGTAAAATTTTGTTTTGGAATATTAGGTCAGTAAAGTCTCAAAATTATTTTGAGAGACTACTGGATCTAAACAGAAAACATCATTACTCATATATTGCTCTCTTAGAGCCTTTTCAAAGCCTTTCAGAATTGGACAGGTACAGGAGAAAACTTGGGAAGCAGCATGCCAAAGTTAATTTTTCCTCTAAAATTTGGTTATTTTGGGATGAGAAGTGGGTGGAGTAGGATTGTTTTGACATAGTGCAACAATTTATTGTTTTTTTCAAGCATAGAGACAGTAATGCTCATGTCAAGGTTACAACAATCTATGCTAGATGTCGTGCCCTGGAGAGTTGGAACTGTGGAAAGACCTTGAGGAGATTGCTTACAATACAGTTTGTCCTTGGATGGTAGGGGGAGATTTCAACACCATTATTGATGAGTCAGAGAATTTGGAAGGATTACCTGTTTCACAAACAGAAGTGGAGGACTTTGTCCAATGCATCAACTCTTGTGCCTTGAATAAGATAAAATTCTCAAGAAGTTGTTACACTTGGTGGAATGGCCTAATAGAGCAAGACTGTATTTTCAAAAGACTGGACAGAGTCTTTGGGAATAATGAATTGATGAATCAATTGTAGAATACAGAAGTACAACACCTAATCAGGGAAGGTTCAGATCATGCCCCACTACATGTTACTTGTAGTACATCCCATGAACAAATTTTCAAGCCTTTTAGATTTCTCAATTTCTGGATTAAACACCATAGTTTTCAAAAAGCAGTAAAGACATCTGGAAGTTGGAAGAAACAGGTTCACCCTTCACTGTGGTACAGACTAAAATGAAAAGAGTGAAGATAACTTTGGTACAATGGAGCAAAACAACTTTTGGAAACATTTTTCAACAAGTGGACACCTTAGAGGATATAGTCAGGACCAAAGAAGTTCAGGTAGAGATCAATACATCAGTAGAAAATAGAATAGCTTTGAAGAAAGCTGAGGTAGACCTTAAAAAATGCCTACACATTGAGGAAGAATATTGGAAGCAAAAAGTAGGGATGAGGTGGTTTCAAAATGGGGATAAGAACACAAAGTTTTTTCATGCATATGTTAATGAGAGAAGGAGAAAGCTGCAGATTTCTGAGATAAAGACCAAACAAGGAGATATAGTAACCACCACACAGAATATTGGGGAAGAGGCAGTGAGTGTGTTCAAAGAACAGTTTATGGAGACTAATGAGCCTACAGATTATTCAATGCTGGACAACATTCCTAAAATGATAACAGAAGAACAAAAGGAAGAGATGAGAGCATTACCATCTGAAGAAGAGGTTAAAGAAGTAGTGTTTGCATTGAATGGGGATAGTGCAATTGGTCTAGATGGCTTCTCAGAACTTTTTTTTTCAAAACTGTTGGGATACGGTGAAAAGCGACATTGTAAACATGGTGAAAGCCTTTTTTTGTTGACATGAGCTTCCCAGGTTTATAACTCACACGAATCTAGTTCTGATTCCTAAAAATGAGGTAATTGAAAATTTTGGTGATCTGAGACCTATAAGCCTTAGCACTTTCATTAACAAGATCATATCAAGGATGTTGCATGAAAGATTAGTAAAAGTGCTACCTAACATTATCTCACAGAATCAAGCAGGTTTTGTGAATGGGAGAAGTATCACGTAGAACGTTCTTCTAGCTCAGGAGATCATAAGAGATATTAATAGAAGAAACAAGCTACATAATGTGGTGGTGAAACTGGACATGGCTAAGGCCTATGATAGAGTCTTTCTCACAAAAGTTCTAAAGGGTTTTGGTTTCTCGAAAAGGATTATTAACATGGTGGTAATGTTGATATCAAACAACTGGTACTCAGTGATTATAAATGGGCAGAATTTTGGTTTTTTTCGATCATCAAGGGGATTGAAACAAGGGGATCCTCTTTCTCCAACATTGTTTATCATAGTAGCAGAGGTTTTGGCAAGAAGTCTCAACCAATTATTCAAGGATCAAAAGTATAAAGGTTTTGGACTACCAAAGTGGAGCCCTGTGATTAATCATCTGAGTTATGCTGATGATACTATATTGTTCTGTTCAGGACAATCATACTCAATGAGGAAAATGATGAAGGTGCTGAGAGATTATGAACAGGTGCCAGGACAACTAATCAATCTAAACAAGAGCTTTACTTATTTGCATGAAAAGGTACCAATTGGAGTATGTAGAAAGGTAAGAAAAATAACAGGAATTAAGCAAGGCTCTTTTCCTTTCACCTATTTGGGATGCCCGATTTTCTATGGAAAGAAAAATAGAACTCACTTTGAGAGTTTGATCAAGAAGGTGGTGAAGAGAATCAGTTCCTGGCAGAATAGACTACTCACTTTTGGAGGAAGATATGTCCTAATAGTACATGTACTACAGTGTATGCCAATTTATGTACTCTCTGCCATGAATCCACCAGCTTGTGTCATTACCCAATTGCATAGAATTTCTGCAAAAAAATTTTGGGCTAACACTGCAGGGGCAAAGAACAAAACATTGGGTGGCTTGGGACAAAATGTGCTATCCAAGAAGGGAATGAGGAATGAGATGGAGGTCACTACATGATGTTTCAAAGGCACTTTTTGCCAAACTCTGGTGGAATTTCAGAATTTCAACAGATACTTTGTGGGCTTCTTTTATGTGGAAAAAATACTGTAAGAAACATCATCCTATCATTGATAAGAGATATGGTACATCTCATGTTTGGAGAAGAATGACATCAGTAAGAAAGGAAATTGAACATGAAATATGGTGGCAAATTAAGGCAGGCAACTCTAGTTTCTGGTTTGATAACTGGACTAAACAAGGAGCCCTATATCATATAGAAGAAAATGAAAAGGATGGGGAGGTGGAAGTTAAGGATTTTAGCACAAAAGAAGGGTGGGACAGAGAGAAATTGTTACAGAATCTGTCTACTGAAATGACTGACTATATCATGTAGAACATATCACCTCCAAACACTCTTTTTGGAAATGATGTAGCTTGGTGAATGGCAAATGCACAGGGAATGTTCACAGTTAAGTCAGCTTGAGAGATAGTGAGAAGCAAACATGAACCTAGAAGAGACTTTGAGGTACTCTGGAATAAGGGATTGGCCTTTAAGATTAATTTCTTTCTGTGGAGAGTCTGGAAGAGGAAGATTGCCACCGATGACAATCTTAAGAAGATGAGAATCAACATAGCTTCCAGATGTTGGTGTTGTGACAGGAAAGAGAAGGAAACAATGACTCATTTATTCCTAACAGCCCCAATAGCCAACATGCCATGGAGATATTTTGCTCTTTTTACAGGAATCAACATAGAAGGAATGCATCTACAACAACTCATAATCTCTTGGTGGAAACAGAAGGCAACACCAAAATTGCAGAGCATATATAGAGCAATACCAACTATCATCATGTGGAGTTTATGGAAGAGAATGAATGCCCTCAAACATGGCAGTGGAATCAGTTGGGAAGGAATGGTGGAAATGACAATTGAAGTGGTCAGGCAGATAGTGAAGACTTAATTTCCATGGATAAAGAAAATGAGATGGTCATGGCAAGAGATAGTGCATAGACTCAATCAGTACAAGCCCAAGATACACTACTTAATTGTCACATGGAAACCTCCTAAAGATTACCAAGTAAAGTGTAACACTGATGGAGCATGCAGAGGTAACCCAGGTTGGAGCTCTTTTGGATTTTTTTTTAGAGATAATAAAAGAGATCTAATATATGCCAAATCCAAGGGTATTGACATGCAACAAATATGCAAGCAGAAACTGTTGCTATCCTAACAGTTCTTAGAAAGAGTTTTTGCAGAAGAATCCAGAATGTAATTATTGAGACTGACTCTCTTAGCTCAAGAAAATCATTCAGAAGATTTGGAGAACTCCATGGGAAATAGCAGAAAAAGTGGAAGAGATAAGAGAGATAATGGAGAAGTAAGTGCAACAATTACACACATATTCATAGAGGGCAATTTTTTTGGCAGATTCTTTGGTATAGGTATAGAGTCACAAACAGAGCATCAATATTGCTGTTTTCAGGAGCTACCACTAAAGGAAAGAAGGATCTTATATGCAGAAAAATCACAAATGCCTAATCTCAGGATCAGAACACGCAAAATCACCCTACATTGAGTTTGTTTTCAGTTCGAAAATCATACAGATAAAACAACAGTCAAGACTCAAAACACATAAACACAAGTACAAGAGCAAGGATCTCCAATATTCTAGCATAGAAAAAGGAGTTAATAAGCATGAGAAAGCATACAGATTTGTTGCACTGTCACGATTACACAACTGGTTACAAAAAGCTAGTTATAACCTCAGGAGTCCATCTTTTAAAATTCAAAGGAGGGCAAGGGATTATGTAGAACGAGAAGAAGAAAACTCAGCTAAGTCACAACAAAGTCATAAGCTATTATTTCCTCTACCAGCCACCTGGAAATGGAACTACCTGGCATTCTGTAAAAGAACCGAAAAAGTGAGAGGAGAGAAATCAAGAAAGGAAGTAAGAAGGAAGAGAGGTATACCTTGGTATATGGAACTTCAACATAGAAGACAACGGAGGGAGAATTTCATGATTCCGACCGACAACTATCAGGAAGAAGGTTTTCTTGGTTGAATTACTTTCCAAAAGTGAAAGCTACTTTACCTATTTTTGTTTGGATCGGGTCTTTTAGACCTTACCAATTTTTATGTTTTATTTTTTTTCTTTGCTTTGTTTATTTGGGGCCATGGGCTTTGTATAGGATTATGATTCATTTTTATTAAATAAAAGGCCGCACAGGCCACAAAAATTCATATTAAAAAAAAAAAATGTAATTTCCAACAAAGGGGGTTAGGATGAATCCTCTTCCGCCCCTAGTGATAAGTGAAGGGAAGAAAATGATATGAGTGACATAGCGAAGACTCAATTAGCACAACACACACAACTTTGACTCCAATAAATTTGATCCTCATTTTTAGGTCGAGTCTCAAACTCTGACTCCAAAAACCCAAAACTAGTTGGAGATGCCCATTTTGAGCTCGTTTAAACGAATGTTCCCGCTAAATTTGAGTACAAATTAAGAATCTATACATATGTAGATAGAGTATGAACAAAAGTTATTGAATTCACGTTAACTTGTAAGTTAACACCTGGTATGCATAGATCACGTAAATAGGGATACAACTTTGTGACCGGTTGTCAGATTGAATAGATGGTGGTATCACATCCTTCTCAAAGGAACAATACGTGACACTATGACAGTCCCTAAAGCAGGACTTTGCAATATGTCACTAGTCACTACTAAAATATCACTATTTTTCATTGAAATTTTCCACTGAAAAATGTTCAGTGGTTGTTCTCATAAAAGGCTCAATTATGTCATCAAACTTTGGGGAAAGGCTCATCTATGCCGTTCACGTTTATTGGCTCATCTATGTCATTTCCGTTTGAGAAAAGGCTCATCCATGCCATTATTTATTAATTGAAAAAAGTTTCAGTTTTGCAAAATTACTTTTTACACATGGTCAATTACAATTCGGTCATGTCATTGATTAAATTATTTTAAAAAAAAGAAAACGCTCAAATATGCCATTGAACTTTATGAAAAAAGCTCATCTATGTCACCTGTTAAAAGTTTGGCTCATCTATGCTATTTCAATAAACAAATAATGGCATGGATGAGCCAAACGTTGAACGGATGACATAAATGAGTCTTTTCTCAAAGTTGCATATTTGAGCCTTTTCCCTATTTATTTTTTTTGAACCAGTGAGAAAAGAGATAGTAGTGTTTTCACACAAAAAAATTAGGAAGCTTCCTAGTATTTCACTGAGAATCTGATTCTCACCATGTGTTTTCTCAATGAGCTAGTTCAAAGGGAAATAGATGGTAAAATCATGTTTTGTAATATAAATTTTTCATTGATTTGCTGTAAAAAAAACCTCTAATAATGTGTAGTAGAGTGTTGAGTTGTGTTCTAAGCATGCCAAAGATGGGTAAGTCTCCCTCTCTGACTATTGTCTCAAGAATATTGCATTGCTAATGAGACAACATGTAATTAACTAAATAATAAGCTATCAAACAGAACTTGCTACCCCTAATGAAGCCACGACACACGAAAGCAACCAGGAGTGCTAGAGATCTAGTCAAAAGCAGTGGTGAATGAAAGATTTTCGTCAAACAGATTTAACATATACTATTTATATATTACAAAAAAGTTTTTGACCTTACCATATATATAGCCTGATTTTCCAACGAAGGGGGTTAGAATGAATCCCCTTCCGCCCCTAGTCATAAGTGAAGGAAGAAAATGATATGAGAGACATAGGGAAGAGTCAATTAGCACAACACACAACTTTGACTCTGATAAAATTAATCCTCATTTCTAGGCTATGTCTCAAACTATGACTCCAAAAACTCAAAACTAATTGGAGATGCCCATTTCAAGCTCATTTAAACTGATGTTTCTGCTAAAAGGAAGTGATCGAACAATGACAAAATTAGTTTTTGACTTTTAAATTGAATGACATTAAGGTACTGTGAAAGAATAAATGTTTGAATACATCGCGTTAGGCCTTTTATGTTATGCAATCTTTATTTCAAACCAATACTACTGATAACAGAACTTTGCAGAAACAGTAAATTTCAAAGTTTAAATCACGTAGTGAAGAATAGAAATCAATTAACAGAAATTAATGACGGTAAAATATACCAGAATATGTAACAATCGTATGAAACAGAAAGGAAATAAAATTGAGCCCACTGAATGCACAATGTCCACTCAAGGAAATTATTCCCCTCTAGTATCTGAGGTTTGAATTGAAATAGATCCTCCCAAGATAGAACGATTTTATTCATCAGTATATTGATACCCAAAACAATGGTGTCAGTGAGCCACTCAACGGTAGTAAAGTACACGAATATTGAATTGTGCAGAAGAAGAAGAAGCAGCTTAGAAATTTCGTAAGTGAAAAAATATGAGGAATCACAGGTATTTATAGTCAAGAAGCATTGGTTCCGAAAGGTTGCAACCTTCCAGAAACCACACGACCATTCATGAAAGTTTGCAACCCTTCAGAACGGTCATCGTTGTTCCTGAAAGTTACAACATTTCAGTATAGTCATTTCCAACGGTGAGAAATTCAAATAAAACAAAAAGATATTTTAAATGCGCGGATCCAAGTTGGGTTGGGTCGTTTTGGCTAATTATTTAAATAATAAAAAATGTTTTGATCATTAATTCTTACTATATATACAACATTTTACGCGTGGAAGCTAAGTATATATGGTGCTGCTAAGTTACATGTATTTTTAACCAAATCCTAAAAATTCTTGAACCAGTTCACATAACTACTTGATAGCAACTAACAGATTAGTAAGATAGTCATTGTGATAATTGATCCTTTGTGTATCCTTGAGAGTATCTTGTTGCGATGTTAATATCTTATTTGAATCATCCAAAAAATTAAAATAAGAGGCTCAAACTATTTTTTTCTTGAACTCTTTTTCAAATTCAATAAATATTGATTGATGGGATAGTTTAGTAGCTACATTGTAGATTTAGAGACTTTCTATTTTCAGTAGTAGATGTATAACATATTGCCTTACTATGTAATTTTAAATAGGAAATAACATATTTTAGGTATGTAATTGACAAATTCAACATAATTTATATATATTTTTCTATGCCTAATTATCCCAAAGAGTTCAATATAGAATTTCTAATATTCATTTTACAAAGGTATGAGGATATGATCTTAATGAATTATTTGTTGCTACTAAATCGTGTAGAGGAGCTGGTCTTCCTCATGCCTTTTTATTGCTTATAGTTTTGTATTTTTATTCTGCGAAGTTTAACTTCTCAATATATGGTAATAATTCTTAAGCATTTTTATTTGCAAGAATTAATGTATATTAGATTGAAACAAATCGCAGTATTTTCTTTTATAATAAAGCGAATTAATATATTATATTTTTATGATCACACAATACTAGGCTATTTTACTTGTATAGAACTAAATTTTAGAAACAAAAGTATAAATATTGTGAAGGCATACATATACATATTGTAACAGACATATCTCATTAAATTAGTCTTTTTCCGTCATATGACCACATAGCTTGAAAGATAGATATAAGCATTGAGATCACTCTTTTTACAGTCCAAGATCGGAATTCTTTCAATGACAAAAAAGGAGAACTAGAGGTCTATCTTAAATTTCTAATTTTTGCATTATCAGATATTATCTGATTGATGGAAGAGAGAAGATATAACATCATATTGGAGAGTAAAGTTATAAGGAAACTTGGCCTGTGTTCTTTTGTTTGTTGTTTTCTATAGATTAATTTACAAATATTAAACCGTCTTAAAAATTAATCCCTTTAATTTTTACAACAATCCGTTGTAGTCTAGTTGGTTAGGATACTCGGCTCTCACCTGAGAGACCTGGGTTCAAGTCCCGGCAACGGAAGTTTTATTTTCCATAAAGGTGGATCCTAGAATTTTTTATTTTCCATAAAGGTGGATCCTAGAATTTTTATATTTTGTGAGACACCCGAGTTCAAGTCCCGTTTCATAAAGGTAGATCCTAGAATTTTTATTTTATTGTGAGACACCGGGGTCCAAGTCTCGTCAACGGAATTTGTATTTTTTCATAAAGATGAATCGACCAAGAATTTTTATTTTTTTCAATAAAGTTGGATCAAAGATTTGAGTAAGTTTCACTATTTTGAACACATGAAGCTTAATATGTGGCCTTAAACATTTTTTTTTTTTAATTTTACATTCAAAGTCTATTTTTTAGTTTTTTAAGAAGTAGAATTGTCCGTGTATTTAGAATATATTTTTTAGATGTAAAATTGTTTCTTTCTTTACGATGAAATTTTACTTTTTTCTAAAAGTAGTACTGGATCAGTTTTAATCTTTTGTTCGATTTTGAATTGACACTAAATTTAAAAGAGTAATTAAGAAGATTTTTGAATCTTATGATTTTAAAGTAAATTAGATATATGTATATATATCAAAAATCTTTTCATCTTGGAATCTTAAACTTGTCACGTGGAGGTTAAATTTAAAAATTGACAAAAAAGAAAGAAATATTTTTTAATGTTTCGAAACGAACTAAAGGACACCGTATATTTTATTCCTTTTTAAAAAGAAATCCTTATAATAATGGAATCTCTTAAATTTTGGGTCTTAGGTGGATGCCTCATTTTTAAAGGCATCGAGCTCTCGTGAATATATATAACGTGAATTTCCAACGATGGAGATTATGATGAATCCCCTTCCATCCTTAGTCACAAGTGAATGAAGAAAATGATACGAGAGGCATAGGGAGGACTCAATTAGCGCAACACACAACTTGGATTCCGATAAATTTGATCCTCATTTCTAGGCTTAGTCTCAAACTCTGACTCCAAAAACTCAAGACTAGCCTTAGATGTCCATTTTGAGTTCGTTTAAACAGATGTTCCTGTTGTATTTGAGTACAAATTAATCACTTAATAGCAGAAAAAAAAAGTGATCGAGCAATAAAAAAATTTGTGATACTAAAATACTTTTGTATGGAAAATTCAAAGAATTTATTGAATGACATTGTGGGCTCGTTTGGTGTGAGGGATAAGCATAAATAGTCCTGGGATAAAATTTAGATGTCTTGTTTGGTTGACATGTTTGGGATAACTTATCCCACCATTTATAGCATAGTGATGGGCTAAGTTATCCCATATACATGGTGGGATAAGTTATCCCAGGATAACTAACCCCAGGATAGTTAATCCTGGGATAACTAGTTCCCAACTAAACGACCATGTACATCGTGTAATGCCTTTTTACGTGTGGCAACTATGTATATATGGTGCTCGTAAGGAACGTGTATCAATTTAAGTAGAAGTTAATATGTTATTTGACATCTATTTCTGTTACATGTGCATAGAAAGGACAATCAGATGAATGATTTTCATTGGATCATTTGTATCTATATGCATCGGATCCAATTCTAAAAATCAAAATAAAGAGGTTTGAACTATTTATTTTGGACTTTTTTTTCAAATTCAATAAATATTGGTTGATCATATAGTTTAGTAACTACATTACAGATTTAGAAACTTACCATTTTTAGTAATTATGATTTGAGTGTTCCCATACTTATGCTTATGTAGTTCATTAAGTTTCTAATACCATGAGGTATCTTGTACAACCATATTGAACTTGCCTGCAAGTTAATATCATCGACATTGTACAAATACTTTTTGGTTATTATAGAGAGCATAACATCACATGAAAACATGATTGGAAGTGAGTTGTGCTTACCATCTCGATAAATTTTCTTATTATTGAACATTTTTAAGTCTCTCAAAGGTTAAACCTTCTGCATTATGCAAAATTTATTATTGTCTGTTTTCAAAAAAAAAAAAAAACGTTTTCTGATGTCTTCTTCAAATTTTAAGCATTGCAACAAGTTATCATTATAATATTGAAGCAACACAACAATATTTCGATATCATTATATGATATCAACTTATCAAATCTATGCACAATACTATTTCGATATCGCTATATCAATTTATTAAATTCTTGAGCCATATTTTATTATTCTAATTTCATATTATATTTTTTCCATTGAAAATTTGCATTGTTTATCTTCTTACTTCATAAGGTTTATATATATCCTATCCTCCACTGACCTCACTTGTAGGATTACACAGGGTATATCATTGTTGTAATTTTCATTCAATTTACATATGTCACCTACAAAAAAAAATTAGGACCTCTTGATAAAGTTTAACTTTCAGGCCCCCAATCTTATTGAGACGGCCTTGCATAATAATTATTTCAAATTTGTAGAGATGTTTAACCGTATATATTGAATCAAATTGCGTACCATGTTTGCAATTGGCTTTACACCTTTGAATGTTGCAAGATAGAGTGTCATTACCCCATTATATCGTTGACAACTCTATTAACTGATTCATGATTCATTGTGTATTAGGAACTAACCATTTTTTTCATTGTGCTTTTGTATCTTGCAAGAGAAAATGACATAAATAGTCCCTTAACTATAGGAGTAGGTCTAAAATGGTCCCTTAACTACACTTAATGGATTTAGTCTTTTAACTATTCAAAAACTTATCAACACCTACTTCGTGAAATTAAATCTTTAACCCATTTTTAAGTTAGTTCCTAATGCACAATGAATCATGAATCAGTTAATAGAGTTGTCAACGATATAATTAGGGTAATGGCACCAGATTTTGGTGAAGATTTAACCTGGATTGTCATTTACCCAATCGCTTAAACAAAAATATGGATGTATAATATATGTATATATTAGTATGTATATTGTGGCTATTTTTAAAGGGAAAAATTATTTAACTATACATTTTTTTTATCCTATTTTCTATTATTCTCTACCATTTAAAAAAAATTACAAAAATCTCTCTTCTCCACATTTTCTCTCACTTTTCTGGATACATCATTGTAAACTATCACCCCATGATTTTTTTTCCTTTTTTCATGCCTAAAATCACTTTATGGTATCATGAATTATCTCCATCACTCTATTTTTGAATTTCAAATCTTTTCTCTTTCTGATTTGTCAACTGCAAGTTATTGAAGAGGTAGTTCTTCATCTTCTTCTTCATCCATTTTCTTCTTTCCATTTCATCAGGTATCAGTTTTTTTTTTTTTAATACTTTTTGAGCTTTTTCATCTACAAATCTGGTCGAAGAAGGATGCATCTTCAACTTCAAAATCGATTGTTGAAAAACACCCAAAAGGGGGCAGGTCGAGTTGTTGGTGGCTTTGGTAAGGGCTTTGAGTCGAGATTCATGGATAATGTCATTGTTGAAAGTGAAAAAAAACTATGGAGGTTGGTACAGAACAAAAGAGAAAGTGTAGAAGGATTTCTTTGTCATTTTTTTTTGCTTTCAGCAGATCAAATTGTTGACTTTTTTTTTTCTAACTTTTTGTTGTTCATCTTTTTCTGATACATATGGATTCAGTTTTTAAATGTATCTAGTTGTTTTTTTTTCTTAAATTAATGTAATGCCTTAATTTCAACACTATGATACATTACAATTTTATCAAGAGTTGTAGGTGGCTCCGGTAAGGGTTTTGGGTCAAGATTCATGGGTAACACCATTGTTGAAAGTGAAAAAAAAAAGCTACAAGAGTTGATACAAAGCAAAGGAGAAAGTGTGGACGGATTTCTTCATCATTTTTTTTTCTTTTAGCAGATCAAATTGTTGAAGCTTTTGTTGCTTTCAACAGATCTTTTAATGTATCTAGTCGATTTTGATTATTAAATTAATGTATAATTTATTTGTTTCACCTTTATGATACATTGCAATTTTATCATGTACAATATATCATTTTCAAATATTATTTTTGATACATAACTCTAATTTATTGAAGGAAAAATTGAATAAAATAGCAAATAATTAATTCAAATTAAATGTTATAACCACAATTTGATTTAATTGTAACCCGTAGCAAACAGTCGCCATTCGCCTCTCTCCCTGAACTTCTCGCTCGCCACTCTCCATTTCTTGCTGCCAGTCTCTCCATCGCCTCTCTCACTTTATACAAACACAAATGTATAAAATGTGTTCGTGTTTGTATAAAGCGAGAGAAAATTGTATCTACAAATACAAATACAAATACAAATACATATATTTTTGTCATATACACTTATAATTATACAAATATAGATCTTCCCATACCCAATTTTCTTTTGCCTTTCTCTCAGTCTCACTTTATACAAACACAGATTATACAAATTACAATGTATAATTTGTGTTGTATAAAGCGAGAGAAAGAGAGAGATTTTGATATACAAATGTTTTATTTCGATTCAATTGTATATAAATTCAAATTTTATGTAGATATACAAACACATAAAATTGAATTGAGAGGCTGCTAACGATTTATACAAACGAGAGTGCCAACAATTTATATAAATGAGAGGCTGCCAGTGATTTATACAAATCTGAGGCTCCATAGCAAACATAAAGTTTGCTATGGAGCGCAATTATACAAACTATAGCTATAGCATACAAATATGATTTTTATGTTTGTTAAACCTAAAATTTACTCTTTATTGAAACACAAATTAGTATGTATCATGTTCATAG
The DNA here is from genome assembly GCF_900185275.1 of Solanum verrucosum. Lineage (NCBI taxonomy): Eukaryota > Viridiplantae > Streptophyta > Magnoliopsida > Solanales > Solanaceae > Solanum > Solanum verrucosum. The sequence continues at coordinate 230,209 of NW_026019947.1, read as the reverse complement.
TTATGTATTGGATACACAACTATTACAAATTTCATTATTTTTTACTACCAGATACATACACCCAACTTATTCAACTAGAAGACTATATATCTGTAGATACTATCAAATATTACTGTTGACACATAAACACTAATATTTTATAACAAAATTAGTTTGTATCATATTCATAGTTATATATATGGCATAAAACTTTGTTATATGTATATAACAGAGTTATGTATCAGATGTTGTGATGTATCACATGTTGTTAAGTATCCGCAACACTATTTTATAATTAAATAAGTGTATATCATATTCATAGGTTTATTTTATATATGATACAGAAATATATAAAATTGTCAAATTTTTTTAATCTGTTACGATTTGGGAGAGATATGAGGGAAGAAAATTTTAAATTTGAATTGTTTGGAAATGTTAATTGGGAGAGATTGACATCAATTTGATTTGCACGATTTAGGGAATTGACATTTAATTTTATATTTAATTTCCTTTTAAAAGTCAACAAACTAGTTGTATAATGTATCAAATGTGATATATCCACTTTCTAGCTTATGCAGATAGCTGGTGGAACTCCTCAAAAGTGCCAGAAATCTGCTCAATTATGGCATAATTAGCTAGGCTATCTGCCACAACATTTCCTTCCCTGTACACATGAGAAAATCAAAAAAAATTATCCCTCAACAATGTAATAATTTTTCTGACTATTGTATCAACAGCCCAGGGTGCCTGCACCTCTTGTATCATGATCAATCTAGCAATGGTTGAATCAGTCTCAATCACCACATTTGTGAAGTCTTTATGCACACAAATTTCAGTTAGCAATAACCATTATCTTTGAATACATATTAGTTTGAACGGGTAGCAGCACACATAAAATCACCAGCATCATCTCTAAACACCACAACAACAATACTCTTACCTGGATTACCTCTTGATACACCATCTGTGTTACATTTAATTCATTGTCCACTAGGAATTCCCAACATACTCTTCTATAATGTAGCCTGAGGATGTAGCTCTCCAACTCACTAACCAATTCAGGACAATTAGAAGACAATCTTTTCATCTTAGGAAACATGTACATCAGTAAATTGATGGGATGTATCTGGATGATAACAATTTTAGGGGATTTTTGTAGATTGGAAAAGAATATAGATAGGATGTAATTTGCTCCTTACACTATAGAATTCCTAAAAAAAATTACTCTTTTTTGGTAACTAACAACTTTATTAATCATCAGGAGGGAATTACAAAGCAGCTAAGTCAACTCAACTAGTTATTCTAGAAAATAGACCTAATTAGAACCCAAATTTTACTAAATTGGAGATTAGCTCATATGAAGTTATCTTCTTATTCAGTTGCACCTAGACCTTACACATTGTTTGTCAAAAACCAAGTATGGACTAATGTCTGAAGCTTTGGAGGCGCTCTAGTACAACACAGGTAAACCACTTCTCGAATAATGGCCGCGACATCTGCCCTTTTCCCTTCAAATATCCTCTGATTTCTTTCAAGCCAAATAGTGTGACACGTTTCAGCAAACATTATTTTGAACGCATGGGCTATCTGAGATATCCCCTTCCTATTTGTGATTCCCCAGTCAACCATTTGTGGCCATGTGGTAGCAGGACATTCATCCTTGTGCATCCATTTCAATATGGCACTCCATACCTTTCTAGTTTACTCACATTCTACAAACAGATGGTCCCTATTCTCCGGGTGGGTCGCACAAAGTGAGCAGTTGGGGATAACATCTATGCCCCATTTAATCAATCTATCAGATGTGAGAAGATTTCCATGGAGAGTGAGCCACATTATGAAAGTTGCCTTAGGTCTGGCTTCATTTCGAAACATCAAAGTTTTCCAAGGAACTTTAGGCAGAACACCCAACAAATTGAAATATATTTGTCTAACGATACTCCTTCTGTGATCATTTCTAATAGCACCTTGACCAAGCGAACTCTGAGCACTAATGATCTTCCTTACCATCCAGCTAGCCTACTGGGGTATGGGAGTGATATCAATATTCATCCCTTTCATATAATAGGTATGTATCCATCGTATCCACAACTTGTCTTCCTTATATGCTAAGTCCCAATAATTTTTGGCAATTGCAACTTTGTTCCACAAATCCATATTGATCAGGTTAAGACCTCCTGCAGCTTTAGGAGCACATATTTTATCCCATGCTATTAGTGCTTTCTTGGATATAGTATTGGCTCCAGTCCAGACATAACTACGACAATAAGCTTCTATAGTTTTCAGCACTTTAGAAGGCAAAGGAAATAATTGAGACCAATATGATTGAGTTCCAAATAGAACAACATGTACCAATTGTACTCTTCCAGCGTATGAGAGTTTTTTTGCAGTCCAAATAGTAACCCTTGCAACAATTTTCCTTATAAGAGGTTGCCATTGTAAGATAGATAACTTTTTTTTGACAATAATGGTATACCTAAGTACTTAAAATGAAATTCCCCACTCGAGTATCTAAGTTGTTGAAGGATCATGTCCCTTTCCAGTGACTCTACTCCACCAAAATACACTACACTTTTGTCTAAGTTTGCCTTCAATCCAGAAGCCTTTGAAAATAGGCTAATAGCCTCTACTGATTTCAAGTCACCTCTAGCAAATAACAACAAATCATCTGCAAAACAAAGGAGGTTTAAATGGACCTTAGAACATCTAGGGTGGAATTTGAATGTCTTCAGTTGAGAAAGACCATTCAAAGTCCTACTGAGATATTCCATAGCAATTGCAAACAAATAGGGTGAAATAGGATCCCCCTTTCTTAACCCTTTAGCAGCGTCAAAAGGAGTAGGCTCCCCATTGATGATAATAGAATAGTTCACTGTTTGGACACATTCCATAATCCAAGTAACAAACTTCTCGGGAAACCTGAGTTCCTCCAATATTTGTCTCAAGTACACCCATTCAACCGAATCATAAGCCTTCTATAAATCAATCTTGATCATGCATCTGGGGGAGATATATTTTCTTCTATATGTTTTGACAGGCTCATGTGCCATGATAATGTTGTCATCTATCTTCCTACCAGGGACAAAACCTGCCTGCGCCTCATTAATAATAACAGGCATTACTCTTTGCATTCTAGCAGCCAACACCTTAGAGATAATTTTATATAAGATAGTGCAACAAGCAATAGGTCTGAACTCCTTCACATTACGGGGATTTGGGATCTTTGGTACCAAAGTAATGGTTGTACAGTTAACAGCTCTGTATAACCTTCCAATTTCAAAAAATCTTGAACAACACCTACTATGTCCGTTTTGATTATAGGCCAAGCCTTCTTAAAAAAATAAGCATTGTACCCATCAACCCCCAGAGCTTTTTCATCTCCAATTCCCTTTAAACCAAGATAAATCTCAGCTTCAGTGATAGGTGCACACAGACTAAGTTGTTGTGCATGAGTCAAAACAGTCCCATTTATCATAATGTTTTTATTTACTGCAGATAGTAGTGTTGCACCTGTGCCCATCAATCCTTGATAAAATTGTATAATTTCTTCTTTGATATCCTTAGCATATGTTAGTTTAGGTCCATGTAAAGCAGTAAGCGTGGCCACGGGACCGGACCGGACCGGAAATCGGGTCCCAACGGCTATATTTTAAAAAAGAAATTATTAAAATTAAAAAATTAGGAACATTACTCAAAAAATATTAAAACTTTTATAATTTTAAAGTTAAAAATTTATACTTTTAAAGTTTTAAATACAAACTTTCAAACTTTAAAAGTATAAAAGTTTAAATTTACACTTTAAAAGTTTGAAAATTTAAATTCAAACTTTAAAACTATAAAAGTAAGTTTAAATTTCACACTTAAAACTTTGAAAATTTAAATTCAAACTTTAAAATTATAAAACTATAAAATTTTAAATTTCACACTTAAAATTTTGAAAGGTTAAATTCAAACTTTAAAACTATAAAAGTTTAAATTTCACCCCTTAAAAGTTTGAAAATTTAAAATTCAAACTTTAAAACTATAAAAGTTTTTTTCACCCTTTAAAAGTTTGAAAATTTAAATTCAAACTTTAAAACTATAAAAGTTTTTTTCACCCTTTAAAAGTTTGAAAATTTATGTAATTAAATTCAAACTTTAAAATTTAAAAATTTGAAAATTTAAATTCAAACTTTAAAACTATAAAAGTTTAAATTTCACACTTTAAAAGTTTGAAAATTTAAATTCAAGACAATAATAAAAAAAAATTAAGGCGAATAGCCTATACTTTTATTAATATTAATTAAATAGTACAAGTTAAATTACAAAATATTAGTAGAGTATTAAAAAATCTAATCTACACGGCCACCTTCTAGGAAGGGTTCTGTTTGAATTAGACCTCGAATTATTATACTCATACTAATAGACATTTAAATTTAATAGTTCATGCTACCTAGGAAATCTTTTTTTAAATCATTTAACATTTCTCTAGTAACATGATCTGGAATTGGTTGATTAGCTAATTCCTCCATTGCATCAATGTCGTCGTCACTAAAATCTTGCATTATTTCATCAACGTCATTTTCAAATTTGGTCGGTAAAGGTGGACGACCATAACTCCTTCTCTCGTCATTAATCCAATATCTAAATAGTACCGATATCTCCAAGCTATCTGTTGCTAATGAATATCTATGCTCTCCAATTTGAAATCTTGTTGCACTAAAAGCGCCTTCCGAAGCTACTGAAGATGCTTGAATAGCTAACACATCTCGAGCAACCGGTTGAAGTTTAGGAAATCCCTGGTCGCGATTGCTCCACCATTCTAGAAGATCAATAGTAGTAGCTTCTGTATTTTGATTAATATATGCATCAAAATCATTTCTATCATTATGAGAAAGTTAAATATAAGAATCTATCATATCATCAATATCATCTTCATTATTATATCTACTCCTAGAACTTTGACGCTCTTCATTACGTACTACATTGAATAATATAAGTCATACAATTTTCTAGCTTCAATTTTTATACTATCTTAACATCTTGACAACTAGGTGTTTCATCATCTTCACTATCAATATCCAAATTAAAATATATTTTATCAACCATTCGTGATGCACTTTCATCTTTGTAATGTGGGTTTAACAAACAAGCGGTCAAATAAATTTGAGGAATAAAAATAAAATATTTTTTTAATTTTTCAATCATTTTCTTAACAGATTCTTCAAATCTTGGTTTATTTTTGAATTTATAAAATTTACTAGAAATAACACAAATATTAGGTAAAACAGAGCAAATAATTGGATAATAAAGTGTAGATATTTTTTTCGTAATTAAATAAAAAACTTTTAAGAATTCTATAAGTTCTTTTATGTCATTCAAATCATTATCATCAAGTTTATATGTCATATTTGAATTATGAGCATTCCAAACCATTTGTAAAGGTTTCCTATATTCATAAGCGACTTCAAGCATTTCATATAAAGAATTTCATCTAGTACACACTGATTTTGGATTTTTTCTAGGTGGAAGATTAAATTCACGACAACGATTTTCAAAATCTCTACGTCTAGACTTAACTTGACATTTAAAAATAAAATGACATGCAATTTCAACTTTTATGCAACCATCATTATACATTGTTATACCATCTCTAACAATCAAATTATATATGTGTGCAGCACACCTAATATGAAAATCATCAATATAAAGAGGGCAAAGAGACGGTTTTAGTATTTCAACAACAGTTCTATTATTAGAAGCATTATCTAATGTGACACTACTTATTTTATCACAAATTCTATAGTTTTGTAAAACATCTATAATTGTTTGAGCTATATAACTACCGATTTTATGCAGTTCACAACATTTATAACCTAAAATTCTTTTTTGCAAAGTCCAATTTTCATCAATTCAATGTGCAGTAATAGTGAAATAATCATTACCATTTACACTACGGCCCATATCAGAAGTAATAGCTATTTTACAATTATTATAATAAAATAAACAACGAAGATATTGAAAATCTTGAGCTTGATAATCAAAGATAGCCTTTTTAATTGTATTTTTAGTAAAACCTTTAAAATGTGGATTATACACAATTTGAATATAATGAATAAAATCGGGATTTTCAGCAAAACTAAATGGCAAACCCATAACAACAATCATTTTAGCTAATTCTTCAAGATCTTTTTCTCTACTATATGACCGTTGTATACTAGAGCCAGAAACATTAGAAGGATTTAATTGTGTTTGGACCATATTAGAGCCCTCTACTCCAACATTTTTAGGAAGGGTGGTACCATTTTTTTTTAGCTTCGGCTACAGCTTTAGCATGCAAAAATTTATTTTTACAACATGACATTAAATGATTACTCAAATGTCCCGTTCCATCCTGTTTTTCTACAGTTTTATGATTCATTCTATGTTTACATTTATTACAAATAACTTGTGTTTTATCTTCATAGTCATAAATTGTTACACAACTGATTTTTTAGCGCGTTCTACCTTAGTCCTAGGATGCATGGGGGAACGGGAGCAGGACAACAAAAGGGAGCGGGAGCCGGGGAAGAGGGATTAGGAGTGGGACTAGTAGCCAATGGTGGCTCAGTTTCATCATCATCATATTCATCAACATTATTATCAAAACTATCAACATAAGCATTAACATCATCATGTTCATCATCTTCAGGTAATTCCTCATCAAAATTACCAAACCTTCTTTGTAAATGTTCACGATAAGGATCTAATCCATTATTACTATCAATATTAAAAACAGTTTCATCAACATGCGTATAATCATCCGTATTTATTCTTAATTGAGATGTTTTTTTAGTTTTAGATTGAGAAGTACTATCGATTTTTTTATTTTTCTTGGATTTTGAGCTCCATAAATTAGTGATCGAATCAACTATGGTTGTTTTACCCTTGTCAGCAATGTTTTTACCGGAATTCATATTCAAATATAAAAAAGTGAGTAAATTATATATATATTCCCTCCCTTGCTGGATACTAATACCAAAGGTGAACCCAAAACGACCCTGGAGAAATCATTTGCAGCCTCACTGATGACAGTACCTAGCACCTCTATTGCCTCTGGATCGATCTCACGTAAAGATTTTATAATGGTGGAAGATATACCACATATTAAATGGACGGAGGAGGAGGTAGAAACAATGAATAAGATGGAGAATCTTCAATATACAGTGGTAGGTAAATTCACGTATGAATGGATGGATCTCGAGGAATTGTGGAGGATTATTCCCCAACAGTGTGCTATTAAGGGTGATTGTCAAATCGGATTATTTCGAAATAAACATATTCGGATTCGTTTAACTCAACAAGCAGATTTCGTTAATCTTATATCGAAGGGTGCTTTCTATATATTAAGTAAGGATGGTTATTCATACTTGATGAGAACCCTCATATATGATTCTCGGTTCAAGACGACTGAAGAGACCACAAAGGCATTGGCCTGGATATCTATTCCCAATCTGTTGCCCACATACTTTGCTAAAGAATGCCTATTCTCACTAGCTTCTGTTGTGGGTAAACCTGTGCAGCTTGATCTAGCTACTATTAATAGGACTAGACCAAGCTGTGCAAGAGTTAAAGTATTGGTGGACTTGAAGGGTGAATTCCCTAAATCAGTTATAATGGACATCGTAAATGAAGCAACAGGGAAAATCAGAAAAGAAGTGGTGATAATTAATATGATTTCATCCCCAAGTATTGCAATGAATGCAAAATGCAAGGTCACAACAAGGATGAATGCAAAAAAAACATCAACAAGGAAGTCATGGGTGTTAAAGAGATAGAGCAGAAAAGAGAGAAAAATCAATAACCCCAACAACCTACTATTCCATATAACCACATGAATCAGAAAGGAAAAGCTAGAGTGCTCTCAAGTGGTATAGTAGTAGGTGACCCAGGCAAGTGGAAGATAATAAAAGATGGCAGACACAAGCCTCCAATCACCCACACCACACTTCCGCTAAAGACAGTTTTGAGTCACTAGCAGAAGAGTCGACATCTTCAGCACATAATAGTCCCAACAATAGCAAGAATGAAGTACAAAGTGGTGATTCTATCAATCAACTACAAGGTGAAACTTCTAAGGAATGGGTGTTGAGAACATTTGGTTCCCAAAGTAAGGCAAATCTTGTGCAAGCAGAACCCAATCAGTCACATAATCAAGATACAGAGATTGCAAAAAAACTTACAGATAACAACATCAATCAGGAAGATATGCCAGTAGAGATAGCCACAGGGATAAATGAGATCAAATATAATCATCAGATTTACCTAGCTATTGAGGAAATCAACATCATTCAAGGGGATAAGCAGGAGTGTTTAACCTTAGAGATTGAGGTGGGTAACACTAATATAACTGAAAGGTTGATAGGCCAGGAGAATGAAATGGCAATAGTGGAAATCCCAAAACCTGTGCAGACTTTAATAGTGTATTCCCCTAATACGATTCTTCATGATATTGTCTCTCACAATATAGAGGAGGTGGATTATGGTATCACTGATCCAAACAAAATAGTTATGGGAGTGGTGGAAACAGAAGAGTTTGATGAATTGTGGGATATCCCACTAGAAACTCACATATCTCCAAAGTTGTTGAAGAGTGCTAGAAAGGGGAAGAATCATGAGAATGGAGAGAATACACAACCCACCAAAATTCAGCCTAAGAGAAACAAAGCATACCCTAAGTTCCAATGAAAGCCTTCATTTGGAATATTAGGTCAGTGAAATCCCAACAAGCATTTCATAGAGTTCAAATGCTTCATAACTTTCATAAATTCTCCTTCATTGGTTTGATGGAGCCTTTTCAGCAAGCAAGACACATCAACAAGTATAAGAGAAGATTGAAGATGGACTATGCCAAGGCAAACTGTAATGGAAAAATATGGTTATTCACTAACCATAATATCACAGCCAATGTTCTATATGATTATGCTCAACAACTTATTGTACAATTAGAGGATTTTAATCTCAATTTCACATTTGTTATAACCTTAGTTTATGCTAAGTGTAATGCTGATGAGAGGTTGAGATTATGGGAAGATATCTATCAAGTAGCAGCAGAGATGTCTAGGTCATGGTTGTTAGGAGGTGATTTTAATGTAGTATTAAACCCTGAAGAAAAAATTGGTGGATTACAGTCCTTGAGGCTGATCATGAGGATTTTGACAACTGTATTTCCTCTTGTGACCTAGTGGAAAGTCCATTCAAAGGAAACCCGTTTACATGGTGGAATGGGAGGCAGGTAATGATTGCATATTTGAAAGATTAGACAGGATTCTTATCAATCAAGAGATGCAAGAGAAGTTTAACCAAATGGAGGTGGAGCATCTAGCTAGAACTGGTTCAAATCATGCCCCTATGTTGTTAAATTGTGTCGACAAAATCACCAGACATAAAAAACCATTTAGGTTTCTCAAATTCTGGACTGAAGAACCTTCTTTTATTGATGTTGTAAGGTAGAATTGGTTTCCCACAGGGTAACTGAATCTTTTTGTTGAGTTTAAGGCCAATATAAAGAGGGTGAAAACTGTCTTGACCAAATGGAGTAAGGATACTTATGGTGACATATTTAAACAACTAATTATCAGAGAAGACATTGTCAAGATTAAAGAAAAACTATTTGAAGAGGTTCCTAATGCTGAAACAGGGCAGTTTTGCAGAAAGCCCAAGCAGAATACAAAAAACACCTTCACTTTGAAGAAATATTTTGGCAACAGAAAGCAGGATATGATTGGTTTGAGAATGGGGACAGAAACACTAGATTTTTTCATAGAATTGTAAACGGAAGGAGGAAAAGACTACAATTGGAGAGAATTCAGAATAATCAGGGTGACTAGCTAGATGAAGAGGGTGAACTTGCTACTGAAGCAATCAACTTTTACCATAATCAATTTAGACAGGAAAGAGACTGTACAAATTTTCAATTATTGAGAAATATCCCTAATATTATAAATGAGGAGGAAAATGAGTCCCTGTGTAGACAACCTATGATTGATGAAGTCAAAAATGCAGTTTTTAACTTAAGGGCGGACAGTGCAAGTGGTCCTGATGGTTTAACTGGTAGATTTTATCAAACTTGCTGGGAGGTGGTTGGGAATGATGTTCTTAAAATGGTGCAAGAATTCTTCAAAGGTAACTCTCTTCCTAAATCTATTACTCACACCAATCTAGTTCTGCTGCCCAAAAAAGAACAGATCCATGCTTTCACTGATTTGAGGCCGATTAGTTTGAGCAACTTCATCAACAAGATAATATCAAGGATTGTGCATGATAGAATTGAGAAATACTTGCCTAAACTGATATCTTATAATCAATCAGTATTTGTGAAGGGTAGAAGTATCATTGAAAACATCCTACTCACACAAGAGATAGTTACTGATATTAGAAAAAGAGGTAAGCCAACAAATGTGGTGCTGAAACTTGATATGTCAAAGGCATATGACAGGGTATCTTGGTTTTTCCTGATGAAAGTCCTAAGGAGAATAGGTTTTTCAGAAATGTTTGTGGACCTGATCTGGAGATTATTATCTAATAATTGGTACTTAGTTCTGGTTAATGGACAATCCCATGGATTCTTTCACTCCACCAGAGGAATTAAGCAAGGGGATTGTAACATCCCGTATCCAAAAATAGAGATTTCAGATTTATGGTGTTACAGGTGGCACTCACGGACACCATCCACGGACCGTAGATGGACTCACGATCCGTCCTGCAGGTCCGTGGTTCGTGACAAAAAACTTCCCCAGAACTCAGTCAGAAAATTTGGCTAAGTCCCGACTTACGGACAGACTCACGGTCCGTAGATCAGACCACGGTCCGTGGTCTATGTCCGTGGATCGAGACTTCCCTTACCCAGCCTCTGACACAAACTACGGTCGACCAGCACGGACCGTCATTCAATCCACGGTCCGTAGGTCTGACCGTAGATGAGGGTCAGCAGCCAGTTAGCTGAAAAATATTGATGGGTCAACTTCAGATGGTCATAACTCTTAGCACAAAATGAATTATGTGTACCATGACCTATGGTTATATAGATAATTGAATTATCTTTCCAAATCCACTGAGTTTGCTAAATTCCTACCTCCGAGTAAAACGTTATGCCCGTTTTAGTGAAGCCTTATCGGGCAGACTCGACCTATGGACCCAATCCACGGATCGTCGATCGATTGACGGACCGTAGGTCCATTCCGTCAGTCACTCCGACAGCAGTTAATTCAGGGGTCTTTTGGTCTTTTCATATTTTATTTAACCCCTAAGATACGTCGTTTAAACCCTAAATCATGAGGTTTTAATCAGTTTAAGCCTACAAACATAACTAGAACTTATCCAAGTCAATTCATTAATCAAAATCTTAGAAAATTAGAATCAAGAGAGGAGAAAAAGGTCAAGAACCCTAGTTCAAGAACGCAGCAAGGTTCCATCAGTTCCAGCCCCAAAATCAAAAGATTTCTCCGTGGAATTCGTCACCAGGTATGTGGGATTTCACTGTGGGTTCCTTTCGCCCATTAGGTCCCTAGAATTCAGTCAGATTCTTGATTCCCTTATTATGAATAGACCTAGGGTTTCTAGAATTACAGCAGATCATCATGAATTAGTTATTTAAATGTTCCAAATCAGATTATCATGTTATTGCTCAGTTTATCGCATGAATTTCAGAACCCTAGCTATGTATTTCTTTAGTTCTTGAATTACACATACTAGGTCAGATATTTCAGTATTCAGTTTTACATGCCTCAGTTTATGAATGCATCATTATCAGAGTAATTGTTGCATTCTCAGTTTGCATGTTCAGTTTCGAGCTATCCAGTATTTACAGAAATTCAGTCATAACCAGTTAACCACTTAATTCATTGGGAGTAGCATAATACTGAGTTGGACTAGGGTTTAGTGTACCCATATAGTCCTAGAACTACGAGCCACTAGGTGTAAGTCCCCTTTGTGGGCAACATCAGTTTAGTGATCACGTCAGCATGCCTCAATACCTCTGGCAGGGTATATTGGGTCCTCTCGATGGGGCGTATACATCGGACTCCACATTTAGCTCATGTGGTTTTATGTCGGTTATTAGTAGCTCCCACAGTTCAGTCAGACTCTTTTGCATTGACCATATTTCAGTACAGTCAGTATTCAATCTCAGCATGTTATAAATTTGGTCATTGCATCAGTTAGCTCAATATTCAGTATCTATATCATGTCCAGATTATTTCATTGCTTTATTGCTTTGTTCAGTTATATGTTATTTTGGCTTTACTCTATCCTGCATGCTCAGTACCTTTCAAGTACTGACGCATACATACGCTACATATTCTCGTAATGTATGTTCAGGTTCTCAGCATCCAGATCACGCTTAGATTGATTCCCGATCTTCAGTTCAGCAGCATCAGTGGTGAGTCCTCATTCTTCGAGGACTAGTGACATGTTTATCTTTATCGGTTTTAGTCTTTAGTTTTAGTTTTGCTAGATCTAGTTGGGGCATGTCCCAACATTTCTAGTCAGTTTAGAGGCTTATTTCAGACATAGATAGATTCAGCTTAGTATTGAGTTAATAACTTCTTTGTATTAAACTCATCAGTTTTCATATATCTCAGTTATAGTATATGGGTATTCCCCATCTCTTCAGTTTATTTATGATTTAGCTTCCGCATCAGTTTATTATCTTTAGTATGCTCATGATCATGCCAACAGGGTTAGTTTGGGATCACTTGTGGTCCTAGGTCCTGTGTCCGCGTCTCGTGGGTAGCTCAAGGCGTGACAGGGATCCCCTATCCCCTGCTCTATTTATACTATCAACTGAAGTTCTCTCTAGATCCTTAAATGTTTTATTTGAGGATGATTCGTATGTGGGTTATGGCATGCCTAAGTGGAGCACTCCTATAAATCACCTAGCCTATGCAGATGATACTATTATATTTGCTTCAGCTAACAGATATTCATTGGAGAAGATAAACTCAGTTTTGTAGGCATATGAAGAAGAATCAGGTCAAAAAATCAACAAGGAGAAAAGTGCTTTCTATATGCACCAAAATGCAGCAGCTACAGAAAAACAACTGGTGGAAGAGTGCACTGGCATGTCTAGTGGCCAATTCCCATTGAAGTATCTTGGATGCCCTATCACTCATGCTAGGAAAAGGAAAGTACACTATGTCGAGCTTATCCAGAAGGTGAAATCTAAATTACAGGCTTTGAAAGGTCAGATGCTATCGTATGGTGGAAAGGAGGTGCTTATTTCTAGTGTTCTACAAAGTGTCCCTATTCATGTCGTCTCTCCTGTTGTACCACCTAATTGTGTGATGAAAGAGCTTCACAAAATTTTTGCTAAGTTTTTTTGGAGCAATAAGGTTGAGGGTAAGAGCAAACACTGGGCTGCTTGGGAGAAAGTGTGCTTACCAAAGCATGAAGGGGGCTTGGGATTCAGATCTTTGTTTGAAGTATCAAAGGCCATGCATGCCAAACTATGGTGGAGATTCAGGACACAAAACTCTACTTGGACTAATTTCATGTGGAATAAATATTGTAAGAAACAAATTCCAACCCTTGTTCAATGGAATGGAGGATCTCAGGCTTGGAAACATATGTTGCAAAATAGGGATGCAGTTGAACAATATTTGTGGTGGGGACCTAAGGGAGGTACTTCATCAGTTTGGCATGATAATTGGACCCAACTTGGGCCATTATATAAACATCAAACAGAAGTACAAACTTGTCACTCTTTGGTGGACATTGAAGTTTTTATGTAGAATACAGGCTGGGACTATGAGAGCATGCAACAACACATTCCTAATAATATCATTGAGCATGTTAAAAGTCATTTGGATCGTGTGAGACAGAATGAAGAGGGGGATAGACCATGGTGGATTAAAACAGGCACTGGCAAATTCACTATAAAGAGTGTATGGGATGTACTAAGAAAAAAAGATGATGTAAATGTACATTTCGAGAAGATATGGATGAAGGAAATCCCTTTAAAAATATCTTTCTTTGGTTGGAGGGTTTGGACAAACAGGGTACCAGTAGCAACTGTTTTAGCTCTTTGGAATCCAAATTTGTCAGAACTTTGTTGTTGTTGTGTTACACCAGAAAAGGAAACATTGGAACATATGTTCCTAAATGGTGAAATAACTATAGAGGTATGGCAACACTATTCTAATGTTGCAGGTTTATTAGGACCCTGGATACAAATCAAGCAAACTATGGACAAATGGTAGACAACTAAGGTGAACCCTATGCAAAAGTACATTTTTCAAGCAGTACCTACCCTAATTTTGTGGTTCCTATGGAAAAGGAGGAACTCAGTCCTCCATGGAGGGTCATATAATACCAACAAGGTGATTTGGGACATTAATTATATGGTCCAGAAGCTACTTAGAAGTAAATTTGGTCTTGAACAAACTCCAAACACCTGGCCTCAAATAGTTGTTGCCATGGAGGGTTTCAGACCCAAGTTCGAGACTAAATGGGTTAGATGGTCTCCACCACCTTGTGGGTGGTGGAAATGCAACTCTGTTGGGGCATCTAGAGGTAACCCAAGCCCAAGTTCTGCTGCGTTTTGTGTCAGAAACCATCATGGGGATATAATTGGTGCACAAGGAAACATGCTTCCTGATTCTACTAATTTGGTGGCTGAAATGATTGCTATAAGATCAGGCTTACAATTTTGTTTGGAAAATCATATTCCAAAGTTATTGTAGAATCTGACTCTCTTGCAGCAGTGAACATGATCAATGGTATATGGAAAATTCCTTGGAATGTGACATTGGAGGTCAATTCTATAAGGAAAATGATGGAGTCCATTACAACAAGAGTACAACACTCCTTGAGAGAGGGAAATACTCTTGCGGACTATTTAGCTAACATGGTTTTTCATTTTGCAGGTAACTTTGAATTCAAAACTTTCCAGGAAATGCCAAGCACAACAAAGAAGATTATTAATTTGGATAAACAGAGCACGCCACAATTGAGAATAAGGATATGCACAACAATCTAATCATGGTCTTAACAGTGCAAAAATCAGGTTTTTCTTGAAATTCAAGTTTGCCAGATGATACTAATTGACTAAGTACATAATGTTGTCTGAATTAAGTTTTGTTGGTTAAACTTATCATGCACCTGGTGAGAGATTGAGGTGTTTCAAATGATATAAAACCAGGACACATTGGTGCGTAGTGATTAAATATCATCTACAGGTTATAGCAATTCAAGTACTACAAGAATCAGTCTATGCCAAAAATCAGTACAATTGAAGAGTATTGAAATGAGTAAACAATGTACCTGAGACCATAACACATTTGATAAGAATCACAGCAGCTAAAGCAATCTTTGTAAGCAGTACCAATGAGCGGATTCACCTTCAAAAATAATAGTTTGAAATTTTTTTATAGATATAGATATCGATGGTGGTATTAACTCCACTTGGGGTTCGACCCATCGAGATTTAAATCTTAAAAAAAAAAAGGGACTAACTCTATAATGGTGACGATAGCAAATCCACGACACTAAAACAATACATAAAGAGACAGAGAAGTACATCGACTCATTTGTGCAACTAATAAAAATTTAGATGATTACTTGTGAATCGATCTATCAACAGCCGAGTTGAGTTGATAAGCTTCATTAATGGTGGAGCAGCAAGCTGTTACATGAGGAAACGTAGTGCAACCATGAGAGCAAATTGACAAGCCACCAACAATGTTTGAGCAAAGCACCGAGGAAGATGAGTTCCAGTCACTTTCCTAATTTGATGCTAATGTTTAAGTGTTGTATTGTTTTTTATTTTTTAGGCCAGGCCACTTTTGGGCCTGGTCTTGTATATAACCCATTTTAATAAGTATATATTATAGGAACCACATATTATAAGTACTAAATAACATCCTATCCCTTCTAGTTTTCTATTTACCAAAAATCCCTTAAAAATGATGTTTGCGGGATACATAGCGTTGTGCACAGGATATATTAGGTTTGATACATTCCACATAGCGGTATACATAGCGTTGTGCACGAGATACATTAGGTTTGATAAATTCCACATAGCGGGATACATAGCATTGTGCACGAGATACATGTGGGATACATAGCGTTGTGCAAGGAATACATGTGGAATACATAGCATTGTGCACGGGATACGTAGCGTTTGATACATTCCACATAGCGGCGGGATACATAACGTTGTGCACGGGATACACAGATAAATAAGGGATTTTTGAAATAAGTAGGGATAAATAAATATTAAGGTAAGTAAAAGAGTATAGTTAAGTAATTTGTCCTTTTAATAAAGGGCTTAATGCCCAATTTTTTTTTTTTTTAAAAAAAGTAGAGACTAGAGACTAATTACTCACAAAATAAATAATTAAATGCAAACAAATAAATAACTAAATGAAAAGTGAGTTGGAACGAATGTACCAACGTGTATGACCGAAAGCCGAAAATTGAAAGTTGAATTTTGAAGCTCCAATTTCCAAAGACCAAATTCGTAATTTAAACGAGAATAAGAGATTAGAGAGTAAGAGGGTAGAAGATAGTATTTTTGTGACTGGTGAGTGAAAAGAATGAAAGATTGAGGATATTTATAGTTTTAAAAAAGGATGAAAATGTAGTTTTTAGAAAGTTGGGGTATTAAAAAAAGTTTGGGGGTAGGGAGGTGTAAAAGGGGAGTTATGGGGTGAAATAGTCATTGGTGGGGCCCAAAAACCGTTGCCCAACAGCTCTCAACGGCTATAATTTTAATTAAGATTTTAAAAAAAAAAAAAAAATTTAACGAACCGGACCGGGACTGGAACCGGGACTAACCAGTAAATCCCGGTTTCCGTCCCGTTACCCCTCCCGGACCAGCTACGTTCCGGACCAAACCGGGACTAACCGAAACCGAGACAGAACCGGTAACGGACCGAAACCGGAACCGGCACCTCCCGGTTCCGTTGCCAAGCTTATAAAGCAGTAAGTTCAACGATTTGATTTTATTGTCGTTTCTCTTTAACCACTGCTGAAAAGTATTTTGTATTAGAGTCACCTAGCTTAATCCATTTATCTCTAGATTTCTGCTTTAAAATGCTTTCCTCCATCAAAGACCACTTCTCAAGTTGCTGTAAAGTTTCCCTTTTCAAATCTATCATTTGATCAGTGTTGTGCCGTGGTAATTGGCCCTGAATATTCCTCAAATCTATTCTAGCCTTTTCAATCTTCTGAGCCAGGCCTCTATACTCTGTATTATTCAGTTTTCTAAACAATGGCTTGAGGGATTTTAGTTTACGCCAGATTCTTCATCCTCCAATTATCAAGTTTCTTTGTCCACACTCGTTCAACTATTGGAATAAATTCCTTATGATCAACCCAATTATTAAAGAACCTGAAAGGACTTTGAATGTTCAGAGTCTGCGTTTTAACTTTCAAGATCATTGGACAATGATTAGAAAAGTTTTGAAGGTCATATTCAGTTCTCACATGTCCCCAGTTGAGCATCCATTCATCATTTCCCAGTGCTCTATCTATTCTGCTATAGATTTTATCACTACCTTGTCGTTTATTAGTCCATGTATAGTAATTTCCAGTCCATGTCAATTCAGCATGCCCCAGATCATGTATACATTTAGCAAAATCCTTTAGCTCAGTATTTGTTACCGATTGGCCAAATAGTCGATCCTGTGAGTACAAGATAGTGTTAAAATCCTCACAGATCAGCCAAGCATGGCTCGTTTGAGGAAGAGTCTTGAGGCTGATCCATAATTCCCTTATTTGTCCTATGGAGTTAAACTCGTATACAAAGGTTGCATGCCATTCATCACCATCACTTCTACTTTGCACTGAACAGTGAATAAACTGTGCGCATATATGTATTGGTTTCACATCATAATGCATTTGATCCCATATCACCCATACTCTCTCATTAGCAGCAACATAATAGTTATTAATACTCATCCACCCTGGAAATACATTAGTTAAAATTCCCTTAGCTTTACCCTCTTTTACTCTGGTTTCCAAAAGACTAGCAAGTTTAATATGCTTAGTTTGCAGATAGTGTCTAAAGCTCCTTTTGCTTATATCTTTTGTTGAAACCACGTACATTCCATATCAGCAATGACATGTAGAAGTTGAGGTTTCCCCTCTCCTTCCTCTGTCACTCAAGGAAAGGCTAGGTCTGCTACGCTGCACATTTTGACAAGCAGATTACAGCTCAGGGAATTTATCCTCACTGAACACACTCGTGGTTGCTACCAACTTGCCTTTGTCATTCATTGGCCCCTGTTGCTCATTTACCTTCAGATTCTGTTGTAATCCCCCAGCTCCAGGATATAGCATAATTTGATGGGTTGGTATTGGTTCACTAGTCACCGTTGCTACTACCAGAAACAATGGTTCCCCCCGTAGATTTTGGTGCCTTGGCGTTGCCCACATCACTATCATCTCTGGCTTTCCATGCTTGAACCACCCTTCTAGGTCTGCATCTTTTCCTTGGTTGTTCAAATAGATGTGGTGCTTCAGGCGTTGTCGTGGTAGTGCAGATGTGCCCAATCTTTAAACATTTGGCTCAAAATTGGGGCTTCCAATCATACTCAACCGCTTGTGTAAATTCTCTACCATACAGATCCATGATTGCCACTTCAGTAGGCAAGGATTTAGTCACATTTACTTAGATCAACATTCTGGCAAAGGATATGGGGGACTGATTTGTAGTACATTCATCTGCAAAACACGGTGTCACAATTGCACTTGCAATTCGACTCAAAGAATCACATCCCCAACAACTCATATGTAGTTTTGGAAATTTCACCCATAGGGGAATCTCCGTCAAGAATTCCGCTGTGAAATTGAGCTCTGGAGTCCAAGGTTTCAAGATCATCGATTTGTAATTTGTAATTGATAGTATAGGGTCTTGCATGAAACACCCTCTGCATATCCTCCATCGACTGAAATTTGATTATGTAATATCCATCTTCGTGCAAGAATATAACTGGGTCTGCTATATCTTTCCAGTAATGTTCAATATATCGTCGCATATAGTTAAACCCAGGTTTTTCCCCAATTACAAAGACAATCAGTGCACACTTCCATTTCTCCGCTTCCTGTTCAACCTCGTTTTCGTCCAATTGGACCACAATCTTCCCATTTACAAGTTTAGGAGGAATATAAGTCAAGTTCATACCGTTTTGAGCTGATCGATTGTCTTTAAACAAACTCGCCCAAGTTGCTCCTGGTTCATCAGTTTCTACTTCAATCTCTAGATCCACACTATGAGTTGGTATAGGAGTCTGCTCACCGCTTACCAAATCAGTGGATGGACCTACGGGAGAACTTAGATCTAGCTCTTTCGTAGGATTACTTCCCTCCGAGGTTCCTGGCTGCACTTTCAGTTGCATAGCTGATGGCAATGGTATAATCACTTGTTTTCCCATACTTACCGAGCTCCCAAAAGTTGTCAGATGTTCATTTTTAGGTCGTCCCCGTCCTCGACCGCATCCTCTACATCGTCCCCTCACCATGATAACCACGGCGGCGCAGGTGAACTACCTTACGTCGTGCTCATGAGAGAGAGAAACAATGTTTCTTATGTTTGAGTCTTTTTGTGATGAAATATTCAGTTAATAAACTTACTTTTTAAAGAGGAGTGGTGTATCGTACTCCAAATTTGATACATAATTAATAACAAATGGGATAATAAGTAATTATTTTAAATGATAGATTGAATTAGTAGATATGTTATGAATATACGTCTAATTAGGTAGTTCTTTCTTCTTTTAAAATATATGTCTAATTAGGTAGTTCTTCCTTCTTTTAAATTATAGATGTATATAGTATATTTACCTTACTAAGTTTTTAGGAAATGACAGAATCCTCGCATAATTTAGATGTGTAATTAACAAATTTATCATAATTTAAGTATATTCCTATGCCTAATCATCCAAAGATTTCAACATAAAAGTTTGGGAAAATGCATAAGTATCCCCCAATCTATGCCCGAATTCCAAAGACACACTTATACTATACTAAGGTCTTATTACTCCCTCGAACTTATTTTATACATACCCTTTTCAGCCTACGTGGCACTATCAACCGGAATGCTTGAAAAAATTGTTAACACGTGTTGGGCCCAGAAGATAGTGTCACGTAGGCTAAAAAGGGGTAGAAAATTATTTATAAAATAAGTTCGGAGGTAATTGTTGAAAAAATGATTCTAGTATCTCAAAAGGAATAATTTTATTATACTTGAAAAATAATAATTATGTTATGTCAATATAGTTGTTATCTTTATTTCCATTTATTCTAATATTGGTAGCTATATTACAATATTAATTAGCCTATTTACTCCTCCATTAATTGCTGATTGTGCCGTTTGCAGCTCTTGAATGTGGCAATTGAATATTGCCATAATGTTATTCATATAAGATGATAATCTGTTTCTTTTATATAGATTATAATCTAATCTTATGTGGTTAGAAATTGAGAGAGTAAGAGAAATTTCTTCCTTCTCTTTTCATATTCTGTTGTGCTGGGTTTTGTTTTAAAGAATCTTTGTTAGTTTCTGGCACCTAATTTTATACGAAAAAATTACAAAAGTATACTACTTAAGACTTCTATTAACAAAATATCAGTATACTTATATTTAATTACAAACTAAGTTTTTAAATTACATACATAACAAAATATTTAATTTTTTATTTTACTTGAAAAAAATTTACCAGATTTTCTCTCTCTGACTCTTAGTAGTTCGTGCCATATTATGTGGAGTGTAATTAGGTATTTAATTTTATCATATATTCTCTCTCATTAAACAGACCCACATCCACACGTTTGTTTATTCTTTTTTATTTCCTTTTTTATGTTTTGTAGTAATTTATTGGGATTCTTTTTATATAAAGATGTGTGGTACCAATAAAGTTGTTATAATACTATAATTGAGGTATAGTTCCAAGAAATATTACAAATCCCTTTTCACAAGTTTCATTATTTTTTTATTTTCCTTTTTACGTTTTGTAGTCATTTTTTCTGTTCATATTGATTTATTCCCTTTATTTAAAGATTTTTATGATCCCAATAAAATTAGTACAATTATCAATAACTGAGTTATTTCCAAGATATATTAGGATTCCTTTTTTCAGCGGTATATTGAGATAACCCTTCAATTTTATTCATCCATATCTCTTAAACCTTACATCTTCTTCACTTAATCGCTTGTCATTACAATTAACCAGAGGCCTCACCATAATTTCTAACGCCTAACCATCCATCTTCTTCTTATCAGATTCTAACGCCTAACAATTTTTTTACTTGAACAGAATATGTTAATTCTGGTAACAGTCCAAACCAAAATATTAACCTTTTATAGTTTATTTTACAATTCATCGTTATAGGTTGGTATATAATTCAAACATTTGAATTACTTTATACAACCATTACTATGCAATTGGTTTTAGCATTACTCAAATATTACACCAAATTTGTTTTATTTGTGCTATTTGTTTTCATTCAATATTTTAGTTTGCTATATATACCATTAAGTTTACCAAGTTTTGTGTAGTTTTTATTATAAGTAAACCAATTTTTTTACATTAACAGAGTGAGTTTTTTTCTGGTATCATTCAAACCATGATTTTAACTTTAAGTAGTTTTTTTAAAATTTATTGTTTTAGGTTGGTATATAATGCAAGCATATGATCCCTACATACAACGAATGTATGTTCCTATATGTTTACTAATTTTCGTTCCTATTTTAACGTAAATTCACCAAATTTTTCCTTTAACAAATTGTATTTATTATGGTTTCAGATTAAACCAATATATTAACACACCTCATTTTTTCAATAGTCCTATATTTTTTCAAATAATTGGTTTAATCAACTTTTTACATTAACATAGTCTATTATTTTTGGTAACCAAGTTCTTCACATTAACTAGTTTTTAATTATTTTTATTTTAGGCTGGAATTATACCAACCTCACTTGCTCATTCACAAAACGATTATTAAATGAGTTCGTGATAGCCATTAATAACAATTATGAATTCAATAATATTAATAAGATACCAAATAGTAATCAACTTTCAAATAAGGCTTCATTGAGTTCAACTGTATAATCAAATAAATGAGTTCAACTGCATAACTTTCTGCAAAGTAAAAATAACAATAAAAATACTATAACGCTAATTCTCATGTGATTTTTGTGTGCAAGTCTTCTTGTTATGCGCAGATAAACCACATTCACTAGAGGTGACTTTTCTTTTCTTCCCCTTTCTTTCGGTGAATTCCTTTTCGCGATCATTTTTTGGTGGTCTGCCTGGCTGCTTGCTTGCAATTGGTGGTAACATTACCTCTTTCAAAACATGTGATGGAATATCCCAAGTGTTTTCGCGAGGCAAGGATTCTATTGGTATTCCATATGTATCCTAATAATTCTTATTACTATAATAAGCGGAATAGTAGTCATCGCGATGTTTATTCCTATATCTAATAGAAGCAATTACATGACTACAAGGGATCTCATCATGTTGAAATTTGCCACAACTGCACATACGAGTATTTAGACATACTGTAAACCTCTTTGCACCATTTATAACTGTATGAAGGTATTCTGTTGATGAGTGTACCTTCAATTTTAAACATACATTATCAATAATAATACCCAAACATACTATGTATAATATAGTATTGTTAGTACTTACTATGTATTGAATTACAAACTCTTAATAATTTGCTAAATTTTGCAGAATGCAGTTACTACATCCATATATTTAAACATCTTGGTAGTTACATTGGTAATTGATGGCACACAACTAAGTTTTTTTTTTATACAGTCTAATAAGTGACTAACTTTTTCACCATTGTACTAATAATAAATTGGCATACTTGTGGCAATTCACACTAACAGGTATACCAAATAATTTATTATACCAATAAACATATCATAAGTATTCTGACGTTTAAGGTATTATAATTTAGACCAAAAAATACATCAACACATACCACCAATTCATAGAATCAACTATTCAAGCATAAGTACCAGATCACATACCAATCAACATATTATCAATTTTTCAATTTATTATATACACCAATTCAGATAATCAAAATAAACCGAACAATGTATCAAAATATTAATTTATTGTTGTATTTTATATTTGTATTTTATATACCAAATAATACAACAAAATACACATATACATGCACCTACAATCTTACTTGCAGTTGGTATGTGTACACCATATCACATATCAAAAGTAATATTGATACAATCTGTTAGCATACGCCATTCAACATACCAATTTAAACACACAATTTATGATGTTATTTTAAGTTGTTGCATTAATCAATTAAACCTAAAATTTTCAAAAAAATCCTATTCGACACATCAGATTACAATAAAAATCATATGAAGTTGTTGTAATTACACTAAAATCATTAACATAAAACAACAAATCAATACCAAAAGAATAAAAACCCAGATGTTGTGAAAAACTCAATATTATTCCACAAACAATTGATAAATTTTAATATTTATTTAATAATTAAACCAGCATATTGATGCTCCAGAACATAAACAAATCATATGAATTTACATTCCACCAAAATCAACAAAATAAACCAAAAGAATAACTACAAAAAAGATTTAAATCGATATGTTGTGAAAAATCAAATACAGCCACGAAAAAACCCACCATATGAACAATTTTTTATCAATTACCTGATGAGTCCCATCGCCCGCTGTGTTGAATTAGAATTGAAAAATTATTGGTATGCATTTTGGATCGTCGATCTTAGTAGAGAAGAGGAGTTTTATATTTGTATGAAACCTCTCTTCATGGGAGATAATATATAACAAATTGGAGTAAATCAAGGAAAGTAAAATAATTGGAGAAATTTAAGGGATACGTGATATTTGTGGCTGACTTGGTAAACGTTTTTAAAAAAATATATAAATTCTAATTTTGAAAAAAAATATATTGTTATATATAATTGAAAAAAAAAATTGCTATATTGATGTAAAAGACTTTAACTTGTATATTTAAGTTTTTTGCCCATTTTATACTAGAAGAACTTGTTGAATCTTAGGGGATACACTCATACCGGGTGAAATATTCTTAAGGACGGTGTCTTTCAACACACCTCAAGCTATGTGAATTTCCTACAAGAGTTCGTGGTGAAGTACAAGCTTTGATAAATTCGGTAAGTGTTAATGATGAAGGTGTTTTCCGTTAGAATTTACACCAATCTTAAGGATATTCTTCAAGTAGTTCTAGAATCACCAACATATATAAATATTCTTCTTCTCCAATTTTGGGTGTAGAAATACAAAATCATTTTAGTTAGCACAAGTGTGCTCAACAACATCAAAGTTTAACACCCAATCTTTCATTTTCACATATTAGCCACAAGATTCGCTTAATGACCACAATAATTTATATCATCCGCTTATTCAACTTTATTTTAATTTAGTGGGATTATCATTTCTCCAAATTTTCTACAACATTGAGGAATATGATGATTTACTTATCCCCAAACAAAACAACAATAATAATAATTCATGACTATGGGATTAAAGTAACTATGTCAATTTTTCCATTTAAAATACAGAAAATTATAGTATGTTACGTACCTTATTGACATGAACTCAAAAGTTCAATTATCAATTATTTGGATCTTTCTTTCTTCCTTCCTTTTTTTTTCCTTTTTTTCACCAACCACCAGTCACCCTTCTTGAAAAATTGAAAGGAGAGGGTGTCTCTAGTTACCCATCCAACTGCCTTTATTGCTTCCTTATTCCATGATTTTGCTATCAACTTATTCTTTTATATAGATTATAATCTAATCTTATGTGGTTAGAAATTGAGAGTAAGAGAAATTTCTTCCTTCTCTTTTCATATTCTATTGTGCTCGGTTTTGTTTTAAAGAATCTTTGTTAGTTTTTGGCTCCTAGTTTTATACTAGAAGAGCTGGTTAAATCCTGGGGATACACCCATATCGGGTGAAATATCCTTAAGGACAGTGTCTTTCGACACGCCTCAAGCTATGTGAATTTCCTACAAGAGTTCGTGGTGAAGTACAAGCTTTGGTGAATTCGGTAAGTGTTAGTGATGAAAGTGTTTTCCGTAATAATTTACAACAATAGGACCTTAGTATAGTATAAGTGTCTCTGAGATTTCGAGCATAGGTTGGGGGTACCATTTTCCCTAAAAGTTTTAATATTTATTTTACAAGGATATGAACAGCTGATCTTCTTAATGAAATTTTGGTACTAATAAATCGTGTAGAGGAGCTGGTCTTCCTCATTGACTTTTTATTGCGAATAATTTTTGTATTTTATCCTGCAAATTTTGCTTCTCAATATAGGATAATAATTACTTAAACATTTTTATTTGTGAGTTTTAATATGTTTAAGATAAAAAAAATTCAAGAGTATTTTTTTTAATAAACCGACTGAATATAGTATTTATTTTTTATGATTGCGCAAACTTGAGTTATTTTACTAGTATGAAAGTAGTAAATTTAGAAAGACAAAATATATAAACATGCACTTTAATTCGGCTTTAACTGACATTTATGCCCTTCAACTTTGAGTGTGCACAAGTAGACACTTAAATTTGTATAAAGTTAAACAAATAAGCATATGCATACTACGTGGCAATTTGTGTCATATATGGCACCCTACGTATATTATGTCATGTAGGACACGTTTGTTTACTTCTTCAATTCTATACAAATTTAAGTGTCTACTTGTGCACATCAAAAGTTGGAGGACACAAATATCAATTGAAGCAGTGTGGTAAATTGTAAAAAAAAAAACTTGGAATATTGTTCTTTTCTTTTTACTTTTCAAATGACGAGTCTTGTTTTTACTGTTATATCGGAAGTTACTTCATGTATTGCTTCTCGTAAAATGCATGGTAGATTACTAGGATACATATTCTAAAATAATGACCAATCAATGTATATCAATCCGTTGTAGTCTAGTTGGTTAGGATACTCGGCTCTCACCAGAGAGACCCGGGTTCAAGTCCCAGCAACGGTGGTATGTCAAATATGATCAAGCCATATATGTTACATGATCAAGCCATATATGTTTAGTTGAAGTTTAACAATAGACAGCATGGGGTTCTAACATATAATATTTATATATTAAAAAACCAACTAAAGGAGTTAGATGAATCCCCTTTTGCCCCTAGTCACAAGTGAAGGAAGAAACTGATATGAGAGGCATAGGGAAGACTCAATTATTAGCACAACACACAACTTTGACTCCGATAAAGTTGATCCTCATTTCTAGGCTTAGTCTCAAACTCTGATTCCAAAACTCAAAACTAGCCGGAGATGCCCATTTTGAGCTCCTCATTTAAACAGATGTTCCAGCTAAATGGAAGTGATTGAGCAATGAAAAAAATTAGTTTTTGACTTACAAATTGAATGGCATTGAGGTACTGTGAAAGAATAAATTTGTGTATACATCACATTGTGCCTTTTACGCGTGGAATCTATATATATATATAGGGATAATACATATATTTGACCTTAAACTTGGCTTCAAATTTTAACTTTGACCTCCAACTTTCATAGTGCACAAACAAGCACTTTAACTATCCAACCTTTTAATAAATAAACACGCGATTTTTGGAGCCAAGAGCGTGAAATGCAAACGCTGCCACGTGTATTAGTGAGCCACTCAATGGCTGCCAACTAATTAAACACTTTACACGTCCATTTTAGAACTAAAAAAAAAAAAAAATTAATCAAGGGTAGAGTTGTCATTTCAGCATTTTTTTCACTGTTGTGTGCCTCAAAAATTACTTCTCACTCGCGCAAAATGCGTGCATTTCACGCGTTTTGCCAGGTAAGACACGCGTGTTTATTTATTAAAAGGTAGGATAGTTAAAGTGTCTATTTGTGCACTTTGAAAGTTGGAGGTCAAAGTTAAAATTTGAAGCCAAGTTTAAGGTCCAATATATGTATTATGCCATATATATACGATGCTTGTAAGTAATGTATCAATTTAAGCAGATCCTAAGAAATTGTTGAACTAGTTCACAGAATCTTTGGGGATATCTCTTGAGGTAATCCACATAATAAAGACCAAATATCGACGAAAATCCAGCTGCCCATTACCAGTAATCCATCAAAGACCACACAAAGTATCCTTCTACATTGCAGCCATCTTCTCTGCATATTCACCACAATAGATATTGAATGAATACATTGTGTTTTAAATTTGTCAATCAAGTAGGATTTTAGACGCGAATAACTTACTTGATAGCAGCAAGTAGATAAGTAAGATAGTCATTGTGATAATTAATCCTTGAGAGTATCTTGTTGCGATGTAAATATGAATCATCCATTCCTGTAACAGTTCAAGAAATCAAAATAAGAGGCTCGGACCATTATTTCTTCTAGAGTCATTTTCAAATTCAATAATTATTGATTGATCGTATAGTTTAGAAGCTACATTGTAGATTTAGAGACTTACCATTTTTAGTGATTATGATTAGAGGGTTCTCATACTTTTGCTTGATGTAGTTCATTAAGCTTCTAATACCATGAGGTACTATGTACAACCATATTGAACTTGCCTGCAATTAAATACCATCAACATTGTACAATTACTTTTTGGTTGTTATAGAGAGCATATAGTATAACATAACATGAAAATCGTTCCAAATAAAACTTAGTTGTTATAGTGAAGTATTGTTATAGAGAGGTTTAACTTGACCCTGTCTACTATTGGCTTTATACCTTTGAATGCTGCAAGATACAAAAACACACGAAAAATACTTAGTTCTTAATTCAAAATGAATTTCACAATAAGTAGAATGAATCATGTAATTAGTTAATAGTGTTATCAATGACATACGAAGGGTAATGGCATCAGAGCTTGCGACAGAGTCATCGAGCATAACACCAATTATGTTGGTTTTGTTCTTGCTGACATACCATGTAGTATAATGATTTATTCCTATGAACCTTTAACGAGTGCAGAAGCGAAAATTTAGGCAAAAAGGCTTCCCACTCTTTCTATCATCGAACTCGGATACCTTCCAAGAATAACACACTCAAGATACCTGAATTCAGTAGCAAAACATTTCACCATCAAAAGGAAAAAATGGAGAGCATTTTTGATTGTTACAACATAATCTTTACCAGTCTAAATTAAACTCAATGGCCCTTTAATTTGTGTTGCTTCAATGTCATTTTTAGAGTTTGTTAAAGGTTAATACCAAAAGCTATCTAGTGATATCCCAATTGATACTTGTTGTGTTGGTTGCAACACCAATTGATCACAAAGACTAATCACAAAAATAGTCTGCATATGTATAATATATGTATATTCTATGTATACTATGAGTATAATCATGTATAGTCAGTTTATAATCTATGTATACTGGTTAGGAAAATCCCATTTTTATTGCATGTGTTTTATCTTTTAAAGTTTTTATTTTTTTTTTATTTTTATTTTTTTGTAAATGTCAACAACAAAATTGGTATGAGCAAGGAGTAGATTGTGAGTAACAATGTAAGGAGGATGGAACATCACCTTCCTGGTGTTTGTAGCCCTATATCAAAGTCTTGGATGACATCAAGATTAGGTTCATTGAAAGTGATCCAGTTCTTCATACTATCACCAAAATTCTTGAAGTATGTCTCCGCATATGAACACGCAAGGCTTTCATTGATTGAAACACCTTCCACGTTGTTGACAATTTTTTGATTGAAACACCTTCCCACAATGTTGACAATTTTTTCCTTGAGGCAAAGGAGTGCATCTCAGATCCTCCGTAGTATTGTGAGTCATTATTTTTGAAGATTCCGACCAACGTAACTTAGAATTCTCAACCCTCCAAATTTTGATAGGTTCTCTCAAAGAACATAAACAGAAGGAATCCTGCTTCAAATTTGATTAGACCTCATGTAACACAACTTATTAGCTTCAAATTTAATTAGACATTATGTAATCCAACTTATTAGATTCAAATTTGATTAGAGCTTATGTAACACAAGTGACTTTCCACATGGATACTTCTTGTTACCCCACTTGCACACAAACTTCAAATCTTGAACTGTTTCCATATTGCTATACTTAAATCAAATCAAAGTAAAAATTAAGATCAACTTAATAATAATGTCAAGACGGTACCTTAGTGAGAATTCTGACCCCACTATATTATTTTTACGGAGTGGAGTAAAGTTGTAAGAAAACTTGGACTATGTTCTTTTTGTTTGTCTTTTTTATGATAGACTAGTTTCCAAATATTAAGCAGTCTTAAAAATTAACGACCCTTAATATGTTCAACAATGCATTGTAGTCTAGTTGGTTAGTATACTCGACTCTCATCCCAGGTTCAAGTGCTGACAACAAGGATTTGAGTAGAAGAAATTAGCAACTATACATTTTTTATATAAAGTCTATTCTTCTAATTTTTTAAGACGTAAAATTGTAAATATATTTAAAATTATTTTTGATATGCAAAGTTATTTCTTTCTTCTTAATTAAAAATATTAGTACTCTATCAGTTTTAATCTTTTACCCAATTTTGACTTGACATGAAACTTAAAAGAGTAAAGAAGATTTTCAGATCTTGTGGTCTTAAACTAAATTATATACATATATGTACCAAAAATCTTTTAATCTTGTGGTCATAAACATGTCATGTGAAAAGTTGAATAAAAATTGACAAAAAAGAAAAAAACATTCTTTAATGTTTCAAAACGAACTAAAAAAATAGTATAATTTTTTTATTAAAAAAAACTTATAATAATTCTATTATTACTATAAAATGGGATCCCTTAAATTTTGGGCCCAAGACGATGCCTCATTTTTTAAGGCATTGAGTTGCCTGGAGTTTATATAATGTGATTCCCCAAGTATATATAACGTGATTTTCCAACGAAGGAGGTTACTAGTTAGGATGCATAGGGAGGACTAAATTAGCACTAAACACTACTTTGAATCCGATAAATTTGATCCTCATTTCTAGGATAAGTCTCAAACTGTGTCTCCTAAAACTCAAAACTAGCTCAAAATGCCCATTTTGAGCTTGTTTAAACAGATGTTCCAACTGAATTTGAGTACAAATTAATCACATAATAGCAGAAAAGAAAGTGATCGAGCAATGACAAAATTTGTATGATACCAAACAACCTTTGCAAACTGAGTGCAATCTATTGAATGACATTAAGATACTGTGAAAGAATAAATGTTTGTATACATCGTGTTATGTCTTTTTACGCGTAGAAGCTAAGCATATATGGTGCTTGTAAGTAACATGTATCAATTTAAGCAGATCCTAAGAAATTCTTGAACCAGTTCACGGAATCTTTGGGATATCTCTTGAGGTTGTCCTTGTAATCCACATAATAAAGACCAAATCTCGACGAAAATCCAGCTGCCCATTCCCAGTTATCCATCAAAGACCACACAAAGTATCCTTTCACATTGCAACCATCTTCTCTGCATATTCACCAAAACAAATATCGAATGAATACGTTGTGTTTTAAATTTGTCGATCAAGTAGGATTTTAGACACGAATAACTTACTTGATAGCAGCTAGCAGATTAGTAAGATAGTCATTGTGATAATTGATCCTTTTTGTATCCTTGAGAGTATCTTTTCGCGATGTAAATATGTTATTTGAATCATCCATTCCTGTAACAGTTCAAGAAATCAAAATAAGAGGCTCGGACCATTTCTTCTTGACTCCTTTTCAAATTCAATAAATATTGATTGATCGTATAGTTTAATAGCTACGTTATAGATTTAGAGACTTACCATTTTCAGTGATTATGATTAGAGGGTTGTCATACTTTTGCTTGATGTAGTTCAATAAGCTTCTAATACCATGAGGCACTATGTACAACCATACTGAACTTGCCTGCAAGTAAATATCATCAGCCTTGTACATATACTTTTTGGTTATTATAGAGAACATATAATATAAATGAAAATCGTTCCAAATCAAGATATGAAAGTATCGAAATTACATACCCTGTCTGCTATTGGCTTTATACCTTTGAATGCTGCAAGATACGTAAGAACAACGAAGAAATGTTTAGTTCTTAATGCACAATGAATTTCGCGATAAGTAGAATGAATCATGCAATCAGTTGATAGAGTTGTCAACGACATACGAAGGGTAATAGCACCAGAGTCTGCAACAGAGTCATTGAGCAGAGCACCAATTATGTTGGTTTTGTTCTTGCTAGCATACCATGTAGTATAGTGATTTATGCCTATGAAATCGTAGGAACCTTTCACGAGTGCAGACTCAGTTGGCGAAAATTTAGGCAACCGGCTTCCCACTCTCTCTACCATCGAACTCGGATACCTTCCAAGAATCACAGGCTCAAGATACCTGAATTCAGTAACAAAACATTTCACCATCAAAAGGAATAAATGAGTGAGCATTTTTTACTACTACAACAAAAATCCTTACCAGTCTAAATTAAACTCAATGGCCCTTTGTGTTGCTTCAATGTCATCTTTGGAGTTTGTTAAAGGCTCATACCAAAAGCTATCAAGTGATATCCCAATTGATCCATGTTGTGTTGGCTGCAACGACACTTGATTACAAAATACTCTGCGGATGTATAATATATGTATATTCTATGTATACTATGGGTATAATAATGTATAATCAGTGTATAATTTATGTATACTGGCTAGGTAAAGTCTCAATTTATTGCATCTTCTTCTTTTTTCAAGTTCTTTTTACCTTGTACTTCTTTTTGTACATGTCAACAACAGTGGCATGAGCAAGGAGTAGATTGTGAGTAACAATGTAAGGCTCAGTTGCAGAGTTTCCAGCTCTGCAAAGAGCTCGTAGGAGGATGGAACATCGCCCTGGTGCTTGTAGACCTACATCAAAGCCTTGGATGGCAACAGTATGAGGCTCATTGATAGTGATCCAGTTCTTCACCCTATCACCAAATTTCTTGAAGCATGTCTCCGCATATATCGCGAAATCTTTTCTGTCAATAATGACCAAAAATGTTACCTAACATAAATCCAGACAAGTTGAAATATTAAGTTGGAATAAATAACTTGTGGTGAAACTTACATGATTTGTGGGCTTAGCCATCCATTGTACTTGTCTTCTAGAGCTTGAGGAAGGTCCCAATGGTATAGTGTTACATATGGTTTAATTCCTAGGATTCATACACATTGTAACATTCAATTTATCTATGTTTAATGCAAAAAAAATAAAAAAAATGGCATAAATGCTAAAGAAATGATGTATACTCCTGTCCAATTCATGTGAAGGGGTTCGGAGTACTAAGGATCAAAATACTTAATTTTGACTATGAATTCAGGTATAGTTTTATTAAGTTGTTTAAAAATAAAATTTATATATTTGAAAACTACACAAGAAGTACTACAAGTCAACATAACTAATGATGCAAAATGCTTTTTTGAAAATAAATATTGAGAAAATCATTGTAAAATGATCGATCCCCAGACAGTAACACCTTCATGTAAAATGGGAGAGTAAGAATGCCAATTGTACCATGAGCTAGTAAAGCATTGATCAACTTGTTGTAGTGATCAACTCCAGCTTGATTGATTTCTCCAGTTCCATCTGATAATGAATAATAAAACAGAGTTAATTATTTGTTCTAGTGTGGTGCATGGTTATTTATTCAGATATTTTTTGATTGCTATATCAAAATATTGTTATTTTGAATAACTTTATAATATAAGAAGATTTACTAGGGAAAATTCTGGCCCAAGCAATAGAAAATCTATAGGCATCCATTCCCATATCCTTCATAAGTTGTATATCTTCCTGTAAAAATAAAAGAATCGGAATTATTCGATGCGGCGTCTCAATTTTGAGTTTTGAGTATGAATTTTTAATGATAGGAACGGCTATTCCTTTATCTAATGCAGTTCTAAATTAGTCAAACTGCTATGCAGATACCAAACATCAAACAAAAAAAAATCTAGAAAATAAAATTGTACTATAAATTAAATTTACCGGGTACCGATGATACTGATCCACGGCTACATCACCATTGCTAAAATCAATTACTTTACCTGCAAAATTCATCAATTTTTTTATTAATATTTAATTATGTTGCTCGGACTCTTCAAATTATTACTTTACTAGTGTTAAAAGATAAAGATAATTAGAAAATTTAGTAATAAAAAAGATAAAAACAATATTAGTGGGGGAATAGCATGCACAATTTTTTACCAAAAGAATGAGAAAATTTGTCCCATATAGTTTGACCTCTTCCATCCTCTTTCACAGCTCCTTCAAACTGCAACCATAACATATTACATATCATCTCATAAATATTAGACCAACTTTTACATATAGCAAACAAAAAAATCATATTTATATGCTATAGCAAAATTTGCATAATTGCGCTCTATAGCAAATATATATATATATATAATTCGCTATACATATACAATTGAAAGCTATGTCTATTTCGCTATACATATATACAAAAAAAAAGCAATTGTATAATTCGTTGGCTCCTCTTCAGATTTGTATAATTTTGTTGGCAGGCCATTTGTATAAATTGTTGTAAGCCTCTCGTTTGTATAAATTGTTGACAAAAATATTTGTATATCAAAATCGCTCTCTCTTTCGCTTTATACAAACATAAATTATACATTATATTTGTATAATATGTGTTTGTATAAAACGAGAAAGAGAGAAAGGCAAAAGAGAACTGGGTGGGGGAATACTTTTATTGTATAATTATAAGTGTATAAGACAAATATATATGTATTTGCATGTGTACATACAATTTTCTCTCGCTTTATACAAACAGAAACACAATTTATACATTTCTGTTGTATAAAGCGAGAGAGGCGAGCGATAGAGAGAGCGAGCGAGAGAGGGGAGTGGCGAGCGAGATTTTGAGGGAGAGAGGCGACTGGCAAACAATTTGCTATAGGGCACAATTAAATCAAAGTGTGGTTATATCATTTAATTTGAATTAATAGTTTGCCATTATGTACAATTTTCCCTAAATATTAATCAGTTAAATGTGTAAGATTAAAAAGATTATTATAGATGCACAAAAATAAAATATATTTATAATAAGTAAGTAATGATATTAGTATTCGCAGAAAAATATAGTTTTTCTTTTGCTATAATTCGTTTAACATTTTTTCAGATATTTGATATTGCAAGGAACTGGGTTGTATCTTTTAAGATTCTTGATATTGAATTATTATATTTATAGATTGTAAATTGATACTTATTATTGTTATTTAAATAAATTTTTATGTATAAATTTATATTTTATGTCAAAAACTAAATTAAATTGAACTTGTACCTATATGTTACAACGGTCCTTAGAAAAAAGTTACATAGTGTGTATAAATATATATTTATTTGACATAAATATTTGATGCAAATAAATTTTTATAATAAAATTTGAGAAAACACATAAGAAAAAATTCCTAAACTTATCAGTACGAAAAATTATACAGGTGTTTAAATACCCCCTTAACATCTTTCAAGTCATTTAAATATCACCCTTAGATTATTACATTACTCTCACCCGCCACGTCATAGCCACGTAAGCACCACATCATAGTCACGTAGGCACCATGCCATTAATTTTTATTTCTTCTTCACTTATTCATCATTTTTTCTTAAACACTTTTTTAAAAATAAATCACATCAATTAATTAAGTTATAAATACATACCCCTCCCCTCTCTTTCTTCTTCCTTGTACACCATTTTAACCTTCAATACTTTCATTTCTTCTTCTTCACTATTTAACAATTATTTTAAATAACTTTAAAGAAGAAAATATACTACAGTATTTACATTATCTTCTTAGAACTTTCCCACGAATTTTCCATCTTGAAGAATGAATTTATTTTATTGTCAATTTTTTCTTGACAACTCAAATAAGAAATAAAAATTACGTAAGAAAGTTGGTCCAAAAAAATAATATAAATTCTATGTAGGGATGGCAATGGGGCAAGGCGGGGAAGATTTAAGGCTATGTGAGGCAGGACGGGTTTAAGTTGTGCGGGGCAGTCGGGTGGGATGCGGGACGGATTGAAATGGATTTTTTAAAATTAACCCGGGGTGGGGCGGGTTGTGGGTATATGTGATTTTATGTGGGTTCAAAATTAATTTTAATTGTTTACATGTTATAAGATTAATAGAGCATTATTTATTAACATAATTTCTATAAATCTACTAAAATATTCGAGATAGTATATGAAAATGGTTCAACAAAAAATAATACAATTTCTTACCTGTTTTCCAATTGACCCCTAAAAAATAAATTTTAAGTCACTATCCTATTAAATTAATACAACTTAATGAAAAAAAATTTATTGTTATGAATTTTATTTTTAGTATCAAACTTAACTAGAAAAAGAAAATATTTAAAAAGTTATGCAGGCAGAGTGGGGCGAGGCTTATTAAAATATTTACGGGTTAAGCTTAACCCAATCCATCCCCACCCCCACCCCCACACCGCCTCATTGCCATCCCTCCATCCCTAATTCTATGAGATATCTGAACGGATCTAGAAATGACCGAAGATGAATTTGTCTTTGGGTCATTGTCAGATTTGGGTTTTGTTTTGTTTTGTTTTGTTTTTGAATCAGCTGTGATTTGTTCTTTTATTTTCTATGTTATTAAAATGTGACGAGTTTAGTCACACTTTGGTTAGAAAAAAGAGAAGAAGATAGTTTCATAGTTTTTACATTATAAAATAATAGAAAATTAAAATGGGTTACTCAAAATTCAACAACGTTTACATTTATAAATCGAAATCAATAATATAGAATGAAATTGACTAAATAAAATGATATTGATATTAAATTTTACGAATAATTAAAGAACTAGTAAAATGAAAATAGTGGATAAAGGTGAGGGATGAAGATGGAGGAAGAGGTATTTCAATGAATAAAGAGGTGCATTGGGGAAGACAAAAAATTAATAAGAAAAAAAACTTAAAGAAATTAAAAAGGAGATTTAAGAAAATTTACATATTTTTTGAAGAAGTATTATATCAAGAACAACTACTCCCTCCGTTTCACAAAGAATGACCTCCTTTCCTTTTTAGTCAGTTTCAAAAAGAATGACCTCTTTCCTTTTTTGGTAACATTTTACTTTTTGCTTTCCACGTGGCATGTTTAAGACCACAAGATTAAGGGCAATTTTGTACATTTGACATAACTTTAATTTAGGACCACAAGATTCAAAAGTCTTCTTTATTTACTTAAACTCCGTGCCAAGTCAAACCAGGTCATTCTTTATGAAACGGAGGGAGTATTAAATAGTTATTATATATACTAGCCAATAAAAAATACCATGCCTACGATTTTATAAAATTCAATCTTTTCTCTCTTTTTTCACTCTCTTTAAAAAAAATATACTCACTCTCTCTATGACTCTATCATGTCACTCATTAAGGACCTAGGGAATATTCGAATCACTTAAACGATATAAAGGGTTTTTAAATTGTGTTGCCAAAACTAAAGAGATTTTTATGTATTTTCTTATAAAATTTCTATTCAATAAAATAATCAAAAGTCAAAATTCTCAAAAAAGTGGATTCTATTGAAATATCGACCAAACAAACTTCTATCTTGTGGGGTGGGAGGTCACGGGAATGATTGGATAATTGGTTTATATGATCCTTTATTGGTGAAAGCATGAAAGAAAAATGACATTATTAAAAATTGACAAGTGGACTAAACGAACTTCAACTTGATGGTTTTCTTTAAAGCTTTTGTGTTTAATTCTCTATTTAATAATGGAATATTTATCTTTTTGAAATTACTGAACAATAAAGTCACATCTAATGGGGGACATATTTCATTATTTATGACAGAATTTATGATTTTAATTGCCTTTATAATCCAATCATATATCCACACGCTTATCTAATTATTGCTCCAAACTTCCAATAAAGTTTGTTTTATTTTCTTTCTTTTTCAAATTGTACTTCCTTCGTCTCAAAATGTTTATAATATTATTTTTATTTATACACTCCTTTAACTTCACCCTTATGTCTAACAAGCAGATGCGGAGCTATCTTTATTTTTATAAATTACATTTTGTAAATAGATCAACTTTTAACATATATGTATTATATGTTGATTTTTCATAATTTCTTTGGATTTACTTTATATACATAGTATTTGATCTCTTCCATCTCTGTCTGGCTCGTTGTCACCTATGTTAAAGAAAGGTTTGGAATCCTATAGAGAATGAAGAGGGGCCAAGGATTTTCCTTTCAACAGTGTTTATTTGAGGCTCCACTCTCCCCCTCCCCCTGAATAAGTAAGGCCCCGTTAAGCCTAGGCGAAGTTGGGGGATAAAGAGTAAGGATTATATTGAAGTTCCCTTAGCTCTGTTAGGCACTAGAGAGAGGTTAGCTCTGTAAATGTGTAGAGCCAAGTGTAGTAGTAAGCTCTTCTAGGCTCCTTCCCGACTACTGAATATATATATATATATATATATATATATATATATATTATTTTTAGTGAATTTTTTTTTCTTTTCTCAATAAAACTTTTATTTTAGTAAAAATGATGTGTATAAATATATAATGATGGTTAGTAAAAATTGGTACTTTCTTGACGCAATTGAGCTGCTCTCCCTCATCAAATAACCAATTCTGTTGGGAAATTTACCAAACCTAACTTTCTTTTTTATGAAAATACTGTTGTATTTATATTATACATTAACATTTTTAGTTTCTTAAAAATCAAAAAACACTAATTTTAATATTTTATAATTGTTAAACATAATTAACCTTCAACTAATAGATATACTTGCACTATTTGACATTTCAAAATGTCACTTTTTACAAATTTAACAAATTATCAAGTAGTTAAATCATTCAATAATTGATGTAATATGTTCAATTTGTGTTATTACTCCATAATTGACGGTGATCATGTTCTAAAAATATTCTAAATATCACATATTTCTTATATAAAGAGACAAACAATACATATTTTAGTTACTTAACATTATTACGTCCAGTCAAATATTATAAGGACTAAAATCAAAATTTGACAAAAATTGAGGGACTAAAATTACAATTAACCCTTTTATTTTTGTTGAGGCTTTTTTCTCTATTTGGAATATCTATCTACTTTTTGATTCTAGAACATTAAAGTCACATCATTGGTGGATATTTCATAATTAATTAGATGATTAAATGACTACTATACGCTTAATTAGCTAATTAATTGATTAAGGTTCCAACAAAATTTGTTTTGTTCCTTTTACCATTTTAGTACTTTGTTCCCTACTAAATGCACCTTTTTCTTTGTAGCTATTTGTCAGGAAATAGAAAATAAAAGTAAAAAAACAAAAAAATTCTAATAGAGAATTACTTTCAAGGAAAGCACCAATGGGATTTTTATTTTTTTTAAAGAATAAAATATTTCTAGATTTTACTCCTTTTTATGCCAAAAATTATACCAAACTTGAAGTAAAGAATAAAAAAGAGAGAAAAGTAATCTTAAAGCCATGAGAAGACACTACAACAAACAGAAATTAGAAACTAAGTCGCTAATTCATCGCTAAATAATATGTAACTAACAATATTTTTGATAATCTATCGTCAAATGTGATTAGCAATAACTTTTTACTTTATCTATCGCTAATTTCTAAAAGAAAAAATTAGTGAGATGTCCTAATTAGAAACTCTAGTTTCTTTAAAGTTCCTTGGATAAATACCTATTAACAACATACGCATAATTTTCATCAAGAGAGTTTATCATTTCCTATTTATACAATTAAGATACATTTCGACTTTATATATATTAAAAAAGATGAAAAAGAAGAAAGAAAGATAATTATTGGTTATGGTAAAGGATAATAATAAATAATAATAATAAATAATAATAATAATAATAATAATAATAATATATTAAAATAAAAAAAATATTGAATAGATATAGAAATGAGTGATTCACATTCACATGCATATGTAGAGAAAAAAAGAAGAAGAAGAAGACAAACCTGATAAGCAGAAGAAGCAGTACCAAAAACAAAGTCCCTTGGAAAATTGTTTCTGCTAATATTTTGTGCTGAATTTGTATTAATAGTAACAAATATTAAAAATAGTAATGCCCAAACATCAATGCCTCTTTTCTTCAACATAGTTTTTTTTTTGGTGTGGAGATTGAGAAGGTTTCTAAGTATAAATATATCAAGATAATCAAGAAGACAAAGGGACAGGAGGGAAAATTAAAAGGGGGTTTATGAATTCTATATTTTGGTTGGTTAGTGTTAGTTTTGGTGTGTATTTATAAAGGTTCACAAAAAAGAATTAATGAATAAACATATTTTTTTTATTGTAATGTATTAAAGAGGAGGATATATTTATGTTGGTTGTTGAGTGAAGCAAAAAATGGTGGCCCGGCAACTAATTAATGAGATAGAACTTAGAAGAAAAAGAAGCTAAGAAGATGAACCTTTTTTTTCTCTTTAAATAAGAGAACTCTTTTTTAGTAAAACTCCACTTTTTTATTTCTTTTTTTTCTTTGTGGGAATGGGGTAGTGGACATAATGGTTGCTTCCACACTTATAAGTGGAGGGTGGGGTGATGGAGGGAATGGTGGTGGGGTATTTTCTTGAATAATAAAAGTTTGTTTCATCATCTATTATGGATGCAAATTTAGTTGGAATTTCTTCTAGGAGACTAAAGTTTTAAGTTTGAGTTTTGGATATTAGATTGTTTTTTATATATATAAAAAGAAAAAAAAGAACTTTTTGGTATGATACTTAGCTTTTTAATGTGTTTTTGAACTAGTTAGGTTTCAGAGTGAGTATTTGAGATGAATTTGATTAAAAAAGTGGTAGAGTTTAACTTTCATCCACATACTAAGTAGAGGCGAATATGCACTTTCTAAAATATGGGTGCATTTGTGGCTTAGTGGTCAATGAAGTAGTTGAGAATCGTGAGGTTTCTGTGTCAAAACTCAGCAGAAAAAAAAAACTTGATGGACAAAGTTATTGTAGTCATGTTAAAATCTTAGTTATTTAATCATCAAGAACTCCCAAGCACACGAGTTTTCTACAAATAAAAAAATAAATAGAAGGCTTGTTATTCAACATTATACCATGACGTATATACTCGTGTCAATTAAGGTGTATGTGGATCTGTTCCAATTTTGAATGAAGTTGTTTGAAAAAATACAGAGAATTAGAATTTCCTCGGGATTTGAATCCAAAATTAGTATTTGTTATTGATTGGAGATGACATGTGTCCCGTAAAATTAGTCGAGGTGGCTGAAAGTTATTGGGACACAACAATCATTAAAACAAGAGGAATATGGGTGCACTAGCTAGTAAAAAAAATTAAGAAAAAAATGTATTGAATGAGAATTAATCGGTAATCCTCTAGTATACAAATTAATATATATATAAGAACAAAATATATGATTCATATAATATATAAATTAAACTCAATTAGCTTATAATTTATAAAAGAGCTAGTTGCCATTTTTTCATATATACGCTATGGTATGGTTTTATGGGAAAATATTATGAGCAATTTGTAATTTTAACAAAGTTCTAAAACGTAACACAACATAATTAAAGAGTTTTGTTACTTACCAGGGAAGAATATATGAAAGTCGATTCCCTTCCACTAATTTGTTTTAATTAGTTAACTTGTTATATATATATATATATATATGATTTCTTATCTCCGAAATTTTATAAATAATATTGTTAGAAACATTTCTATTGAGTCTTTTTAGAGATCTTAGAGATAATGTTTGCAAAAAATATTAGTTACAATAAATAATTGAATTGAACTAATTTATCACTTCATTAAAATCAATGCAAAAATTGAGGGATTGAAAACCGACGAACAATGTTGATTAAAAAATTTGAGGAAAAAACAATCTAGTTTGTCGTTTTTTATAAATCGAAAGCTGAATAATGTTTGCCGTGTTATTTATATGTGAAATTATAATTTTTTTTAAAATACCTTTTTAAAGAAAATCGATACAGTTCTTCAATTTTATTTTTTTTATTTTACAATATTGAGGGATTCCATTGGTTTTGAAAGTGCGAAATTGCAGTTGACGAATAAAAATAAAAATAATAAAAATATTTTATTAAAGAGCATATGAGTCGATTGGTAAAATTGTTAGAGATTTTTATTTTACACATAAGAAATATTCATTTTATACTTAAGAGATTTGAAAAGATTTTTTTCTAAGTTTCTTATAGTAAACTTGTACATGTGTTCGAGCGTTGCGCGGATATTTTTTATAAATTTCATTTAATTCAATTTAAAATTTCATTTAATATATCATAAGTCATAATATGAAACACTTAAAAGAGAAATTAAAGAGGAAGCAATATAAAATAAAGCAATTATGGAGAATATTGTAAAAATAGGCTAAAAAAAAGTTGTGAAGTAAAGTGAATATGGTTTTACCTACTATCCAGCCAAAAAATTAAATGCATGATTAATCAATATTTTTAGAATATCTCCCGAAATTGATAGCAGTGCACCCATCAAATTTCTCATTTTTTAAATGATTAATTAATCACAAACTTATTTGCTTTCACATACCTTTTTTTATTTCATGAACCAAATTAAATATTAAATAAATACATAATAAATAATAAAATATTGTTATATAATCGATGGTTTCAGCAATAGTTTTCTCGAAATATAATTGACTTAAACAAACTAATTTTGTATAATTAGGATTGGTTTCAGACATGTAACAATGTAAATTGCTAAAAATGAGTAAACAATAAAATCTTGATGGAAAATCAAACTATACGATAACACAACCTACTTTCCAGTGTTACCATATGCATTGAAAAGGAATATGTTTTGTATGCAATCATAAAAAATATATAAATAAATTCAAGTTCATTTTATTTAATATAAAGGGGGAAAATGATACAATATTGCAGAAAAAGATAAATTTAGAACCAAAAGATGATAAAAGGTTAATTTAGAATCAAAAGAAATATTACAACTTAGTATTTAGTTTATCGAAAATATATCAACACAAAATTTAAAAAACGTACAGAATCTGAATATTCATTGCATGTAAAATTTGTCTTCTAGCAAGTACACAAAAAAAAAAAAAAAAAAACCGGTCAGAGATAGCTTTGACAAATCAACAAAAAATGTAAAGAAGAAGTGAATGCCTTTATTATAGGAAGTAAATACTAAAAGGTGGTTAGTGGTTACATATTTGAGCAAAACTGTTTCATTTTTTTTTAAAAAAAAAAACGTTTGCAGTTTTTCTTTCCTTTTTTAATTTATTATATTTTAAATTAATTTTGCTAATTAATATTGGTTATAGTTTATTTTCAAAAAAGAACTGCCAAGTGCATATTCTCACAATAATAAAAGTGAAAAACTGGTGATTTTTTTTCTTGAACTCACGTTCCATTTCTTTTTCTTTATAAAATAAAATATATTTTTTTTCTAATTTTCTTCATAGGTTATTTATTAGAAACAAATATTTAATAAAAAGGAGAATTTATTTTTACCCCATTTCCCATATGAATTTTTTTAAAAAAGGATAAAAAGTTAAAGTAATAGTAAACATTAGATAAGCGGTACTTTTTAAGTTTTTATTTTTATTTTTTACGTTTGTAATTTTTATTTTTATTTTTAGAATTGAAATTAACACGTAAGTGCTTTCACCTCTCCTATTATATAGATAGATTTTTATTTTTATTTTTATTGTTATTATTATTATTATTATTATTTGTTTTGAAAATATAATAACTTCCCACAAAAAAAGGAATCACACACATAGTTAACTACTATTAAAATTTGAAATTTTTAAAAAGGTAAAAAGTTAAAGTAATAGTAAAAAATAGATAAGTAGTACTTTTCAGTTTTTTTTTTTTTTTTTTTTTTTTTACGTTTGTAATTTTTATTTTTATTTTAGAATTTAAATTAATTTTAACAATTTATAAATTATGTTTTTTGTGGTGCTGAAACGTAAGCGTTTTCATCTTTAGAATTTAAATTAATTTTAACAATTTATAAATTCTGTTTTTTGTGGTGCTGACACGTAAGCGTTTTCATCTCTCCTATTATATATAGATAGATAATCGATTACTATATTTTTGTTATATCCATTTTATTTGTACGTTTGTTACTTTTTTTTTTAGATTGTTTTGATCGATTTTTCTTGAACGGAGATCTATTACTGATTTTAAAGTGTATTACTATTATGTCCACCATTTTTATTTTCAAGAAAATGAAAGGGAAATATTGTAATCCAAATTAAAGGACGAATGTGAATGTGGAGAAAATATAGACATATTGTGCTGCTTTATTTTTTTGGTGGGACATTAATGATAATATTGTTTACTTTTTATGACCCATTGTGTTCAATCATTAGCTATGAAAAATAAAGTATTATTTTTGTTCTCTTCACATTTGCACTATATTTTTCACTTGCCGACTAGCTGGCTAACTAATTAATACTACAATCTAGATTTCATATATATTAATATAATATGTATAGCCAAAACAATTAAATTTTGTAGTATTAGACTATTAGTGTAACGATCCGGTTCCGTCGTTATAGAAAAGTCAACGGGGAAAAATTTTGGGTCGAAAATCCTTGTCGTAGTAACTTGAAATTTCCCAACCTAGTCCAGATTGGACGAAATCAGAGTCATTAATGTGTAGGGAAATCTGGTAACAATCGGGTGATTTGATTATGATTACATGAGTAGTTAGATAATCGTTAAGGAATTCGTACGACTTTACGAAATTGAATTCGGGTGAGCAGAACTCCCGAAATCAATCTTAGCGTGAACGGTATTTTCTAAGCGTCGTTGGTTAAAGGTGTGTTGTGAAATGGGGGTCTTGGAATTATTAAAATAGCTCACTGGTTTCTTGCAAGGCACTGGGGCGGCATTTCTGCCGCCAGGGCGGGGCCGCTATTGCGGGGTGAGGACCGCTGTGGTGGGTCCGACGCGACTTAAGGTCGTAAATAAACCCCAAAAGGTCTTTATTTTGCACTTTTCGGTTTTTAGAGCTAAGGAGCGAACGTCAGGCGACTCTTGACAGTTTTTCACCATTCTTGAGGCTAAATGTAAGATTTTAACTTCCCGAATCTGTTTTTCGATCCATAAAACGTAATCTAATGGGTAATTATCGATGGGGGAGGGTTTTGATCTAGAATCTATGGTGAAAACAACCTTATTTTGGATACTTGGGATCATGGGTATGATCTAGGGTTGTTAGAATTGTTAGTAATTCGGGTAATTAGTGATTGTTTATTGATTCCCGTGTTATTATGATTGTTTGTAGACCAAGAACAAGCGGAACGAATCCGAAAAGGGAAGGATCAAGTTTCTTAGGGTTTCAAGTTTGTTTCGAGGTAGGCGATGGTTGTGATTCTATGATTGTGTGATGTATGTTTGTCTTGCTTTATTATTATACATGTATGTATGCGGATGTTGCATTGTTGATCACACTTGTTGTAAATGATGATATATAATTGATGAATGCCATGAATCATGACTTGATTGTATGATTATGAGAATGTACTTTGTGATTGTGATTGTGATTGTGATTGTGGCTTGTTGAATGGATCAGGTGTTGCGTTCCGATACACTAACTTGAATCGGTTGCCACGTTCTGGCATAAACATTGGATCGGGTACCACGTTTCGGTATGCTAACTGTTTGGGTTTGGGTTCTTTGAAAGGACCAATAACTTATCATAATTGTGTATCTTGAGAAATGTGAAGTTGTTCGTTGTTTGTAAATGTTGATAATATTGTATATGTTCGATATATGTATGTGATTATATTGTTGTATTGATTTTATGTATGTTGCACTTAGTGGGATAGCCATGTGATCCTACCAGTACACTGTGGTTGTGTACTGATACTGCACTTGCTCTTTCTTTGTTGAGTAC
The DNA here is from genome assembly GCF_900185275.1 of Solanum verrucosum. Lineage (NCBI taxonomy): Eukaryota > Viridiplantae > Streptophyta > Magnoliopsida > Solanales > Solanaceae > Solanum > Solanum verrucosum. The sequence continues at coordinate 185,374 of NW_026019947.1, read as the reverse complement.
AGGGCATCTTCAAGCGCCTATTGACAGACTCGCTTCGAAGATCAGTGATCATTCGAATTCAAAGGTGAACCAATTTTTCTGGGTTGCCATAGTGTCACGCCTCGAGTCTACACCCTGGACGTGGCCGGCACTCGAAGACCAATGCTAGCCCCAAGCAAACCCTTGGCCTGGCTACTTAACTCAGCGAAAGACTTAACTCAACACAATATAAGTTCATAAAACATCTTAAATGATAAAATCTAGCCAAATGGCAACTTATGTCTCAAAATAGAATACTTATAAATACATAGATAAGAGACTCAACTATTGTCTAACTGTCTATGAAACCTCTATAATACTAAGATGGATGTTGGGATAGACCCCATAACATCCTAATAAAGAAAAATTAGGAAAGCGAATAAAAGAGTCATCCAGAATGCAAGGAGGCTCACCACTGACTCTGGAGTGCTCGACTAGATCAACGGCGCGCTGGATGCTGATCCTAATTATCTGCGTCTGCATCATAATAAGATGCAGGCCAACTGGCATCAGTACATTGAATGTACGAGCATGCGAGTTGGAATGCTAAACAACAAACTTAAGCTTGGAAGGAGTACAAAGGAACACTTACCTTGGCTCTGTTCAACTCATGAATAATTGAACTCAATGTAAAGCAATAAGACACATACAATGTATATAAAGCTTGTAAAACAATGTAGACAACTTAGTTCGTTAAAGAAAAAGCAATAACAAACTCAACTTTACTTATATATAAAAGTAATATAACTTTAGTGGGAGATTCTTTAACCGACAACCACCACTATGAGCCCTAGTGATGATACAACATTTTAACTCATATTGCCCAAGGACCATCCTATACCTTGCCGTGATATAGGACCTTACTTAACTTAGTGGATCCACTAGCTTAACTTACATGATCATCTAAAAAGTATGACCCGTTAAATCCCATGTTGGCTACATGGTTCTTATGAAGAGTTGAGTTAATATGAACTCGCGTCCCCAATTCGGTGCTCAATACTACTCCCAAAATATACTTTAGCTCATATGTGTTTTAAACACCTCTTTCTTTAGTTTGAGATAATTTCTCAAAGTTTAGCCTAAAGGCTCTCTTGAAATCGATGTTCCCTTTACTGAAAACTAGCCCAAATGCTCTTTTGGAAATCATAGTTCCTTCCTTGCTCAAATGTGAAAACATTTATAAACTTCTTTGGGAATACTTAGTTCCCTAATAACTTTTGAGAAATGAACTCAACTCTTTACTCTTTAATTTACTTGAAACTTGAGCTTTAAAACGAAGTTTGAACGTTTAATAAAGACTCTTGAAAACTTTAAGAAACTTTGCTTTGACTTGCTTCTTAACTTCTAGACTTGACTCTTAACTTCTTTGACTTTGATCTTAACCTTCCTTGAATTAGATTATGGATCCAAGGTTAATGATCTCATGTTTATGGATGATTTCATGATGTTTAGATGTACCTTAGAGTGTTGGAATCAACTAGAAAACATAGGTACATCGCTTAGGAACAAGTATTAAAAGGTGGGGAACGAATGGGGAGAACTGGCGTCCCTGGCGCTCTAAGAGGCGCGGGGCGCCAGCCCTCAAACTTCAGAGGAGTTGCTGGGGCGCTTTGGCTGGCGCGTCGCCCCAGGGGGTGAACTTCAGAGCCCCTTTTGGGAGGCGCTGGCTGGCGCGACGCCCCACCCTCTTCCTTAGGTTTTGACGATTTTTCTTCTCCGTTTTTCATCTCTAAACCCTCCAATCTTCCCTAGTTCTTTTCCCAAATACTTAGGGTCATTAGTACTCTCAATACACAACCAATTTAACTCAACAAACTGCCCGGAAACATGAATCAACTCAACCAACAAGAACTTAACGAATTTCAACAAAGTTCTTTAAGAACTTCCTAACTTTTCATTCAATCAACAACCATTCTCTGAATAGAAATAAGATGGGAGTGTGGGTGAACTAACCCAACACGAAAGGATCTCACGTATCTTAATAGGGATCGCCCCCGATGAATTTCACTCCAAAAGCTTGACGTTCTTGGCGAAATCTTGGCTTTTCTCCCTTTCTTTCTTCTTTTCTCTCTTCTCCAAGCCCTAAGCGTATTTCTCAATTCTCCAAACTGACTAAGTCATGTTTTCACCCCAATAAATCCCTAAAAACGAATTAGGATATTAATTAGAGAAAAGCCTACTTTGCCCTTCCCTAAATCCAGATTGGGACTTTCCTCAATCCAACAGCCCAACTTCCGAAAGACATATCTCACTCATACGATGTAGAAATCGTGCAAACTCAGCGGCGTTGGAAAGATCTTCCCAACCATAGCAAGAACTACTCCTAACTCATCCTGAGCTAGGAGTTATGGTCGTTTGAAAATGACCAAAACTCACTTTCTTAACTTTGACAAAAATTTCCAGATTTCCACATGCTTTCCAAAAATGATTATTTTCAGATTTTAAACTCTTTCTAGTCGTTTCTAGGTGCGAGATGTTACACATGGGTTCTCTTTCGTCTATGTCCACCATTTCGGACTTAGACTTTCTAGTTAGTTATTAGTGCATTAGTTTGGGGTTGTATCCCTTCTTGTTTAGACTTGTTGAACATTAGATGTTTTGGTACATTGACTTTCAGGTTCTAGGTGTTACTTTCGCATTTGTTTAGTTGATGGACTTTTGTTTGGAGTTTATGGGAACTCCCTATTTCTTTCCTTAATATTTAACTTGTTTTGTATCCTTAAATGCTTTAGTTTTTGGTCCAGTTGCTTGGTTTGAGTTGTAGTAGTGGTTCTCCCACTGAAGGGTTAGTGTGGGTGTCAATCACGACGGTCTGGATCGTGACAATTAGTATTGTCAAAATAAAGAAGAAAGAGTAGAATTATTGAAACAATTACTACAATAAATACTTTTTCTGTTTTAGTTTATGTGACTTTTTTTATTATTGAGATTGAAAGTTTTAATTTTGATTGTATATTAAGATAAAGAATTTTTAAAATTTTTTAAAATAAAAATTAATATGCTTGAAAGCTATGTAAAAATATTATAAATTATAACAATTAATAATTTAAAATATCTAAAAGAATGATGATAAAAAATTTATGTATTTGACTAAGAAATTTAAATAACTATCCCATAAATTGGGAAAAAAATATTATACTATCCTGCATGTGAGCTATTGTTTGTCTAGTTCTTGTACATATCATAATTAGGGACCACCTATATTTGACTTTAAGTTTTGAATATATGACTTTGTAATCTTATAAAGTTGTAGGCTATATATTAGAGTTGAGTTCGATTAATTAGAATTAACGATAAATTTTGTTAATCTATCGCGAATAGAATTAACAATAAATTTTGCTATTGAATTCAAGACTATATAGCTAGAGTAAAATACTTCACGGATTAATGTAGACACGTTTATTTAGGATTTGTGTAGAACATTCACTTGAAAAGGAGGTATAGAAATTAAAGTCCCCACCAATTACCCAAATTCTACTAGTACTACTACTTTATTTGTTTAATTAGTGGAAAAACACTTATAACCAAAGAAATTACATTCTTTTTGAGTTTGAAATTTATTTGATTAGATTAGATAAGTCCAAAACCAGTGTCAACTAATTGGCTATAGATAGTGACAATAAAAATAAAAATTGTCAAAGTTAGAAAGGCAACGCCCATACTACTAAAACATTTGATTTATTTTGAAAAAAACGGCCATCATCTTTTAGATGGTGGAACAGTCGAGGAGAATTCCATATCAGATGTTCTTGCTTTCATATATTATATATTTTCTCAGTCTATTTTTAATCGTCATGTAAAGTTAATTTAACTAATTTTCAAAATTAAATTAGGTTATATTAATTTAATATTTTAAGCAAAAAAATTAGATATTCAAAAACTATATAAAAAAATACTATAAATTGCATTTTTTTTTTGCATATATATCAATCTGATTAAAAAATATATCATAAAATATTAGTCAAAGTTCTTATAGTTTGACTCTAAAAAAATCATGATAATTAAAAGTGGACGGGGAGTAATATATAGCTATTTGATGAAGTCATAGTATTCACATTTTGGCTCCTTTTTGTCTCCAATAACACTACATGTCACGAGACAACTCTTTTTTACAAATAAATAAATAAATAAATAAAAACAATTTTCTTGAGTTGAGATCAATTAAAAGTAGAGATAAGATTTGTGTTCACTTCATATTTTCGAAATCTTACTTATGAAATCACATTGAATATGTTATTATTGCAGTTGATCCCCATTTGAAAAAAAAATTACATTTTCCACAGTAACTACTTTGAGATGTTAGATACAATTGAGGCTTTTGTAATTCTCATTTCAAAGTTATAAGTATACAAAGATAGTTTCCTACTTATATACGTTGTGTCTAATAATAGTGTGATTAGCATAACTAACTTAACCACTAGTTTGATCTTTAACTACCCTAACAATATTCTGGTATATTGTTAAATTATTAAACTTTGTAATTTATTAATACGACATCTTAGGTTATTTTAATAACTTATTTATAAACATAATGTGTTCATCTACTAATATTCCAGTTTACGTACAAATTGGAAAAGTATTGATAATTTTCATACGAAAAAATTCATCTTTTGAAAATAAAATTATACGTCTAAATAAAATTTTAATTAATGTTAATCGAGTGAAACACGTCATAAAAAAATTCCAACTGTGTCATGTGATTGAGCAGCAGTCAACCAATGAGCAGTATTTTACACTAATTTTAGTATGGACTATAGACTATGGACTACGGAGTACTGGTTTTCTTTTACAGGAGTAATCAAAGATTTTTTTTATACTCCTCTATTATTTTATTTATAATTTATAACGTTAAAATTAAAGATCGATTTATAGATTTCTCAAGTTTGTTATCTATTAAAGATGTCATAATTGAATTTACAAATATAAATACACACGTGATTTCTAAAATTGACACTAATATTTAGTTTTGATATCTAAATTAATGATTTTTCCTACTTATACTTCATCTCTAATAAATATGTGCTTATAGTTTTTTTTTTAAAAAACAATTAATTGACAATTAGGTAAAAAGAGTATGATTCATATCAAAAAGATGTGGAAAATTGACGAATGAGATGTAAGATATATAGTAGTAAAAAAGAAGAATATAATCACAAATTTTGGTAATTGAAGAATTTTCATTTAGCATCTCTTTTGCCACAAATTTGTCCAACCTTGACATTCGATTTACACACGTACTTACATTTTGTGTGCATTTGTGACAACTTTGAAATAATTTTTTTTATGGATATCCATTTCACGTAAAGTATTGGTAGTTCAATTTAAAATATTAAACTATAATTAATAAAGTTAGTTAAACAAAATAAACCTCTCATAAACGCTTTTTTAGGAAAATATCAAGTAAACATGAATAAAGTAAAATAAAAAATAAATAAAATATTTTAACACAAACAGCGAAAAAATATGTTGATTGGTAGTAAACATTTGTTGTATTGGAATATTGGGGATGATTTGTTTGTTTCTTTCATTTTTATGGGATTTTAAATAGAATCATCAAATTTCAAGTCAACCAGAGATCGAAATTTATGACCACCTAAACTATGACCAAATTTGAAAAATAATCATTTTATGCATACTTATAGATTAAAATAACTTGATTCAAATTTTCATTCTCTTTTAATAATTATCTCATGAGCATAAGGTATATGTGTCTTTCCTTCAGCTAAGACACATAACACCTTTTTATAACAAAGTATCCCCTTGATTAATATACCTGAGAATTCAAGATATTACGTTTCTCCTTTTGAGTGAAAACCTCAATATCTATTCTCATAATTAATTAGGGGAAACTACATAAATGAGCCATAAAACTCAAAATAATTACATGTTCATATCCAATCTTAAGTAATTCAAGAAATTACAGCCCATACCCCCCATTCATAAAGGTTGATAATTTTCGCTTAACCGATACTAAATCAATATCATATATTGTATTGATATCATTAAGGTTGACAATTTCTCTTAAGTGATACTAAATCAGTATATAGTTATACTGTATTGATATCATTAAGGTTCCTTGTTCAAAAATTACTCATTAGTTAATGATTGTAACGACCTGCTCCCGTCGTTATAGAAAAGCCAACAGGGGAAATCTTGCACCGAAAAACTTTTTCGTAGTAACTTGGAATTTTCCAACCTAGTCCAGATTTGGACGAAATCGGAGTTAGTAAGGTCTAGGGAAATATGGTAACAATTGGGTGATCTAACTATGATTCTGATCACATGAGTAGATAGCTAAGATGTTAAGGAACCCGTGCAACTTTACGGAATTAAATTCGGGCAAGTAGAACTCCCGAAACTGATCTTAGCATGAACGGGTAGTTTCTGAGTGTCATGGGCTGGAGGTGTGTTGTGAAATGGGGGTTTGAAACTCTTAATTTGGCTCACTGGTTCCGTGCAAGCCGCTGTGGCAGAATTATTCCCGCCAGGGCGGGGCCGCTGTAGCGGGGTGAGGACCGCTGTGGCGGACAGTCGTGATTTAAGTCGGAAATAAACTCCAAAATCATTTTATTATGCACTTTTCGACTTTGAGAGCTAGAAGGCGACCCCAGGTGTTTTCTTGACAGTTTTCCACCATTCTTAAGGCTAAATGTAAGGTTTTCACTCCCCGAATCCATTTTTCGATCTGTAGAACCTAGTTTCTTGGGTTTATCGATGGGGGAGGGTTTTGATCTAGGAATTATGGTGGAATAAGCCCTAATCTGGTGATGTGAGGTCAAAATACATATTTTTAATCATTATTTGCCTCACATTTAGTATTTATATTTGTCCTTTATGAGCATAAATTTTATGGATTGTGCTAAATTGTGTATTTTATTTGTAGGATTAAATTGATGGAAAATTGGAGATGTTTGGAGCTAAAACGAATTAAAAATGGAAAGTTGAAGAAGGAAATCAAGCAGGCAGCTTAATGGAAATAAGTTAATATAATATTAATATAATTTATATGCAAATAAGGAAAGAAAAACTTACCTGCTGGTCCACGTATCAGGCAGCAACATCAAAAGAAGTTACACGCACAAACTTGGAAGCTACACGCGGAGAAAAAGGAATCCAATTCCTTTCGGGTTTTGATTTCCTAATTTGTTTGGACTCAATTATTTTATTTAGGGTTTCCTACATCTATAAATAGGGCATGGAAATAATTATTAGGGAGGCCAAGAACCAAGATACAAGACACAATATAAATTTTCTTCTAGCTTAGAAACTTTGGAAGAGCCGCCGTGGAGGCCGGAGAATTGTGGTTTATTCTTTCTTCTCCTTTATTATTTATTTGTATTCGTGCTTAATAAAAGATAGTTTAGCTATTGTTCTTAACTTTTTATGATTAACACAAGCATATTTATTTTAATGAATTTTGATTGTGTTTTTGAGATAATGAGTAGCTGATAACGTTCAAATATACTTCTTGAAAAGAAATATAAACGATCGTATGCAATATATTTACCCAACTATGAGTCGGGGTCGATCCCACAGAGAATATGGAAGAATATTGTCAATAGTAAATATTTAACTCGATAGTCGTTATAAAAATGGGGGATTTAAATTGAAATAAAATAAAATAAAAATAATAAAAAGATAGCTTTGAACTAAGTATTTATTTATATTCAGATTATGAAAAGTAACTAGGAATGTGTTCCCCATAAGCTCATAACGCGGTAATCCTAATAATAGTAATTCTTTTCTAGTGTATTACATGCAAAGTGATAAGTTAGGTATCTCTAAATCCTTGGTCCGGCATCTAGAGAATTTCACCCCGCACCTTGGTCCGGCTACGTGTGTATAATTTACTAACCCTTACCTTTACCTCATATTAGACATCATAATCGATGTTTGGCTTAGTTATTACTTCGCACCAATCAACACTAGCCTATTAGATAGTATCACACTAAATCTATGTTGATAATTCTTTTCTTGTTGATTACCTCCTTGGTCCGGCAAGTAGCAACAAGGCGAGTTCTAACGCGTGCACTCGTTAAAAAGACTTCTAAACGAAAGAATTATCAATGGATGCAAGACACTATTCAAGAATTGCTTAGTTATTATTCATACTTTGTTAATTGCTTATGGTTCCCACAACCCTAGTTATGAAAGTTAGCTACTCATTATCTCAAAAACACAATCAAAATTCATTAAAATAAATATGCTTGTGTTAATCATAAAAAGTTAAGAACAATAGCTAAACTATCTTTTATTAAGCACGAATACAAATAAATAATAAAGGAGAAGAAAGAATAAACCACAATTCTCCGGCCTCCACAACGGCTCTTCCAAAGTTTCTAAGCTAGAAGAAGATTTATATTGTGTCTTGTATCTTGGTTCTTGGCCTCCCTAATAATTATTTCCATGCCCTATTTATAGATGTAGGAAACCCTAAATAAAATAATTGAATCCAAACAAATTAGGAAATCAAAACCCGAAAGGAATTGGATTCCTTTTTCTCCGCGTGTAGCTTCCAAGTTTGTGCGTGTAACTTCTTTTGATGTTGCTGCCTGATACGTGGACCAGCAGGTAAGTTTTTCTTTCCTTATTTGCATATAAATTATATTAATATTATATTAACTTATTTCCATTAAGCTGCCTGCTTGATTTTCTTCTTCAACTTTCTATTTTTAATTCGTTTTAGCTCCAAACATCTCCAATTTTCCATCAATTTAATCCTACAAATAAAATACACAATTTAGCACAATCCATAAAATTTATGCTCATAAAGGACAAATATAAATACTAAATGTGAGGCAAATAATGATTAAAAATATGTATTTTGACCTCACATCAGTAGCTAACTTTCATAACTAGGGTTGTGGGAACCATAAACAATTAACAAAGTATGAATAATAACTAAGCAATTCTTGAATAGTGTCTTGCATGCATTGATAATTCTTTCGTTTAGAAGTCTTTTTAACGAGTGCACGCGTTAGAACTCGCCTTGTTGCTACTTGCCGGACCAAGGAGGTAATCAACAAGAAAAGAATTATCAACATAGATTTAGTGTGATACTATCTAATAGGCTAGTGTCGATTGGTGCGAAGTAATAACTAAGCCAAACATCGATTATGATGTCTAATATGAGGTAAAGGTAAGGGTTAGTAAATTATACACACGTAGCCGGACCAAGGTGCGGGGTGAAATTCTCTAGATGCCGGACCAAGGATTTAGAGATACCTAACTTATCACTCTGCATATAATACACTAGAAAAGAATTACTATTATTAGGATTACCGCGTTATGAGCTTATGGGGAACACATTCCTAGTTACTTTTCATAATCTGAATATAAATAAATACTTAGTTCAAAGCTATCTTTTTATTATTTTTATTTTATTTTATTTCAATTTAAATCCCCCATTTTTATAACGACTATCGAGTTAAATATTTATTATTGACAATATTCTTCCATATTCTCTGTGGGATCGACCCCGACTCATAGTTGGGTAAATATATTGCATACGATCGTTTATATTTCTTTTCAAGAAGTATATTTGAACGTTATCATCTGGGTATGAGGATCATGAGTTTGATCTAGGGTTGATAGTGTTGACTTTAATCGGGGTAATTAGACATTGCTTATTGGTCCTCGTATTATTATGATTGTTTGTAGACCAAGAACAAGCAAAAAGAATTCGGAAAGGGAATAATCAAGTTTCTTAGGGGATTCAAGCTTTGTTCGAGGTAGGTGATGGTTGTGATTTCATGTTGTGTGATGTATGTTTGTTCTTGCTTCATTATAATACATGTATATATGCGAATGTTGCATTATTAATCACACCAAGCTTAAATGAGAATAATTGAATAATTGTATGCCATGAAATCATGACTTGATTGTATGATTGTGAGAATGTACATTGTGATTGTGATTGTGGCTTGTTGAATGGATCGGGTGTTACATTCCGACACACTAACTTGGATCAGTTGCCACGGTCTGGCATAAATATGTGATCGATTACCACGTTCTGGCATAAACATTGGATCGGGTACCACAAACCGGTACACTAACTGTTTGGGTATGGGTTTCATTAGAGGACCATTGACTTGATATAACTGTGTAATTTGAGAATTGTGAACTTGATCGTTGTTCGTAAATGATATTGATATTTTATATGTTCGGTGTATGCATGTTATTATCATGTTGTAATGGTTTATGTATGTTGCACTTAGTGAAATAGCCGCGTGATCCTACCAGTACACTGTGGTTGTGTACTAATACTACACTTGCTTTTCTTGTTGAGTACAGGGAGTCTTTCGACGACTATTAACAGACCTCACTTATAAGATCAGTGATCGTTCGAATTCAATGGTGAGCCAGTTCTTCCGGGCTGCCATGAGTTCTCTTTCGTTTAAGTCTACATTTTTGGACATAGACTTTCTACTTAGTTATTCATGTGTTAGTTTGGGATTGTACCCCTTCTTGTTTAGACTTGTTGAACTTTAGATGTTTTGGTACATTGACTTTTAGGTTCTAGGTATTATTGCGCATTTGTTTTGATTAGACTTTTGTTTAGAGTTTATGGGAACTCCCTATTTCTTTTCCTTAGCATTTAAACCTGCTTCTATAACTTTAAATGCCTTAGTTTTGATTAAGTTGTTTAGATTGGGTTGTAGTAGTGGTTCTCCCACCGGAGGGTTAGTATGGGTGCCAATCACGACGGTCTGGGTCGTGACAAAGTTGGTATCAGAGCCTAGGTTCATTGATCTCGATGTACCAAAACGAGTCTAGTAGAGTCTTGCGAAACGGTACAGAGACGTCTGTACTTTTCTTCGAGAGGCTATAGCACTTTAGGAAATCTCTTTGTTTTCTCTTGTCTCTTTTCGTGCTATAACTTGATTCCAATTGGTATCTGGCAATTCAAATTTGTATCTAATCTCCTTGACTCTTCTGTCTGTAGATGGTTAACACTAAGTTCAATGGCGTCAGGCTCGTATCTCTCGTTAATGCTTTAGTTTAGAAATCTGCAGCAAGAAGTCACGGTCGAGGCAAGAGTCGAGGCTAAGGAAGGGTGGCGCCTACTAGGGATGGAGAACCAGTTGAGAATGCTCCCAGAAATGAGGCCTTTCCTGCACACCATGAAGAGGTAGAGGAAATTGTAGAATTTGAGGAGGAGGAGCATGTTGGACAAGAGGAAAAGGTACAGGCTGAGACTACAAGTATTCCTCCCTTAGACCGAGTGTTAGCTCAACAGATCATGTCATTCTTGAAAGGATTGGTTGGTCCTGGAGTGCTTCCCTCTGTTTAAGAAACTCAAGCTCCCGCAAATCCCCCTATTGATATCATTGTTCCCAAGGTGGGTGGAACTGTAGGTAATAAAGCTTTCTTCCATCCTTTGTTGGGTCCTGTTATGATTGGTAATGAGTGATGAGTCCGAGATTCGGACTCATTTGGGGCTTTATTTATAATGATTTAGTGTCCTTAAATGCTTGTTTTGTGAATTACTGATGTAAAACCCTTGATTTCCAGGTATATGGATTGAGGAACAATGCAAGGATACAAATCTATTTGGCGAGTTGCAGAAGGGCTCCTTGACCGCCTAAAGTTCCAGTGTGCCAATCCTTGAAGGAGAAAATCAAGTCGGCGAGAGTAAGGAGCAGTCGGTGGATCGCCAAGTGGTTCCGCAATGCAGTGTTGGATCGCCCAAAGTTACAGACCTTGAGGATGCTGAAGGCCAAGACAGAAAGGCGATGAAATTGGCTAAAGGGCACATCGCCGAGTGGATCGGTGAGCCCGACTTACTGCGCCGAATGGCTCTTGACAGCACATTTTTGGCAATTATAAATACATTTTTAAATATCAATTCTAGTATCATTGAATCATTTTTTTAAAATTCTGAATAGTATCTGTGTTCATATTTGGAGAGTTTTCCTTAGCTTTTGGAGAATTGAAGTTTTTCACTTTTGAGAAATTGAAAGTGGGTCTTTGAGATTCTTCGATGTGGACCTTTGTAAAGATGAAATGAATCTTATCCAGTTGATGGAAACTCAATTTGGTAACGATTTTTATCTTTTTATGATGTCTAGCTAAAACCCCAATTCTTGGGGTGTGATTATGTGATTATGGGTTGATTTAGTTTATGAATATTGTTAATTGGTAGTTTAATTATTGTTTAGAAGTGATTTCAATCATTAATTGTGGTTTAATTTAAGAATTGTAGTTGCAAATGCAGTTCTACCCTTGTATTTTTAGCTTGCTCGAGAGAGAAGTTTAAAAACTAAGATTATTGATTGATGGTTTATAGGTATTGGGTTGTCATGGGTTCAGCTCGAGAGAGTGAACCCTAAACCCTTTTCCACACATTCAGCTTGAGAGAGTGAATGGACTAAGGTGTAGGCTGTTCTCATCTTGCATGTTTATCGATGTTCGAGAGAAATCGACCTGATTCGGGGTAAATTGTTCGAGAGAAAGTTTACCTCCTCTACAGTCTAGCTTAATCACTAATATCTAGTTATTTTCTAATAGTTGCAATTACCCATTTGTCTACATTAGCCTATAATTGAATCACATCCCAAGAACCCGTCTCATTATCTATATTTCATATTGTTTGTTGCTGTTGTAGTTGATAATTTAAACCAAACCCCCCTTATTTGACATTCGTGTCACCCCTTATTTGAATTATGTTTTCGATAATCTCTATTCCTATGACTGATTTGACTATGTTCACATATTACTATTGAATCTTAAACAGGTACCACTCCCTATGTGATTTGACCCCAACTCATTTAGTTAGCTTATATACTGATTAACGACCGTTGATGCTTAGAATTGGATGAAGTGTCTTTGAAACGTTATTAACCAAAATGGCGTTGCTGTCGAGGAGTGGTGTTGGTTAAGATTCTTTGGTTAAGTTGAATTTTGTTCTTGTTAGTCATAGTTAAATCTACTTACTTTCAGTTTTAGTTTTCATGTTGCTTGTTTAGAACAGAAAAAGTGAGCATGTCGTGTAGCAACGGTGACCCAATAGACCACCCTCATTTGAGATTGATGATTCTCAGGGATAACATCCTAACTTTCAATCAATTGGAGGGTGAGACTATTCATGAGTTGTGGCCAAGATTTAAGGAACTATTACAGCAGTGCCCAACTCATGGAATTCCAGATAAGATGCTACTGGAATGCTTCTATAGAGGTCTTGGTCCTGGGAACAAAGGAGTGGCCAACTAAATTTCTCTGGGTGGTCTCACACGACTACTCTATGTAATAGCAACCCAACTCCTTGATCATATGGCCAAGACCAACAAGGAGACTGAAAAGGACCAGATTTTGGCCACATTGTAGACTCAGCTGGATCTCGTGGCCCAACAAATTATGGAATTGGAGGTACCATGCAAAAAAAAGATCAGTACATTCCCTCTCATGAGCGTATAAAGCCCAAGTAATACGAAGGTGTACAGATAGAAGAGAGACTCTCACTCATTCTCCACAAAGTCGAAGAATACGACAGATTGATTAATGAGATAAAAGAGAATGTCTCACTGCTGAATTAGATGACTGTCTCTCATTCCATGTCAATTCAGCTATTGGAGACCCAAATGGGTCATGTGTTGTCTCATCTCTACCCCACAAATCAAAATTGAGTGGGGAGTTGCGTCGTGCCACGACGTTAACTAAGGCACTTCTTGGGAGGCAACCTAAGTTTTCATCGCTTTATTTTTGTTTTAGAAATAATCATGTATCAATTTCACAAGTTGAAGTGTGGAATGTGCTTGAAAAGTGGTGATTGGCGAGCAAAATGTCCAATCGGTGACTCGCCGAAGAGGTCAGCGAGCCCGACTTGGACCGTTGTTGGACTTAAGAAATTTTAAGTTTAGAGTCTAATAAACTCGGCGAGCCCAGAAGCAAATCGGCGTGTCACCGAACGGGTCGGTGATCACGACTTTGTCCGCCGTTTGGACCCCCACATTAACTGGAGGTCCTGTAAAACTCGGTGAGAAAAGTGCCCACTTGGCGTGTCGCCGAGTGGGTCGGCAAGCAAAATTAATGTCACCGAAAGGGCGAGAACTGGACGGTTTTAAAGGCCAAAGGTTTAAAATTTCAAACTCTTTCACATTCCCTCACTTTTTAACTTCCCAAAATCACACCCGCACTATATTTTCTATATTTTCATGTTTTTACCGCTTCCTAGTCGTTGATTGTGTGCTCGTAGTTGGAATTCTTTGCCGCTTAGCTTTTCAAACTATTTATTCGGCATAAAAAGTTGGTTTTCTGAACCCCGAACTTGTAATTAGCGATTTTTACTCATTTGCAACTATTTTTGTCTTAGTGATGTGTGTTGGGCCTCTTTGATTCCATATTTTGTGCTTGTGCGTCTGTGTGCCTGTTTTAATTTGAATATCTTGCCTAAAATGCCTATAGTTTGATTTCCCAAATTTTCGTGCTTTAAAATTGATCTAAATTGATGGGTTGTACAAAATTATTATTGGGTCTAGTCGGGTGAAGTCTCAATAACCCTAATTGTGCTAAATGATGTACTTTGCCTGATGATGGAGCGTTTGACGTCATTTTTAAGGGCTAAAGTTGTCAAATGGCCAAATTTGGCCAAACTGGGAGAAGTCTTCGTATCCCGGGGCATGGGTCTTATGGGTCTAAGTCTAATTGAGATTGTGTATGCTTTGATTTTGTTTTTGGGGGCTGCGGGGTTGGTTTTGGATGTCGGGGTAGAAAGTAGGCACGTTGGGCAGTTTGGCGAGCTTGGTCGAGCTCGCCAAACTACTCGGCAGTTCACCGAATTCCCCTTGATCGCTTTTAATTAAATGTTAATCTTGAATGTTTTTTCTGTAACTTTCGGTGAGATTCCTGAGTTCACCAAATGCACTCGGTAACTCATCGAAAGTTTTCTTTTATCACCCTTTCTGCGCCCCTAACCCTTAAAATGAACTGTAACTTTCGGCGGGCTAGTTTGTGCTTGCCGAATGCTGTCGGCGATTCGCCGAAAGGCCCCTTCCATCGCCGACATTCCAATTTTTCTGATAAATTTTGAGCCAACCCTTTCGAAAGTGATTCGACGACTCGCCAATCGGTTCAGTGAGTCTGTCTGCAACTGTTTTTCTGCAACTCTATTTGAACTATTCCTTACTTTCTATGATGTGTTTGCAGATATGGATAGATCAAAAGTGGCTGGTAAAGACATCCCACCCCACAAGAGGGTCAAGGGAATCAAACTCAACGAAGATGTTGTTGCATCCAGGCTAAGGCTACCAAACTTCCCACCACAGGTGGGAAGGGAAAAGGGAAGGGCAAGACACTTTCTCCTACGTCACCGGAGGTTAGCTCCGACAGTGACGGGACGTATGCCACTCACCTCACCACTTCTGAGAGTGACGGTGAGCATCAGGATCCTCGGGCTACCACTTCTGAGCCTGAGGATGATGAATTACTATCAGCCTAGAGAGCTGAGCTACGTTCAAAAAGGCTGAATGATCCGTCTAGGATCAAGACTCCTTAGGCCATTGTTTCTTTTCCTGCTCCAACACATGTTGTGGTTCTAGCCCCACCGGTATAGTGTCCTCCTCCCTGGTCTATGAAAAGACTGAAGACTGAGGGACTGAGGACCATTATAGATGAGAAGAGGCTGTTTACTGATGAAGTCATAAATATATATCTAGAGATCATGAACTGCCTTAGGTCTCACAAGTTCCAATTGTTCACTAAACCTCGTGTCCCTTATGTTCCCAATTGGGTTTGGGAGTTCTACACTACCTATGGAGCTTTAGTGCCACAAAGGAAGAAGCAGGCCGTAAAATTTAAGCCGGTAGACTATGTGGTTGTCAGGGGTAAAAAGGTAAAATGTGATAGTGATGTTATCAATACAGTCCTGGGTTTTCAACACAACTTGAGGATGACTGCCAATATAAGATTAGGACAAAAATATTAGAAAATATGAAGAAGTGGTTGGCTCCTGTGATATCTGACGGTACTCCTAAGTGGCTCGAGGTTGGAGCACCCATTGAAAAGAAAGACCTAAATATAGCAGCAAGGCTTTGGTTTGGCTTCATCAGCAGTACTATCATGCCATCCAAGAATGAGTCGATTCTCCATCACGCAAAAGCAACCTGTCTTAGTTGTATCATTGTTGGGACAAGGCTGAACTTGGGGATGACCATTGCACAGGAGATGGTCATGAGGGCCAAGTAACGCCAGACTTCTCTCCCTTTTTCGTTGTTGATCACCGAGTTGTGCAGATGAGCTCAAGTACCTCGAGATGAGAAGAAGGATGTGGAAGTGATTCCCAGATCTTCTACCGACATCTGGAGGATTGAGGCAGAATACTTGAAGGATGAGACTAACAAGAACAAAGTTACCGCGGTGGACACATCCCCGGTTGTGGATACTGATGCATTACCTACAGAGGCACATTTGCCTACTCCTGCCCTTGGACCTTCAGGTATATCGAGAACTGCCCCTTCTATGACACCTAGTTCCTCTACACCTCCCTTGCCTCCTAGGTTTGGTGCCTTTGTTGTTGTTGCTTCCAGACCTCCACTCTCTCAGGCTGCATTACTATGGATGGGGCAGCTAGCCCATTTTGCTGATAGACGCACCTCCAGACTTGAGGCCACCATTCCGGGCGTGATCAAGAGAGCCCTTGTTGATGTTGTGACACCTTTGAGTTCTACTATTGATGCCCTTGCGGCAAGTATAACAGTGTACGAGTGTGGACAAGGGGCCACTGAGGAGGTGACGACTCTAAAGGCCGCTATTGTTGAGTTGAAGAGATATATGGACCAACTGAATTCCACCAACATGTCGATGATTTTTGGGACTGTGGAGATCCCCGATATGCCAACTGATATAAATGTGCCTCTGGCTACCACCAGAGATGAGATTCGAGTTGAGGAGGTAGCTATTGCCGAGTCTGAGGCTGAGACCAATGAGAAGCAGCTGGGTGTTGACGAGGAGGTGATGATAGATTCAGCCGTGCAAATTTTTTTGGCAGATACCACCATAACTGGAGCTAGTGTTACTGATATTAGGGTTTAGGGTTTAGGGTGATGCCCAAGATCAGAGTGTTGCACCGGGCACTGATGCCTCGACAGATGGAGCGACTGCATAGACATGACTCTCTTTACCTCTATCTCTGTCACTTTTATTGATTTTAAGTACTTTATTGCATTTGAGGACAAATTGCTTTTTATTTGTGGTGGGGTGAGGTATTTCCATACCTATCTCTTGTGATTGTTATTTTTGTATATATTGGGTTTTTGTGTTTAACTTGTGTTATGGCATTGTTTTGTGGATGTTTGAGCTTGTGGCTCCTTGTTTTAATTGCAAATGATTTTTGGACCCTTCTGAAAATTTTGCCACCTCTTGATTGTGTTTGAATGTGGCTGTTCTTGTGCAAATTTGAGTATCGGTCATGATCAATATCGATGACTTGAGTAGTGCTCTCAATCAAATAAAAATGAATTTGCGGCTACGATGAGGCCAAATGAAGTTGAATACATAATATGTGAACTTTTTGCATCTCGTTGTGACTGGCCGATTACCGAATTGTGTCTCATGTAATGAACATTGCACACTAGCATAAGTGTGGAGTCTTATTTGATATTGGTGCTAATGCCTTGTGTGATGAGCTTACCGTGAACCTTGTGTGATGACACCTAGAATTTGCCCTGTTAGTCCGGTTGATTAAGTGATGCAAGCTCTTGAAATGATCTTAGGCAACAATTTTGAAGAGTGAAACAATTTGACATTATACCTCTTTTGTGGCCAACCTTGTGAGTGTGTGAACTTTGCTTAAACACTCTTTGAGCCTTACCCTTTTCTTGGAAGATACTTGATGCAATTGTGACCCTTTTTTATCCATTCACCCATAATCCTCATGATTTGTGGTTTGTTTGAATAGCCAACTTAGGCAAAAAGCTTAAGTGTAGGGTGTGGTGAAAAGAGAAGGTAAATCAAGAAGTGCAAAGAAGTCCCTCTTGACCCATGATTTTGAGAAAGATGGAACCCCTTTATACAAAAGAAAAAAAGAAAAAAAAAAGAAAAGAAGAATGAAAAAGAAAAGGAATAAAAAATTTGTGGAATAAAATTGTGAAAGTTGCAAAACAAATGGGGTGTCCGATATTCCATAGAAAGTGAATAATGGGGTGAATTTTGAGCATAAATGAGAATGATGAAGAAAAGGAAAGAAAGTGTTGTTCATACCAATTGGCTATTCGCTAAACCACAACTCAAGAGGATTGTAGGTAGTGGGTCAAGTAAGGTCTAGGGTTCATCAAGGTTCTTCCAAAGAAAGGTAAGACTCAAAGGGTGGTCAAAAGAATTTCACACTCGCACTGGTAGGCCACAAAAGAGGTATATGTCAAATTTGGCTCACACTCTTTAAAGTTGCCTAAGATCATCTCAAGAGGACACCTTTCTAAATCAATCAGACTAACAGGGAAAATTCTAGGTTTATTCATGCATGGTTCAAAGCAAGCTAATCACACAAGGCATCGACACTTAAGTCAAACAAGACTACACACTTTCACTAGTGTGCAACGGTCATTACAAGAGATTCAATTCGATAAATGGTTAATCACAACGAGATGCAAAGAGTTCACATATTGTCTATGCAACTTCATTTGACCTCATTGTAGCAGTACATTCATGTTCATTCAATTGAGAGCACTATTCAAGTCATCGGTATTGATCAAAATTGAGACTCAATTTTTTGCAAAAGAACAATCACATTCAACTCACGAAGGGTGGCAAAAATGTGTGAAAAATTCAAAAAATTTCGGAAGGGTCAAAATCATTTGCAATTAAAAGTAAGTGGAACGATGAGCTCAAACATCCATAAAAATCAGTTTAATATAATTATAAACAGAAGAACCCAAATATAATCACAGAATACGAACATCAAATAGCACACAAAAGGCGGGGCTCACCCCATCACAAATAAAATCATTTGTCCTCAAATGCAATAATAAGAATCCAAAAATTTTAAAGATAACGAAGAACAGAGAGGGAGGTAAATAGGGGATCCTGGCTATGCGGCTGCTCCATCTATCACGGCATCAGTATCTGGAGTGACCACCAGAAGGGCCAGCTCCACTGGATCCCACAGCAGGAGACTTTGCTAAAGAAGCTTGCATAGCAGCATTTATCATGATTTTCTCCGTCTCAGCTATGTCATCCGTTGTAGCTTCCTCAAATATCTCTTCATCAGTTTCTGTCTCCGATTCAGGATCAGCTATATGCTCAATTCCAACTCTATGTCATGCGGTAGTCTAAGGCATTTCGAGCACATCTGGAACTTCTACTGTTCCAAAGATCATGGATATATCAGTGGACTTTAGGTAGTCCACATCTTTCTTCAGCTTTGCAATGGTGGCCTTTACGGCTGTTACTTCCTCTGTGGCTCCTTGATCGTGCTCACACACTAACATCCTGGCCTCTAGAGCATCAATAGTAGTGCTCAGTGGTCTCACAGCATTATCGAGGGCAACTTGAATCATTCCTGGAATTGAGCTTTCTATGTTGGCAGTCCGACAATTAGCAGTTTGGGCAAGCTGTCCCATTCAGATCAAGGACGCTTGAGTGATTGGTTCATAAGGGGTAACAACAGTTGTAGGTCTGGGTGGTGATGAAGCAACAGAGGGACCTGTAGAGTCAAAAGGAGTGGTAATGACATCAGATATACCTGAAGGCCAAGGGGCTGGAGTAGGCAAAGATGCCTCTGCAGGTATAGATCTAGTGGCCACAACTTCTTTCTGTTTCTTTTTTGCCTGGTCCTTAAGATATTCGTCTTCGATCTTTCGGATACTGGTGGAGGTGGTGGCAGCTAATTCCACATCCTTCGTTGCATCTTCAGGTACCCGTGCTCTTTTGCATAATTCAGTGATTAATACCGGGAAAGGGAGAGATGTCTGGCCCTGCTTTGCACGCATATGGATTTTAGAGGAAATGATCCTCCCGAGATTTATCCTGGTTTTCTCCATGATGCATCCAAGACAAGTTGCCTTAGCATGATGAAGGATTGATTCATTCTGTAATGGCATAACTGTGCTGCTGATGAATTTGAACCAGTATCAAGCAGCTATGTTCAGATTTTTCTTCTTAATTGGAACTCATTCTGCTAACCATGTCGGAGCATTATCAGCTGAGACTAGCGGAGCTAACCACTCTTTCATTGCATCCAGCTTCTGTGTCCTGATCAAGTGCTGGCAGTGGTCATTAATCTTATCATATATTCCCAAAGTTATGTTGATAGTCTCACTATCACAGGCTACCTTCCTTCTTCTGACAACCATATGATCAACTACTTTAAAAGATGAGACTAGCCTTTTCCGTTGAGGTACTAATATACTGTATGCGTCGTAGAACTCTCTAACCCAGATTGGTATGTAAGAGTCGCGATGTCTTGTGAAGATTTGGAATTTGTGGTATTTCAGGCACTCCATCACTTCTGGATACTTATCAATAACCCCATCTATGGAAAGTCGTTTCTCCTCAATGATCGTTCTCAGACTATTTGCCTTTGATCTATTTATTGATGCATGTTTGGGACCTTGTATTGGATGTGCCAGCACTAATGCTTGCCCTGGAGATGGAGGAGTTGGAGTGGTGGATTGACTATCTTTTATCCGATATGGATCATGTATCCTTTTAGATAGTAACTCAGCCCTCCTTGCCTCTTTCTGGTAATCTTCGTCAGACTCTGCACTCTCACTGTTATATTCGGAGGTTTTACCTTTCCCCTTGCGTTTTGCCATTGTGGTAGCCTTGCCCCTGGGTGGAGGTGCATTTTCACTTATCACAATTCCCTTTTTCCTTCCTCTGGTTGATCGTGTGGCCATATCTTTTTGCTGAGTTAACAAAATTGTAATGCTAGGCGGCAATGCAAATCCGAGTTCCAAGCGCTAATTTATGACTAAAGTACTACTTTAAGGTGAGAAAATGTAAATTACTACCTTGGTGTGAAGTTATGGCGTTTGAAAGAGAGAAAGAATGAATAAGTGTGCCTGATGGCAATATATGTTGTTCAATTTGTGTCCCTTTGGTGATGTTAGTCACACTTCCCAACCCACTCGGCAATTCACCGAGTGGTTATTTTTCCTGCCCTTTCTTCAGATATCTTCAATTTTCACTGGGTGAATTTGACGGTCTACATCGAGATAGCCAAACTTATTAGCGATGTGTCGAGTTGCTTTTCGAGTCCGCCGAGTTTTATAGGCTCTGTACAACTCTTGTATTGAGCCAAACAGCGGATCCGGTCAGGCTTGCAGACCTATTTGGCGACTCGCGAAATGGACTTTCTGCTCGCCAACCTGAAATTTTCCACACTTTCCTCGTTTTAACCTACAACACAACACACCATTATTCATAAAAGTAAAATCCTAAACATTTAAGACCTTGGGTTGCCTCCCAAGAAGCGCCTTATTTATCGTCATGGCACGACGCAAATCTTTGCTCAAGCTTCGTTGTTGGGGTTGCCAAGTCCTCATTAGGCCACCCCTTGTTTCTCTGCGGATGGAGTTGAGGAAATGCATGCATCATCAGGTCCTCGAGCAGTTGGACAGCTTTAGAATGAGACCAAATAATTTATTTCATTCCTTCGATGTCCTCTTTCAATCCCTACAACTCTTTGTCTTGCTCGGTCACCTTGCGGAGAATTGTTGAGAGCATTTCCACTATGCGCTTGACCTCCTTGTTCTCATTGTTTCTTCTATTATGAGGGGGGAATGTATTTATCCTTCCTTTTGCAATGAGCTTCGATCTTCACCAAATTTCTTTTTAACTCATCCATTTGAGTCATTATGCGGTCATCAAGAGATCCTTTTTTAACCTCTTAGCTCATTTTAGCCATATTGTCAAGCAGTTGGACTGATATTATATATGGCTGCTTTAATGCTCCGCCAGGAAGGAGTTAGTCAACCAACATCTTGTTTCTGGGGCCAAGACTTCAGTAGAAACAATCTAGGAGGATTGTACTGGGAAGTTCATGAGTGCGGCATTAAGTTAGCAGTTCATTGAATCTTACCCATGTCTCATGAATCCTCTCATCCTCTAATTTCTAGAAGGTTAGGATACGATCCCAATACATCATTACCTCTAATGGAGGAAACACCATTAGCCCCCAAATATTTCTTGCTTTCCCTTGTTTGGATTTCGATAAATCACAAAACAAACTAAGAATTAAGTTAGTGAACTACAACTAAGAAGAACAGAAACTCTATTCAACTAAAAATTCTCAAATAACACCACTCCCCGGCAACAACACCTTTTTTATGCTTATCGTGACCAACGACACTAACCTACGGTTCGAGTGTCTACGATCGTCGATAGTATAGTAACCCAACTAAAGATTGGGGTCGTGTCCCACGAGAGTGGTTTTTAGAATTGATAGAAAAATAAAATTAAGCTCTAACTAGTCATAGCTAAAGACATTAACGATTAAAAACATAGTAAATTAAAAAGGGGGATAAAAAAGTGTCAAATATCGATTGGGGGTTTTCTCACAAGTAGTAAAACCGCAAAAATTAACAAGAAAATCAAGTAGGGGGAAATGTTCTTGGGGTGTGACCACAATACAAGTTGAGATAAATCATCGGGTACATGCTTTCAATCGGAAATTTGCAAGATAATAGTGACTAGGCTAAACTTTAGATGGAAATAAGTTCCCTCTTGGGCAACTTACCCCGTTTCAAATGGGTTCCTCTCGGTTACCAATTTGCTGCATAAAGACCAACCTATTCCTTACCCCACTCACTCTCTCGAGCTGAGTGTTAGAATATGGGACTAGGGCTCACCCTCTCGGGCTGAACCTCATGTCGACTCACTCCTTAGGCCATCAGTCTAGTGGTCTTGATTTCGCGACCTCCCTCTCGGGCAAGCCGAAAACACATTGGTGGTTTTGTATTTGCAACTACAAACCCATTAAATTAAACCACAACCACTAGGTGAAATCACCATTAAAATACATCTAACCTATCAGCAAGCAAGACCCAACAACAATATCAACACATATTTGCTAAATCACACCCCAAGAATGGGGGATTTTAGCCACACATCAAGAAATAAAAAAAATACACCTAAAATGATACTAAAATCAAATGGCTATAAGAAATTAAACCTTGATTTAAGCAAAGGAAGAAGAATGGAGAAGACCCACTTCCAACTTGGGGAAGATGAAATCCTTTTCTCTTCAAGCCTCTTTGTTCCTTTTTTGTGCCTAAGTGTCCATGCTTCCACTAAAACTTCAAATATCTGAAACTTAAGAGTTTTCATCAGATATTGAGACAAAATAAGCATTCGAGAACACTATTTCTATCAAAATAAACCCTAAATGAGTTTCATTTGTGGACTCATCACATATCTCGGTATCTTTTATTATGTTTAGATTATATCATTGCTCACTATGCCTTGTTCAGTTATTGTTTGTTCAGTTGTATTCTATCTTGTATGCTCAGTACCTTTCAAGTACTGATGCATAATCTGTGCTACATCTTCTCGTGATGTAGGTTCAGGTACTCAGTATCCAGATCATGCATAGATTAGCTCCTGATCTCCATTTCAGCAGCTTCAGTGGTGAGTCCTCATATTACAAGAACAATAGACTTGTTTCTATATTTAGTCTTTTCATTTTAGCTTGAAGTATTTTCTAGAGTTATTTGGGACATATCCCAGCATCTCTAGTCAGTTAGAGGCTTATTTCAAACATAGACAGATTCCGCTTTAGTATTAGAGTTATAGTTCGGTATCTTAAACTAATTGTCAATATATATATATATATATATATATATATATATATATATATATATATTCAGACTTAGATTGGGTATTCCCCATAATTTAGTTTATCTCATGTTTTTAGCTTTTGCTCAGTATTTATTTAAGTATGCTTATGTTATTCCAGCTCAGGTTAACTTGGGGTCACTCGTGATCCTAGGTCTCGTGTTTACGTGAGCGTGACAAACTTGGTATTAGAGCTTTAGGTTTAAGTGTCCTAGGATGTCTGAAAAGCCGCACTAAGTAGAGTTTTTTTCATAGGTGTGAAGTGCACCACATCTAATGAGAGGGAGGATACGAAGTGTTTTAGGAAAACTTCACTTTCTTGCTATTCTTATTGTGTGTGGGTATGATCTACCTTCTAACTCATCGTTATGCATTTCATATCATGCCTCCTAGTAGAGCTTACACAAAGAATGTGAATTCTCACAATGGTAACACAGTTCCTCCAGTTCCAGACCAAGATGTTTTGGAATCCAGAGTTTTGTAATGCAATTCAACTTTTGGCTCAGAGTGTGACCAACCAGGACAATCAGCAGGCCTCAGTTCCTACAAATGCTAATGTTGGGTCAGCAACATCCAGGGTCTGAGACTTCGTCTGTATGAATCCACAAGAATTTCTAGTGTCGTAGGTTGGAGAAGATCCCCAGAACTTCATTGATGAGGTCAAGAAAATCTTTGGAGTGATGCAAGTGACTGGAAATGATAGGGTAGAGTTGGCATCCTACCAGCTTAAGGATGTAGCTCATATTTGGTTTTCTCAATGGAAATAAAAAAAAAGGGGTAAAGATGCAGTTCCTTTCATTTGGGAGTGTTTTAATGAAGCTTTTCTGGATAGGTTCTTCCCAAGAGAGATGAGGGAGGCAAAAGCTTAGGAGTTCATGAATTTGAGGCAACGTAGCATGTCAATCCAAGAGTATGAAATCAAGTTCACCCACCTCTTCAGGTATGCTCCACATATGGTTGCTGATTCGAGGGCACAGATGAATAAGTTTCTATTTGGAGTATCCGACCTAGCGAGAATAGAGTGCCGGAATGCTATGTTGTTGGAAGATATGAATATCTCTAGGTTTATGACTCATGATCATCACATTAAGGGAAAAAATCTGAGGAAATAGGCGAAGGACAATAAGAAGGCTAGGACCGGTAACTATGAATACTCTCAACAGAAGTCAGGTGGTGGAAATCACTCTCAGTTTCAGCAGAATCTTCATCTCCAGCACCTTCATCAGCTAGTGCTCCATCCTCCAGGTGCCGACAGGATCAGAAAGGTAGGGCATCAGGGTCTAAGTCTCAACAGAGTATTTCAAGTAATAGGACCTACCCAACTTATCCAAAATGTGGTAAGAACAATCCGGGCGAGTGTCTTGTAGGGAAAAAAGGGTATTTTGGATATGGTCAATTTGGACATAGGTTGAGGGACTGCCCTTCTTTTAAACAAAGACATGGAGGTAACAATAGTAGGGCTCAGTCTACGACTCTAGCAGCGCCATCAGGTCACCCAACTTAGCAGGGTCTTTCATCTGGTACAGGTGGCGGTCAGTGCCAAAACATGTTGTATGCTCTTTAGGCTTGCCAGGATCAGGTCACCGGCACATTACAGTCTTTCACTTAGATGTTTATGCTTTGTTAGATCCAGAGGCTACTCTTTCCTTTGTAACTCCATATATAGAAGTGAACTTTGGTGTCAGTCCAGAAACTCTCTCAGAACCCTTTTCAGTCTCTACTCCAGTTGATGACCCTGTTATAGCTAGACGGGTATACAAAAATTGCCCTGTCACAGTCTCTCAGAAAGTCACCTCAGCAGATATTGTAGAGTTAGAAATGGTAAACTTTTATATCATTCTAGGCATGGATTAGTTACATTCCTGTTAGGCCTTAGTCGATTGTAGAACTAGGATCGTCCCTTTCCAGTTTCTAGATGAGCCAGTCTTAGAATGGAAGGGTAGTAGCTTAGTGCTTATAGGTCGATTTATTTCTTACCTTAAGGCCAGATAGATGATTTCCAAGGGGTATATCTATCATCTAGTTTGGGTTAATGATTCAAGATCTGAAACCCAACTTTTGAGCCAGATCATGTAGTAAGTGAGTTCCTAGAAATGTTTCCAGAAGATCTTCCCGGAGTTCCTCCCGAAAGGGAAATCGACTATGGAATCAATCTAATTCCATATACCCAGCCTATTTCTATTCCTTCTTATAGAATGGCTCCAGTTGAGCTTAATGAATTGAAAGAGCAGTTGAAAGACCTTCTAGATACGAGTTTCATCAGACCCAGTATTTCCCCATTGGGTACACCAGTGTTGTTCATGAAAAATAAAGATGGTTCTCTCAGGATGTGAATTAACTATCGGCAGTTGAACAAAGTCATAATCAAGAATAAGTAACCTAGGATTAATGACTTGTTTGACCAACTTCAGGGTGCTAGTCATTTTTCAAAGATAGACCTCAGATTCGGTTATCATCAGCTTAGAGTCAGAGATAGTGACATCCTAAAAATAGCCTTTAGAACTCGTTATAGTCATAATGAATTTGTAGTTATGTCATTTGGACTAACCAATGCTCCTGCAACTTTCATGAATTTAATTAACAGGGTGTTCAAATAGTATTTGGACTTGTTCGTTATCGTCTTTATTGATGATATCCTTATTTACTCTAGGAATGAGGAAGAACATGCGACGCATTTGAGGGTTGTCCTACAAACTCTCAAAGATCGCCAGTTATTCGCTAAGTTTAGCAAATACGAGTTTTGGTAACAATCAGTTGCTTTCCTTGGACATATAGTATCTACCGAAGGGATCCGAGTGGATTCTCATAAAATAGAGGCAGTGAAACAATGGCCCAGACCCACCTCTCCTATAGATATAAGAAGTTTCTTGGGTTTGGCTGGTTACTATAGAAGGTTTGTGGAAGGATTTTCATCCATAGATTCTCCATTGACTAAGTTGACTCAAATAAATGTTAAGTTTAAGTGGTCAGACAAGTGTGAGAAAAGCTTTGCAGAATTGAAAACTAGGTTGACTGCAGCTCCTGTTTTGACTTTACCAGATGGTTCAGACGGTTATGTGATCTATTGTGATGAATCTAGGGTCGACCTAGGTTGTGTGTTGATGCAGCAAGGTAAGGTTATAGCTTATGCTTCTAGACAGCCTAAGGTGCATGAGAAGAACTATCCGACTCATGACCTCAAGCTTGCAGCCGTAGTATTTACCCTAAATATTTAGAGACATTACTTGTATGGTGTTCACGTAGATGTGTTCAATGACCATAAAAGCCTTTAGTATGTTTTCACCCAAAAAAAGTTGAATCTTCGCTAGAGGAGATGACTTGAATTCGTCAAGGACTATGATATGAATGTGCTCTACCATCCTGGTAAGGCTAATGTAGTAACTGGCGATCTTAGTGTAGCACATGTTCAGGAAGAAAGGAAAGAATTGGCAAAATATTTTCACTGGCTTGCTCGCTTAGGAGTTTGCCTTATGAACATATTAGATGATGGTGTGACAGTTTAGAATGGGTCAGAATCTTCATTGGTAGCGCAGGTTAAGGAAAAACAAGACAGTGATACTATATTTCTTCAATTGAAGGGTGTAGTTCATCAGCATAAAGTTGAGGTTTTCTTCCAAAAGGGAGATGGTGTGCTTCGCTACCAGGTTCATTTATGTGTTCCTAAGGTGGGTGAGTTGAGATAGTAGATCCTTACAGAAGCCCAAAACTCCAGGTATGCTATTCATCCAAGTTCCACTAAGATGTATTGTGATCTGCGGTAAGTATTTTGGTGGAATTACATGAAGAGGGATATAGCAGACTTTGTGGCTAAGTGCTCCATTTGTCAACAAGTGAAGGTAGAACATCAGAAACTAGGAGGTATGACTCAAGAGAACAACATTCCTATGTAGAAGTGGGAAATGATAAACATGGACTTCATTACAAGTTTACCTCGTACTCGCAGATATCATGACTCCATGTGGGTGATAGTAGACATAGTTACTAAGTCCGCTCACTTTTTGGATGTTAAGACTACAGATTCGGCAGAGGACTACGCAAGCATTACATTAATGAGATAGTCAGGCTGCATGGGGTTCCTTTGTCTATCATTTTAGATAGAGGTCCTCAGTGTACCTCTCATTTCTGGAAGTCATTTTAGAAAGGTCTCGGTACCCAGGTAAATCTCAGCACAACATTTCATCCAAATATGGATGGTCAGGCAGGAAAAACCATTCAGAACCTAGAGGATATGTTGAGATCTTGTGTGATCGATTTCAAGGGAATTTGGGATGATCACCTTCCTTTTATAGAGTTTGCCTACAATAATAGTTATCATTCCAGTATTCAGATGACCCTTATGAAGCATTGTATGGGTGTAGATGTAGATCTCCAGTTGGTTGGTTTGAAGTAGGTTAAGTAGCCTTGATATGGCCAGATTCGGTTCATGATGCTATGGAAAAAGTTCAGCTCATCAGAGGCAGACTTAAGACAGCCAGAGTTGCCATAAGTCCTATGCAGATGTGAGGAGGAGGGACTTGGAGTTCCAAATTAATGATTGTGTTTTCCTGAAAGTGTCACTTATGAAGGGGGTGATGAGGTTTGGCAAGAAAAGGAAAGCTTAGTTCCAGGTATGTAGGTCCTTACAGAATCTTGAAAAGGATTGGTAAGGTGGCTTATGAGTTAGAGTTGCTAGCAGAGCTAGCAGCAGTCCATCTAGTCTTTCACATTTCGTTGTTGAAGAAATGTGTGGGTGATCCAGCATCTATAATGCCATTAGAAAGTGTGGCTATGAAGGATAGTCTCACTTATGAAGAGGTGCCAGTTGAAATCCTTCATTGTTAGGTTCGAAGGTTGAGAAACAAAGAAGTCGCGTCAATTATGGTTTTATGGAGGAGTCAGTCCGTAGAGGGAGCTACTTGGGAAGCAGAAGCAGCCATGAAGGCCAAGTATCCTCATCTCTTTCCTTCTGATTCCATTCAAGCTTGAGGTAATAGTTCCTCTTTAGTCTCTCAGTTTACTCTTGCATGAATTTAGCCTTAGTGTTTTTTTCCTTCAGTTATGCTTGCATTTTCAGTGTATCTACATGTTCTTGGAACTTAATTAAGTCAGAAATTAGGTTGTTGTGCTTAGTGGTAGCAATTGCAGCTCTTTTCCCCCTCTCTCATCTAGTTTAGGCTTCATTCGAGAACGAAAGGGACCACGGTCCGTCGACCTGCCCGTGGATTTACACCCAGCTCAAGGTAGTGGACCACGGGACCCTTCAAGGGTCGTGGACCACCTCACTGGCCGTACTGGTGCTTCTGGGAGCCAGGAAGAGTTCACTAGGCATAGACGTCAGACCACGGGGCCCTTTACGAGCTATGGTCCTGACAACAGGCCGTGGTAGTGGCCGTGGAAGGCCACCTTCAGAACCAATTTCCACTGGACCAAGGACTACGACCAACTTGATGGTCCGTGGTCCTTTTAATGGTCCGTTAGAGGGGATGTGGTCAGCTGCGTCAGAGTTTTAAGTCAGGGGTCGTTTGGTTTTTTTCTTATGCGTTGGACCCCTAAACTACGTCGTTTAACCCCTAAACTACGAAGTTTTGATCAGTTTTAGCCTAGTAACATAATCATAACTTACCCTAACCAACTCATCCTAAAATAAATTGATCAAGTAAGAAACAAAGAGAGGAGGCAGCGACCAAACCCCTCTCCAAGAACACAACAAGTTTCGCTCAATTTCAGCACCGAAATCGGAAGATTTCTCCGTGGAATTCATCACCAGGTATGTGGGATTTCACTAGTGGGTTCCTTTCACCCATTAGGTCCCTGGAATTCAGTCAGATTCTTGATTCCCTTCATATTATCTAGACCTAGGGTTTCTTGAATGTTAGAAATTGCTGTGAATTAGTTGTTAGAATATTCCTAATCAGATTTTCATGTCGTTAATGTTGTTTCTTAGTTCATTGCATGAAATTCAAAACCCTACTTGTGTAGATTCGTTTAGTCCATGAATTACACTAGCTAGGACAGAAAAGCAAATATACATGCCTCAGTTTTCAAATGTTTCATTACCAATATTTAATTTTGCATTTTCAGTTAGCATGTTAGAACATTGAGCTATCCAATATATTTCATTTATGTTGTACGGTACATATATTCAGTTGGGAGTAGACTTAATACTGAGTTAGACTAGGGTCATTCACCCTCATAGTCCCAGAACTACGTGCCCCCGTATGTTTGTAAGTCCCCTCTGTGGGCATTATATTTAGTGATCAAGTCAGTCATGCCTTTATACCCTTGGCAAGGTATATTGGGTCCTCTCGATGGGGCGTATACACCGGACTCCATATTTAGCTTATGTGGTTTTATGTCGGTTATTAGTAGCTCCCACCGTCAGACTCTAGTTCATTGACCATGTTCCAGTTAAATTTCAATGTTTAGTTTCAGTATGTTATGTACTTGGTCATTACATTCAGTTTAGTTCATATTCAGCATATCTCAGTATCTTTTATCATGTTAAGATAATATCATTGCTCACTATGCCGTGTTCAGTTATGTGTTTGTTCAGCTGTATTTTATCATGCATGCTCAGTACCTTTCAAGTAGTGACACATACTCTGCGCTACATCTTTTTGTGATGTAGGTTTAGGTACTCAGCATCCAGATCACGCATAGATCGGCTCCCGATCTCCATTTCAGCAACTTCAGTGGTGAGTCCTCATATTTCGAGGAAAATAGACATGTTTCTACATTTCGTCTTTTCATTTCAGTTTTAAGTATTTGCTAGAGTTAGCTGGGGCATGTCCTAGCATCTCTAGTCAGTTAGAGGCTTATTTTAGACATAGACAGATTCAACTTTAGTATTTAAGTTATAGTTCAGTATCTTAAACTCATTGTCAGTACTTATATATCTTCAGACGTAGATTGGGTCATGTTTTTAGCTTCCGCTCAGTATTTGTTTAAGTATGCTTATGTTATTCCAGCTCAGGGTTCACTCGTGATCCTAGGTCTTGTGTTTACGTCAAGGACGTAGCCTCGAGGCATGATAGTAATGTACATATAATGATGAGAAACTATGCAATAACTAACCAATATCACTAAATTGTGAAGAAGAGAGGAGGAGGCTAGCCCCGTACTTCTATCATAGAAGGAGCATAACTCTATATTATTCAGATACCTTTATCCCAATCATCAAGCTTTATTCATATAAAGGGTAGATAGGTAATTTTGGAGCCAATTAGTTGATAGGTTTTATTCCCTTGAAATGATTTATAAATTATTTAGAATAGATATCAATTAATACCTTGAAAAATGTCATATGCATTGAGAAATGAAATGGCATGCATACGTAGGTTTTAAGTAATTATCACTCCTTTTAATCTTGTAACAACTTATTCTGTTGTTATGGGTATTTCGGACAATAATACTCTCATATAAGTTTTGTGGGTTAAGAGTTGGTGAAAATCTTAAGTTGGGAATGGAGCTGTGAAATCTTTTTCCTGGCTTCATTGTAACATGGGATTCCAAGTTTGCAAGGTTTACCATATGAAATGAGTGGTTCTACATAGAGAAGGGTCTCATGTCACAGAGTGACACGACCTATACCATTGATAGAGACACCCACACTAACCCTCCGACGGGATAGCCAATTACTAACACAACATAACTGATCAAACCATTTTAAGAAGGCAAATAATAAAGTAAAACAACTAAGGATTTTAAAATAAAAAAAGGACTGAGTTCCCATAAACTCAATCTCTTGTCAAAAATCATTTTGGAATTAAAACCCCTTAGAATCTGAAAGCCATTGTACCAAAAGTCCAAAAAAGTCATGAATGGGGACGCTACCCTTAAAACTATGAAGGAGAAAACTATTAATCTAAAGTGTATGCGTACGAAAAGATGGACAAAGAAATAAAGAACGAATCCATGGTACCCCGGAAGAGTAGCTCATTCATGGATTCAAATATTTAAGTGTGTCTCTCAACTGAGCTATCAAACCAGCCGCCTGAATATATCTTGCAGTGGACAAGGAAAGAAAAAGTGCAGTATTAGTACACAAACATCGTGGACCGAAAGAATCATACGGTCAATTCCAAAACATAAATGTAAACAAGAAACTACAACATAGTACTACATGCCAACAAATGCATGAATATTATACATCAACATGAACAACATGTTACAGCTACCAATTACCTTGAATTACAAATGCATGAAACATGTCCCACATGTCACAAATGTATATAACCAGTTCTCTCAAGGAACTCACACACAAATTGTTAATGAACCGGCGCGAGACCTTGTTTCAACTACTTGATGCATAGTACTCCTAGAGGTTTTGTAGAAATATTATTATGGATTATTTTGAATTTAAGTTCCCTGCCTTGTCAGCTTAGTATGTATATATGTCTCCGGATGTGTTGGATTGCCACTTTTACCAATTGATATTGTCTTGATGTCCCTTTAATTATACTATTATTACTTTAATTATTATCTTACCGCTCCAAAAATAGTATTTTAGTCATTATGATGTATGGCCTTGTCAGCCCTCATTGTTTCCTTTTAGTTATATTTTAATTGCTAGCTCTTTTAAATAAGATATCGAGTGTCAGTTGAGCGTGCCCTAGAATGGCGCGTGACAAGTTATACCTACACCAAATTATTTGGTACATTTTAAAATTTACAAAACTGAATATAAAAATATCAAACTATACCAAAGAAATATATATATGGAAATTTTAATTTTAAATAATGACACTTTTAGATATTTCTCTTATGCCTGGGTTCGTGAAAAATACTACACGCCAATTATAGTTTTCATAATTAATTTTATATAACAATTTAGTGAACTATCATAGACTTTAGATGAAAAGTTGCAATTCGACAGTTTTTCAAAATTGGATACATCCTTAGGAGTTCCAAAAAATTTGATTAAAATGTATCTCATAATATGTGAGGGTCTACTTCCATTTAAGGGCTTAGGAAAGGGAAAAAACCTAATCCTCACAGATTAGTGAAAAAGTTCAAAAGTCCTTAAAACTAATTAAAAGGGACAACGGTCGTAGTCAATAAAAAATCCAACGAAGAGTCGGGGTTGAATCACACAGAGAATGATAAATCGTAAATAATCCCTATCAAGAAATTTGGATTTTAAGATCACTCTTTTGCAATGGTAAGAACAAATGGGTAGATACTTCCACCTATTTAATATAAAGCTTTGGTTGTCAATTTTCAAAATTAAACTAAAATATCAAATAATTCAAAAGTTAATAAGCAATCTAGGGGTGGGGAAATTGAATATCAGTGTCACATAGGGGTAATTGTGTTGCTCTATAGTAATGAACATTCATGACTAGGCTAAGTCATCTTCGTTAAAACTAAAGATCTTTCGATCTCAAAGCATCTATGCATAGAATCTCTTTTTGGTCACATCTACATGCCAACCTAAACAACTCAATACCTTACTATATTCTCTCTTTCAAGAACAAGGCAAATAGATCCGACCCATAACCTCTATTTTCATGCAAGTTAGAGACATCAAACCAAAATTGCTAGTATCATTCTAATTACTCACTCCAATCAACCTCTTTTGAGCATCAATCGGAGACCGGAAGTAGAAACTAAGTTTGAAAACTTAAGCCATAAATAAATATCATGCTAATTAGACCAAATTCATGCATGAACAGTAGAAAAATAGAGCATAGCACAATACACACTACATTAAATCAACACCCAACCCCATAATTTCACCCCTAGATCTTGGGGTTTTAGTCACCCATCACAAAAAGTAAAGAGATTATACCTTCCATTAAAGAAGCCATGGGTAACATAGAATTAAGCAACTACAATTAAACTCTCTTTGGATTCAACTTCAATTTGTCAATTTCAAGCACAAAGTTATAAAAATCCCAAAGCAAAAAAAGTATTCTTCAAAGATAAAGTGTTCTCTCTCTAAACCCTTCACACACTTTGATATGATATTCTATATTCTATGTCATCTTATATTTAATTTCTCTCTCCTTTAGGCTATTTATAATTTCCCAAAATTAGGCCCAAATTTCCAATAGGTGACTCAATCGGCGACATTAGTCGGGCTCACCGAACTCATTTGGTATATCGCCTCTTACTCCTCAACTCTCCTTTGATGCTCTGGGCTTCAGGTGTTTTTAACCTTAGTTGGTGAACTCGATTGTGTCAGCATTTCACATTTTGCAATTCACTGAGTACCACCTTGTTTCGCCTTTCAAGCATTCAATTTTTTTATTTTCACACTGTCATTTTGAGCGATGTTCATCAATTCCACCTTTCTCATTCGGCACATCTCTTTCTCCACTGGTGTCCGCCGACCTGATTTGATAGACACAAGTACTATGCACTGTCATTTTAGGCGAGGTCGTGCTCAATTGGCAATTCACCCTTCTTGTTAGGCGATCAACAATGTATGTTTGCGCTTTTTTTGCATTCTCGGTCATTCTCTCAAACTTCAATCCTTGTGTCACTCCTCGAGCCTACACCTTGGATGTGGCCAGCACTCTAGAACCATTACTAGTCCCCAAGAAAACCCTTGGCCTGACTAAGACTTACTCAAGCAATAAAAGGCTTAAAAACAAAATTTTTGAACATTTAAACTCAAAAAAAACTCAACTCAAACTGTATGTAAAATACTCAATAAAAAAAGTAGAGTAGTTTGCACAAACATCTCAAGGAAGAGTAAATACGGAAAGACTCCTCAACTTTATTTATCTATGAAACCTTTATTATTGTAGATGGATCTCGGGACAAGACCCATGACATCTCAAGGCAACTGACTACAAAATAAATTTGAAGTCCCCCAGAATGCAAGGAGGCTCACCCAAGCTATCAGAAGTGCAAACTGATCTCAAGGAAATGTCTATTGATGATCCTAAATAGTTGTATCGTCTAAATTATAATAAGATGCATGTGGAACGACATCAGTACATTGAATGTACGAGTATGTGATATGGATGACTAAACAAATAACTGAACTGAAGGACCAAAAACAATTCAACTTAATTAATACATGAACATGAAGTAAACACCATTTAAGCTTTACAATAAGATGTGCAATAAAAGCAATATGAAAATCATATACTATACTTTGTGGGGATTTTCTCTTACCGACAACCATTACTATGAGCCTAGCAATGATACAACGTTTCACCCACGTTACAAGGGTCATTTTATACCTTGTCGGGGTATAGGATGAACTATAACTATTGATCCATCTAAAAGGCCTTCTAAGAGGCAGTGATGAGCCGCATGAAGAATCAGTGCTATCCTATCCTACACCGGCTACATATTTTTGTGAGACTTTTGAGTTACACTAGATTCTTACTGAATTCGGTGATTGATACTACTCCCAAAATAATCAATATTAGTTATGCTCAATTCACCCTTTACAAAGAAAGAGACTATTACTTTCCTTTACTTATCACTTTGCTCAATTACCCTTTACAAAGAAAGGGAATATTACTTTAGTGAAGTACTTTTCAAAAACATCAATCATACTCTTTATTTTTCTCAACCATCAAATAGTATATATAAAACCATTTGATTCTTCCTTTAAAAACTTTGTTCAAAACTTGCGTTTAAAATGTATACTTATGGACTTATCTCTCATGCCAAAGATCGATATATAAAAACTGAAAACTTTTATACTTTTATGAAAAGAGTGATATTTTTCAATATAAAAATGATACATTTGTAACCCTTTAAGTTCCCTTAACAAAATCATGCTTTTAAACTTTTCTCTTTAACTAAATTTGGTTTCCAAAATCAATGTAAGGAAAATTACTCGCTTAAAATACTTTTAGTAAAACTCTATATATATATATAGTGAGTGTGTGTGTGAGAGAGAGAGAGAGAGAGAGTTCATATGGAACTACAAACATGAACAATAATTCAAGAATTTCAATGCATAAAGTATCGCAATCTCATAGTATCGGAATCACATAAAAGTGAGGGAAAAACCATAGACTCAACTTGGTACTGGCTGAATTGAGATGTAGGGTGTGATGACGAACTAGTCAAACACTATGAATAGCCTTACGTACCCTGAAAGAACAAAGTTTTTGGCGAAATAGACGACACTCGATGAACACTCAATATTTATTTATATTATATTATATTAAAAATAAGAACTCCAACTATATAATAATAACTAAGTAATGCACTATGGGAGAGGGAGGAGAAAATATATTTAAGAGGTGTAACTAAGAGATTTTAAGAGTGACTATCTTTCATTAGTAATCATAAGAAAATTTACATCCACTATTCATAGGAACTTATACTTTATCATTCATTTTATAATTGTTTAGTTAATATTTTTATTAAATAATATTCACTTTATTTTTAAAAATAGTGTAGTGCACGGTTTCATATTCACGTGCAACGCACGTGCGTAAAACTAGTACTACCTAAAAACAAGATTAAGTGACATGCAAATTTTATAGCTAAACAAGAAAATTCGTCACTAATCCTATTGAACGATGAATGAGCGATAAATTTATGTTATCTACGAGCGAAATAGCAATGGGCTAGGTAGCTAATTTCATTTTTTAGTACGATCAGTAAATAAGGAAATATTGAATCATATTTTAAGGTAGGGGTATATTTCATCTCAATTATTGACCAGCAAAGTTGGACCATTTCACAAAGTTTAATGACGTAATTCAAGTTCTAAACCAAGGGATTAAAACCACTTTTACCAATGAGGGGCTAACTTACCATCTCTTCCCAATTATTACCTACAGGAAAAAAAAACATAAATAGGCTTGTACAAGCGAGATTTGCTTAATATAATACATAAATGTGTCATTTAGATTGTCCTCATTTGATATATATGTCCTTCAATTCTGAGTGTGCACACACATACATTTAAATTTGTATAGAGTTAAATAAGTAGACACATGTGTTCTACGTAATGCCTTATGTGGTAATTCACATCCTACATAGTGTTCCATGTGTGTAATGGAACAAATGATACATTTGTTTACAGCCAGAAGTGTATCCAGGATTTCGAAAGGATGAGTGCACTATTACGAAAAGATGCATCTAGGATATAAATTTGATCGATTTAACCTTTACGTTCTTAACACTGAACCGTTAAATTTTAAAAATTATAGGTCTAACATATTTAATACTAATAGTTTAAAATTTAAATATACACATTTGATTTAATTAATAAAAAATTTTACAGTGCTATATTTTTTTTAGGAATTTCCATGTAACACACTTGAAAGTTTTGAAAAATTAAAGCAATAAAACAAAAGAAAAATTAATTGAAACGCCAAAAGTGTTACCGATAACCACTTGGAGGAGTGTTACTAAAAAAAATAAGATAGGTATATAAGATTTATATTTCTATCTTTGCTTAGAGAGGTGCACCTCCCCAATCAACACCATATTATTATATGCTAGTTTTAATGTGGGTTCACATTTCTATATTTAAATATTTTTTGAAAAATATAGCACTACTATGTATGATCTAGAGAGGGGAGCATGAGTTCACGTGGATCCACGTAACCCCCTCTAAATACGCCTCTGTTAATTTACTTATTTAATTTTATATAAATTTACGTGTCCATTTATACACATTCAAAATTAGAGAACACAGTCGTATGAGATGTTTATGTATTATGAATCTATGATATATGATATATAATATGAGAGCGGGTAGGTATGACCAATATTAATATAAGTTTCCATGTTTTCGGCAGGTCCATTATTTATTATGGCACGGTCAACTGTTGTTCCTTTGAATAACAAAAAACACAACATGCTACAGCTATAATGGTCGCTAATTAATTATTTATGCCTAAGCCATGTGTTTTTCGTTTCAATAAACCAAAATTGTAATGATAGAGCACGTATATATGTTGGTCATCATCATTAGGTTTAGAGAATAAAATACAATTAACCTACGCATGCCGATCGGCAATCACATCGATACAACATGTATAATAAATAGATGAATGGAGGTTGAAGTTTGAGCAAGACAAATGGGAAACAACAATAGCAATAACAGAAGTAAAGAGAGGCGATGGCCGAAGAGGATCATACTGGTGCGCCATGGTGAAAGTGAAGGTAACGAAGACAAAAATGTGTACACCGCCGTACCTGACCATAAAGTGCAACTTACAGAGAAAGGCAAAGAGCAAGCCAAAAATGCTGGAGAGGTTATCCGAAGCGTGGTTGGAAACTGCAAAGTTTATTTTTATGTATCTCCATTCTTGCGCACTCGTGAGACATTGAAAGAGATAAGTGAATCGTTTTCTAGCAACGAAATCATTGGGGTAAGAGAAGAATGCAGGTTAAGAGAAATGGACTATGCTAAATTTCAGAATACAGAGAAGATGGAGGAGTATAAGAAGGAACGAGAGAGATATGGTAAGTTCTTCTACCGCTTTCCCCATGGAGAATCCGCCGCCGATGTCTACGATCGGGTTTCAGGTAACTTTTTATTCAACTCATCACTTTTTCTAATACATACTTCACTCAATCTGTCCTATTTTATGTGAGATAGTTTGATTCAACACGAAACTTAAAAAAGAAAGGGAGACTTTAAAATTTATGGTCCAAAATTAATGATATAAATTTGTGTGATTGTAAATCATTTCATTATGGGTTTGTTTGGAAAGTCACCTGGTAATTGGAATTGCTATAATTACTAGGGCAGTAATTATCAGCCTAGTAATTACACCGACATGTTTGGTTGCCACAATGTAATTACCCATGTCTTGTTTGGATGTCACAGTGAAATTACACATGTTTTGTTTGGATGCACAATTGCAATTATAATATTATATTAAATTTTAAAAATATAAATTAATTATTTAAAATTTATACTAGACAAATAAGAAACTATATAAATGATATTAAATTAAATATTTAAGATATATATTATTTTTTTGAAAATATATTAATTAATAAGCATACGTTCTTAACTAATATTATGAAAAATTAATTGATTTATATTTTTTCAAATTAATATATTTCAATTGAATTGATCATAAAAACTAAAAGTATGAAGTATCTACTAACATTGTGAAATGCATGTTTGATAAAAAGATTAATATATAAATAAAATGTTTGACAAAAAGATAATCTATCAGGTCTAATTAAAAAATAACTTGCAATGTGAATTCACTATTACTAAAACAAATGAAACTGAAAATATAACATAAGTTATAAATTCAAAACAAAAAATTTAACATAATACTCTTATCGCAAATTTCAATATAGCATACATAAATATGATTTTATTTTTTTTAAAAAGAAAACATAAGTCTATAACCTTACTTAACAATAAATTCCATTTTAATTTAAAAATTAGAATACTAATAGAATTATGCTAATGAGAAAATAAGCATAGCATAAAGAAATAGATAATATGAAAAAATTGCATAGAATCACATGAAGTAAGGTTTAGAATGAGAAGAAAATGAAATATAATTATATAAAATAAAAAACAAACTTTTAGAAATTTTTAGAATAATAATAAAAAAAAGAACTTAAAATAATAGAAGTAAAAAATTAAAACAAAAAAAAATAGAAATAAAAAAATTAAAAAGTAATAGCTGATAATTACACCATGTAATTACCAATAAATAACAGCCAAAGAATTGGAAAGTGTAATTATCCCCTGCCAATTACATCAATTATCTGTTGATCAAGTAATTAATTGTCCAACCAAATAGGACATACATTGTAATTACACCAAATTCAATTACCAGGGTGTCCTTCCAAACAAGCCCTAAGGATAAATAGATATTTTATAGTTAAATTATTACTTAATATAGAAATATGTCATTCTTTTTTAGACTTGCTAAAAAGGAAAGGAAGGCACATAAATTGAGACAGAAGGAGTATTTATTTGTAATTTCGCCAGCTTTCAATTCAATTAATTTATTTCAGTTGCTTTTTATGTAGTTGACTAACTTTCTAGCCAAGTAAATCCGATGATTTGTGCGGATTGTTCCCGTTATTTTTATTTTAACAAACGCATACAACTTCTGCTTCTTTCTCACTTTATGTGATATGAATGAATTTGAATTATGAATACTAAATTATCCAAATTTTATTAAACTCTGAGTATATATTTTCCAACTTAAGAAGATTATATATTTAGAAATTATATAAAAATTATAGTAAATAAAATAATAATTAATAATTCAATATATTTAAAGTGTATATGAAAAAAAAATATTTCACTCTCCAATATTAACTGGATCTCCATCAAATAAAGTAATAATGAGGGATGTGCTATCTATTTAACCCTCCATTTATGTTACACAGTATGAATTGACACAACCTGTAGGAATTTTTTATTTTTGAAGCATATAATTTTAAATATGTCATTACATCAATATAGTTGTATAACTTTTGAACTTCTGGGGTTAAAAATGATACAATGTAAATGTTTTTTTTATAAACATTCCTAAATTTGACATAAATTATTACTTTAGTCCCCTAACTATTGACAGTCTTAAAAACACTCCTCTACTTGAAGGACTAAAGTAATAATTCATTTCAAATTTAGGAGTGTTTTCAATACTTATCTCTTAAAAAATTATAATATAAGTTGATAGGGAGTACCTTATTTTTATTTAAAAAGGGTGCATTATTTACCCCTGCCTCCCCCAGACTTGTAATTTGTTTTTAAAAATTAAGCACCTCCAACTTGGAACAAGTGAGAGAAAAGGGTCAAATGCCCCTCAATCTTTAGCCATATTTTCAATTACACACTTAACCTTTGCGGGGTCCTATTACCCCCATGAACCTTTTTTTTTAATATTAGTTCACCCTCAGACGCTGATGTGTCCACATACGTGAACTCACCTCCGTGAGGCGCGTAAGAACGTAATAAAATGTCCATGTGGAGTCCAAATAAGCCTCCCATCAGTAACTTTACTCTTTATTTAACCATACATTTATTTTTTATTCTTTTCCCAAATTCATTTATCTCCATCTATTTTGTTCTTGAATAAAAGCTATCTTCTTTGTTCTTCATCCACCATTTTCAAAGCTTGAATTTAGTTGTTGTATCTTCTCCTACTAAGATTGAATTTCGGGTTTGCAATTTTCTCGAATTTCATATTGAACAATCGAAATCTTCCCCAATTCGACAGCTTGATTTTTTTCTCACTTTGTGTTATTAGGGTTAGTAAGTAAAGATCTAACCTTTTCTCAAAATAAATAGTAAGTAAGCTTTCCGAGCAACGTCAGTAATGGAAGATCGTAGCGAAAAGGAAGAAGAACTAGAGATTAGATTAGAAAGAAGATTGTAGAGATTAGATTAGGAAGAAGAATGAGGGTCAATTAGGTTCATAAAAGGTAAAGGTAAAGTTTTGTGACACGTGTCAATTTGTGAGTCGTGTAAATTCATGAGGTCCACTAATACAGCGCGTGTATACAAACATTTTTTATAAATCTGATTTATGTGGACACATCAGCGTCTGAGAGTGAACTAATATTAAAAAAAAAAAGATTTGGGGGGGTAATAGGACCCCCGCAAAGGTTAAGTGTGTAGTTAGAAATATGGCTAAAGCTTGAGGGGGCATTTGACCCTTTTCTCGAACAAGTGACATTGTCCCCTTCTATTCTATGTAATGTCAATTTTGCCCTTATCATTATCACTCTCTTTTACTATTTCTTAATAATTAATGTGCATATAAATTTTAAAGTTATGATTGTCAATAATGTAACTGTTGGTAATATATCTCTATTTTAAATTATTTAGAATATTACAGAGAATAACCAAAGAATTTCAAATAAACTACAATTTGTTTATTTAGTTTACACGTAATTTTTTTCAATTGAAATTTTCCTTATATGAACTCCGATCCAATTACGTGTGTTGTCTTTGGTTTAAAGTATTAAATGTTAGGCCTTAAATATGTTTTAAATAAGTAGTGATTTAACAAGCAAATTTTTAGTCAATTTTAAAATAGTACTAAATATTATGAGTTCTTAACTCTTGCAAATAAGTAAAGATTTAATAAAAATAACTTTAATTAATTTTGAAATCCTAAATATTAGGATAATAATTAAGTGACAATTACTTGAGAAAAATGGTAAATGACAATTTTGTTTATTTGTAGAATCTTTAATGAAGGTCAAAAAGTTCAATCAACATCTCTAAGAAACTTCATGCTTTTAAAGTAATATAGATTATTTGATTTGACATTAAAAAATTGATATATGA
Organism: Solanum verrucosum; assembly: GCF_900185275.1. Lineage (NCBI taxonomy): Eukaryota > Viridiplantae > Streptophyta > Magnoliopsida > Solanales > Solanaceae > Solanum > Solanum verrucosum. Next base: position 143,394 of record NW_026019947.1, on the reverse strand, counting down.
TCTAAGCCAATTTAAAAATAGTTGTGTATTCACATATAAAAAATTGCTGAATGACCAGACAAAAAAAAAAGATAATAGATATTTATGTGAATATATGAATCATCTCATAAGTTTAAAATAAAAAGATTAAAATAAATTTATTTTTAAATATAAAAAAATTGTATTATTATTTTTAGAACAATTTTTAAAAAAAAAATATAATACATCACATTGAATATTGTAATATAAAAGTTTATGCACAAATATTACCTTGAAAATAAAACAAATAAGATTGAGTAGAAACCATTTACTATGGGATTGCAATATTGGTGTTATATAACCAACATGGGTTGTGGGCTTAACCCGAGGTTTCGTGTTCGAGTCCTGGGTATGGAGAAAATCTTGTTGGGAGCACCACTGTCGAATGGGTCCTGCAGAGCGCGATCCGAATTTAGTCGGAGCTCCATTGTGGACTCCGGACACCGGGTGGGAAACAAAAAATAAATAAAAAATATTGTTGTTATAACTTAATCTGATCTAGTTAACTTATGAAATACAGGTTTTATGGAATCGCTGTGGAGGGATATAGAGATGGAGGAAATATGTGAAAGTGGTAGCGATGACAATCTGAATATCGTTATAATCAGTCATGGACTTACGATTCGAATTATACTGATGAGATTATTTAAATGGACTGCAGAAGAAGTGGAAAGCCTAATAAGTCCAAAAAATGGTGAGATTCGTATCTTGGAATTAGGACATGAAGGCAAGTACAGTCTAGCATTACATCATGACGATAAAACATTAGAGAAATGGGGACTCTCCCCACAAATGATTCTTGATCAAAAGCAGAGGGCTTAGGTTCACCCTCACAACTCTTATTTCACTACTTTTTATTTAATTTTGTCATTTCTATAATTGTATGGTATGGTATAAAACTGGCATTCTGTATTGCATACTTTTTTTTTATTCCTTTAAAATATATGATTCACATTTATTTTCTAAACAGAGGACTAAATTCATTTATCCTATTCTGAGTCCCTCTATGTTATCCTTTTGCACAATGTTAATTACTTAATGCATGCTCCACTTTAATACCCATTCTCCTTAACTCAATCCACAATCAAAAACTTATTTTCATCTCCAATTACTGTAATGACTTATCAATATTAACCACTAACAATTAACGCATCAAGAATATAAATGTTGACCGCAGATTATTTATGTCACGACCCAAACACTGGGTTGCGTGGACACCTACTCTAACCGTTAGATAGGAGAATCCTTACCAATTTAAGTACTGAAATCATGGAAGTAAACAACATTCAGAATATCTATTATTTAATTAAGAGAACCAATATTATCCTTGATAAATAATACAATGTTTTTGAAAAAAATACATGAAACTCTCTCTAGGAACTAGTCTAAATAGGTATAAGAGCTTCTAAGAAAATAAAATATCTTTAAAATAAGACACATCTCCCATCATAACGAAAAAGGGTTAGAAGCTGGCAAAAATCACCGTTTTCTTCACTTAAAAATACATCATTGATCCTGTAACTAGACTATGCCAAGTGGTATAGCAAGAGCAGTATCTGTATCATCAACACGTACTGATAGACATTCACGATCGACATGAATCCACCACATAATATCATGTAATTAATTATAAGAAAACATATAATTTGAACTACCCAACCCCGATCCCTTAGCCACAACCATTACTACCAAGTAATATGACCTTCGAACTCATACACTGTATCATAAGTATTCCTACCTCGTTTCCTCTACAAACTCCACCATTAAGAGTCAATTTCACCCTCATATCTTGTAATCACTTAACCCCACTGTCACATAAAACTTTTCATACCTACCCCTCCTACGAACACTAGAATTATCCTACTAAATTTCATTCATGAATTTGAATCCATCAAGTAACTATATTAACTGGTCTGTCACCTCTTCTATAACCCTTGCCAACACCAGACCCTTTGCCCTTACCCACTCAGTGAACCACCTGTGAAACTCTTACTTATTTTCATTGACTTTAACCCAATATACATAATTCAACACACCTTTCAAGTAACCCAAACCACCCAATCACTACAACAAATTTGATTTTCAATGACGAAATATTTTGTCACATAAGAATCATATTTCGTCACAAAAAAGCTTTTGTGACGAAAATAAATTTGTCACTCATTTGTCTCTAAATGATGGGTCACTAAATATATACAATGACAATTTAGTGTTTCGTCGCTAAATAAGGTTAAATTATCTACGAAATTTTTTTGGTCCCAAAATGCACAATATTTGTGACGAACTTATTCGTCAAAAAAGTAAAAAAAAAATTGTAGTTGATAGTGTATTTCATCATCAAAAAGGTCATTAATAGCGACAAAACTACCTTGTCACTAAATATTTTCATTTAATTAGTGACGACATCAATTGTCTCTAAAGTTATATATATTTCGTAGATGAACAAAAGTAATTTTGTCACTAAAGACCATCTTTTATGTACGAATAAACATTTTGTCCCCAAATGTAATTAGTGACAACTTTATTTTAACAAAAAATGTGCCTATAATTTTGTAGTCATAAATGTAGTCACTATATCACTAAAAAAATGTCCCATTCCAAAAACATGATTATCTAGAAAAATGCAATCTACTTTAATCATGGATCTTTCTCCCATCTTGTGAGCTTCATCCTCTTGTTTGGAGAAGAATACAAATTGAGTTGTTAGTCCCCAACTTAATTGACAACAATTGTGACAGAATTGCCTTACTTAAGGACAAACAAAAGTTTAAGTTGGGGGTGTTGATGAGCCCGAGATTTAGATTCATTTGGGGGTTTACTCATAATGATTTAGTGTTCTCAAATGCTTGTTTTGTGCCAATAACTGATGTAAAACCCTTGATTTCCAAGTATATGGATTGAGAAACAATGCAAGGACACTAATTTACAAAAAGGAACGAATCAAGCTGAAAGAGTGAAGAAAAGGAAGCTTCAATTTGGTAAATATTTTTATCTTTTTATGATGTCTAGCTAAAACCCCAATTCTTGGGGTGTGATTATGTGATTATGGGTTGATTTAGTTTACGGGTATTGCTAATTTATAGTTTAAATGCTGTTTAGAAGTGATTTCAATCATTAATTGTGGATTAAAGAATTGTAGTTGTAAATGCAGTTCTACCCTCGTGTTTTTGGCTTGCTCGAGAGAGAAGTTTTAAAACTAAGATTATTGATTGATGGTTTGTGGGTATTGGGTTGTCATGGGTTCAGCTTGAGAGAGTGAACCCTAAACCCTTTTCCACACATTCAGCTCTCTCTCTCGAGAGTGAATAGACTAAGGCGTAGGTTGTTCTCATTTTTCATGCTTGTCGATGTTCGAGAGAAATCGACCTGATTCGGGGTAAATTGTTCAAGAGAAAGTTTACCTCCTCTATAGTCTAGCTTAATCACTAATATCTAGCTATTTTCTAATAGTTGCAATTACCCATTTGTCTACATTAGCCTATAATCAAATCACATCCCAATAACCCGTCTCATTATTGATATTTCGTATTATTTGTTGTTGTTGCAATTGATAATTTAAACCAAACCCCCCTTATTTGACATTCGTGTCACCCCCTGATTTGAATTATGTTTTTATTCGATAATGTTTATTCCTATAACTGATTTGACCATGTTCACATTTTACTATTGAATCTTAAATACATACCGCTCCTTGTGGGATTCGACCCCAACTCATTTAGTTGGGTTATATACTGATTAATGACCGTTCTGGACTCATCTTTCAAGTTTGAAATCAATGTATACGAAATTTCATATAATAATCTTTATAAACATGATTTTTATAAACAAATAGGGTTCATGTGGTACGAAGAATGGGCATCCATTTAGAATTTAATATGCATAATAGAAATCAAAATCTCAATGGTTAAGGAATTGGAACACAGAATAAGAAACATAACTAAATTCATATTTCAAGAGAACTGAGGATAGAACTCTAAACATAACATTTCAGTTACCGAACTGAGATGTATGGCGTGAGGACGAGCTAGTCTATCACTATGAGTAACCTCACATATGTGATTATAAAGCTATTAGACTGAAAACTTTGGTGGAGACGTGACTTTTCTTGAGCTGGAGGAAGATCGTTAGCTTTCTTGAAAGAAACGTTTGATCTTGGAATCTTAGCGTTTGATCTTGAGAAAATAAACTCTTTTATGAAGTTCTTAAAGTGGAAAGAACTTGGGAAAACCTTGGATGGAAAGACTTCTCTTTGTATCTTGAATATTTGACTTGAAGGTTTTAAGTGTTCTTTATAGAGAAGAGGAACCCTAGGTAGGGTTGGGCATAATTTGGTTCAAACCGAAAAAACCGATCGAATTGATTTTTTTTAATTTCGGTTTTTATTTTTTGGTTTGATCGATCAATTTTGGTTTTTAATTTTAAAAATTCAATAATTCGGTTCGATTTTCAATTTTGAATTTTTTTTTCGGTTAACCGAAAAACCAAATTTTATTTAATACATTTATAATTTTATATAAATCCAATCCAAATGTCAGCCTATTAAAAAGTAAAAGAAAAGGCCCACCAAATTTCTCAAAAGATAAATGCCTAAATTCACCAACTCTCAACCCATGCACAAGCTTCCTGCATCATGACATTTTGAGTTCAGTCGATTTTTTCCATTGCTGATAATTGATGGCTCGACGCCACAGCCCCAATCTTCAAAATCACATTGAAAATGTTTTTTTTTTAAACTGATACAATTTAAAATTTTAATTTATGACCAAAGAAAGGCTCATAAGGATGATATTCAAACCGAAAAACCAAACTGAACCTAAATAGTAAAAACCGAACTGAATCAAATATATTTCAGTTCAGTTTCAGTTAGCATTTTCATCAAACCAAAAAATTGAACCAAATTTTGCAAATCGAACCGAACCAACTGAATGCCCAGCCCTAACCCTAACCCTAGGTGAGTTTTGAGAGAAATTTTGGAGACTTGAATGTTTAGATTGATGATTATGATAGGAAAACTAGTTAGTTGAATGATATACTCGGTTAAAAGTTAAAACACCCAAAAAGGACTTAGAATAGGTCTAAAAAGCATGGAAAAGGACCAAAATAATCCTACAACATGTGCAGAAATGTTTTGAAAAAATTTGTAGAAAGACTTAACCGAAGGCTCTAAGATTCATGGAACATTCCACTGTCTGTAGTTCTGGTCGTAGAACATCAACTACCTAACAATGCTTCACAAAAATGGGTATAACGTTTTATTACAAACTCTAAATGAGGTAAACTTGATGGCATTAAAAAGATGACTCGTAGACCTTTAATTTGATATGTCACGGGCCATCAAATTCATTATGTGCTGAGATATATACTCACTTGCAGTTGACTTAAGTAGAATCTTATATCAAAACTCAATCGGTAAGGAAGCTTTCGACTCAACTTTGTGCTAGAGGATTATTATGAACTCTATTAGGTGTAAAAATGTCAGAATTTAGGTTTTAGAAAGGGTGGGAAAATACTAAAATAACCCTTCTTAAAACTGACAGAAGTTGTCTACCAAAGGTCATCTACGATCTGTACAAATGTCTACAAACCGTAGACCCTCTCGTAGAAAACAAATTGAGTTTCTGTATTTAATAAGTTGGGATCTATGAACCCTTTATAGGGCCCATAGAAACTTTGACGGACCATCCGACTCTATCGTAGGAAGCTTACTGGGAGGGGTGATCAGGACTTTGTTCCACAAGACCTTCTACGGATGGTAGAAGGTTTTATGAGCCGTATAGTCTGATTCGTGAAACTTGGATCAGAGAATAATTTTTCAGAGCATGGTTCTACGAACTCACTTTTGGTCCTTAGATATTTCTACGGGCTATAGATGACTTCAATGGGACCAGTGTGAGGAAAACATAATTATGGTCTGATTTGAGTTGAAATTTTTTTCGGGGTGTTACATTTACTCTATCTTTTATATTATATTTTATTTATATATATAAAATTATATTATATTAAAACAGACTACTTTTCACATTCGAAAGGTTGTGACTTTTCAAAGAGTGTGACTTTCTAAAGAGTTGCGATTTGTTTGATGAGTTGTGACATTTCCAAAGTGTTGTGAATTTTCTTATAGATACAATAAGCACATGTTCATACTACCTGCTATAAATAGAGGGGTTCACTCACAATTTTAAACGACAATTTTTTTAAGTTTTTCTATTTTTCTTCTTCTTAAAACACAAATTAGTAATTCTTCTATATTATATTATGGGAAAATCTCTAAATACACAATTTATTTTACCATATTCTCTAAATTTTCTATCATTTGAATTTTTTTTAAAAAAAAATCATACTCTCTCCTATTCTCGGATACATTACTTTACGTGATATATCGGTTGGATACATTATTGTACGCGATGTTTCGATCGGATACATCACTTTACACAATGTATAAGATACATCACTTTACACGATGTATCGATCGGATACATCACTTTACGCGATGTATCGATCATATACATCACTTTATGTAAAGTATCGGGACGTACGCGATGTATTAGGACGTTGAGTGATGTATCTAAAATTAAGACGTGATGTATAAGGACGTTGAACAATGTATTCAAAATCGATACGCGATGTATTAGGATCTTTTGGGATGCATTTGGATTTCATCAAATTTAAAGGATTTTTGTAATTTCGAAAATAGTAGGGATATGATGTAATTAGCTCTTAACACTACGTGATTTGTGTAATATTATATTATATTACATTAAAAGCAAACACTTTTTTATATTGAAGGGTTGTGACTTTTTGGATGGGCTATGACTTTTTCAAAGAGTAGTGACATTTTTGAAGGGCTGTGATATTTTTTGATAAGACACAATAAATACATGTTCATACAACCCTTTATTGGCTATAAAAGAAGTGTTTCCTCACATTTTTAAACCAAGGATTTTCTAAAGTTTTTGTTCTTCTCTTTTTAAAAACTCAAAGTGTGTTTTGCAACCATTGAGTAGGGTTGAACTTCGGTCGGTTCGGTTTGCAAATTTTGGTTCGATTTTTCTATTTTCAATTTGCTGAAAATGTAAATTGAAACTGAACTAAAATAATTTTGATTCAATTCGATTTATTTCGATTCGATTTTTCGGTTTGAATATCATCATCTGGGTCCTTCTCTTTTCATCACTATCATTGGACTTTAAAAATTAGATCAATTTTCTTTTCTTTTTTTTGTTTAAATAGCTTTCCAAACTAAACTAATGAACAAGTCTACAATATTACCGATATGTGAAGCAAAAATAAGTGATTTGGTACATTGAAAATTCAGCCAAAACCATTCAAAAAAATTTATCCAAAACTAGCAAACTTTCTAGAGTTCTTGGACTGTCCACATTTGATACAAAGTTGTGGAAGGCACCATAGTTGGAATCGGAACGACGTGGTCTTGTGGCGTCGGCAATGGTGGCCTCTAATTTTAGTTTGTCGGTGATGGTGGTCTTGTGGCCTCGTCGATGGTAGGGTATTGCGAATTTTGAGATTGAAAAATTTTTTAGGGAAAATTTTCAAACAACAATATTTTAGCATCTAATAGGACCCCTTGTCAACACTTTCAATATTTATTGAAAATGTCAATATTTTGGTTTGTTATAATGCTGATTGTATTTATTTAATTTATTTAATTTGAAAGAGTACATATTTTTAATATTTAATAACAGAATGGAGAGAATCATGGGAGAAAAAATATTTCAAAAACGGTAAAAATATTTCTCTTAATTTTTTATCCTTACTTGATTGAACTTTTTTAAATATGATTTTATCTTAAATGTATTCAGATGGACTTCTTTAAATATGATTTTGTGTGTCATTATTTTAAAATGCAATTGAAATATAAATTGTGAGTGCTATTGAAAATACAAAATGAGCTAAACAAAATACAAATCTATTTACTAATAATAGTATGAATACGTATATAATGAATACATAAATACATTATATTTTGGTTAGTTAGAATTGAAAATGAATACAAAATCAAATCTAAATACAAATTATCTGGTATACAAAGTGATGTTGAAAATACAAAATGAGCAAAATAAAATACAAAATCTGTTTTATTAATGCAATTAGGATGAATACCTATATAAAAGGGAAAATGCATAAGTACTTCCCCAGCCTATGCCCGGAATCTCAGAGACACACCTAACATTTACTAAGGTCCTATTACCCCCCCGAACTTATTTTATATGTAATATTCTACCCCTTTTTGGCCTACGTGGCACTATCTTGTGGGCCCAGCGCATGTTGACAATGTTTTCAAGGATAGTGCCACGTAGGCCGAAAAGGGGTAGAATATTATAGATAAATTAAGTTCGGGGGGGTAATAGGACCTTAGTAAAGGTTAGGTGTGTCTCTGGGATTTCGGGCATAGGCTGGGGGGGTACTTATGCATTTTCCCTATATAAAATAAATAACTGTACTTTAGTTATTTAGAATTGAGAATGAATACGAAATCAAATATAAATACAAAACTTGATGGTATACCATTAGGACGAATACAAAATCAAATCTAAATACAAACTATTTGGTATACAAAGTGATATTGTAAATACAAAATAAGCAAAATAAGATAAAACTGTGTTTTACATATGCAATTAGGATGAATGCATTAATAATGAATACATAAATAAACTGTATTTTGGTAATTTAGAATTGAGAATGAATGGACAATTAAGAACTTCTATCCGACAATTGATTCATCAAGTTCCATAGATTCAAGAAGAGTCTTTTCGGAACCATCCATAGAGCGGCGGTGGTGGAGATCTGGAACCCGACAGGAAAATCGCACGAGCACTAAAACAAAATCACAAGAAAATTGAAAAAATTTGTCTAAAAGACTAAAAACCTGAAATACATAAATATTGGATGATTGTCTAACCAAACTCACATTCTACTTGTAACATCTCGCAACTTGAAATAGTTAGAAAGAAGCTAAGTGCTTGAAATAATCATTTTTGGAAAGTATAAGAAAATCTGAAAATTTTTAAGTAAGTTAAAGTTGAGATTTTGGTCAAATTCAATCGACCATAACTCCTAACTCAGGATGAGTTAGGCGTAGTTCCAGATGTTGTTGGAAAGCTCTTGGATTTATCTTTCCAACTCCGCCGAGTTTGTACGATTCCGAGTTTGTATGAGTGAGTTACGTCCTTTGTAAGTTGGGTTGTTCGAATGAAGAAACGCCCAATCCGGAATTTAAAAGGGTAGTTGGGTCTTTTCCTTACCCAATTAATGAAATCTGTTTCTTAGTAAAATAATTGGGGTCAAGACTGAGTTAGTTCAGTTTAGGCTTTTGAAAATTAGAGTTAGGGTTTTTGGAGAAGGAACGCAAGAGAAAGGAAAGAAGAAAAGCAAGATTCGCCAAGAATGATTGATTTGGTTGTGATTCGCCAAGAAGTTGATCCTACAAGGTATGTGAGTCTCTCATAGCGTTGGGTTCATTCACCCACGCACCATACATGTTTAGTTTCAGCGCAATTCGTCGTAAAAGAGTTTGAAAGTTGATGTTCTTGACATGAATTCTTGAATTTAAATGTTGTTCTTGAATTGGGTTGAATTGTGGAGTTTTTGAGATCTTTACGTTGTGTTTTAGAGTTACTTCGAGTTAGGTTCTTGAGTACATATTCTGGATATCGGGACCTAAAATGAATTTGAGGAAAATATTTGAGTTTAGGCAAATTGGGGCTGGAAAACGAAGAAGGAAAAAGTCGAGCAGGCTTCGTCAAACAAGTCCGCGTCGTGGGACGCAAACTTGTTCCCACAGTGTACAAAAATTGTCTCCGCGTCGCGGACAGGACGCGGGCTCCTCTGCCTCAAAATTTAATTTCGTGATTATTTATTTAGAAACATCTCCGCGTCGCAAACTTGTTCCAAGACGGTGATTTCGTAACTTTTCTCAAGTTTAGCTATTTGAAATCATTCCTACACATCATGAGGTCTTTCCAAACACAAATCATAATCCTTGAATCCATAATTCAATTCAGGGATCAGTTAAGAGTCAATTCAAGCAAGAGTTAAGATCAAAGCCAAGTGTCAAGTAACAGAAGTTCATTTCAAGTTTTCACAAGTCTTTTACAAACGTTTTAACTTGTTTTAAGACTTAAGTTTGAAGTTAAGCAAAATGTAAAAGGTAAAGTTTGAAGTTCATTTCTTCAAAAGTATAGGGGGACTAAGTATTCCCAAAGAGATATTTAAATGTTTTCACATTTAAATAAGAATGGAAATTGAGATTTCCAAAGAGCCTTCGGGCTAGTTTTCAGAAAAGAGTATTAGCTTTCTAAATGAAGCAAGCAGGGAAACTGAGATTTCCAAGATAGCCTTTGAGTTAAGTTTTTTAGCACTAATCGCAAATCACAGAAGAAGTATGTTTTCAAGCATAAAGAGCTAGTATATTTTGGGAGTAGTATTGGGCACCGATGGGGAAGATTTCATACAACTATCAGCCCCCTTAAACCATGTAGCCATCATGGGTAGAAAAGGGTCATACTTTTTAGATGAACCCTTTTCGAAATAGACTAGTGGATCCAGTAGGCAGTTCAGGTCATATACCTTTGGCCAGGTATAGGATGCGCTGGCAGCATGAGGAAGATCATTGTATCATCAGTATAGCTCTTAGGTGATGGTTGTCGGTTAGAGAAACTCTCATAGAAGTTATTGTATTTTTATATACATCAGTCTATTTGTATTTTTACATACATATCAAAGTTATATTGTATCTTTGCACACATACAAAGTTGATATCATGTTTTCAAACAGCTTTTATTTATACTGCACTTGCTTTTAAATTGCTTTATATTGAAATGAGTCCAGTCGGGTTGAGTTTAGTTGAGCCAGGTAAGTTTTTCAGTTTCTCTCAGATTCTTTCTAGCCTATGTTGTTTTAGCTTTCCAACTCGCATACTCATACATTCAATGTACTGATGCCAGTTGGCCTGCATCGTATTATGATGCAGACACAGGTAACCAAGGTCAGCATCCAGCGCCTCGTTGATCAGGTTCAGCACTCAGAGTCAGTTGGTGAGCCTTTTTGCATTTCGGAGGATCCACTTCATTGCTTTCTAGTTTAGTTCATTAGGATGTTGTGGGGTCTGTCCCAACATCCATCTCAATTGTTTAGAGGCTTCATAGATAGACAGCCAGATATTAGTTTTTTGAGTCTTTTCAGTATCATTTCTTATTGTTAAGACTTGGGTTGCCACTTTTGGCCAAGTTGAATGTTTACTTTTTTAACAGTCTCAGTTATCTTATCTTTCAGTTCAGTTAAGTTCATTGAGTATTAAGTATGAATGTTGTATTCCGCTAAGTAAGTAAGTCAGGCCAAGGGTTCGCTTGAGGCCAGCAATGGTCTTCGAGTGTCAGTCCCGCCCAGGGTGTAAGCTCGAGGTGTGACACTACTAAATCTGAAATATTAAAAAAAAATCACAAGAAGATCGAAAAAAAATATTTAAAAGACTAAAAATCTGAAACACATAAATATTTGATGATTATCTAACCAAACTCACATAAAAATCGAAAAAATTGACGAAAAATCCGTAATATATAAAACCTGAAATAAAAGATAATCGGTGATTTTAAAAACAAAATCAACATAAATATCACTAAATAATTGAAATAACCTTTAACAATTGAGATATTTCTTGAGTTAAGTTAGAGATTTGTTGAACAAATTAGGAGAACCATTCATAATTTGTATTTCTTGACCTGCAAAGAAATTTGAAGAAAGAGAAAATATAAAACTTGAATGATGGGGAAAGAAATCGGTAGTTTTTTTTTCTTTTTCCGTTTTTTATATGTTATTGGTTTAGAATTTGGTCCAATGATGGACTGTTTTGGGGAAGAAATGGTAAAATAAATAATAATATTTGAATACAATTATTTTGTAAAGTATTGACATTTTGACATTTTAAATAAATATTTTAAACTGTAGTTGTTTTGACTAATTATGTTAGGTATGTTAACTAGATTGCTAATTTTCCCATGGAAATTTTTTCAAAGTGTCAATATTTTAGCATTTAATAGGATCCCTTAGCCATATTTTCACTATTTATTAAAAGTGTCAATATTTTAGTTTGTTATATATCTGATTTATGTATTTCTTAATTTGTTTAATTTGAAAGAATACAATTATTTAATAACAGAAGGAAGAAAATCAAGGGAGAGAATATTTTAAAAAAAAAGTAAATATCACTTAATTTTCTCATCAGTTACATTTTTTAAAGAAAACTCAAACATGTGCCTTTTTCACAATGTATTTTTGTTTTTTTTTCTAGAATTTTGTAACCTTTTTAAAATCGTATTCATTCCAATATGTATATTAGTTTGTATTCATTTCAATAGTTATGCCAAATGAATCTATAGTTATTTGAGAAACGTATTTGTATTCATGTATTTTTTTTCACTGTGTATTTATTTATTTTCTTCAAAATCTTGTATCCTTTCTTAAGTCGTATTCATTCCAATATGTATTTTATTTGTGTTTGTATTCATTCTAGTTTTTATGTAGTATTTTGTATAATAATATAAAATACAAAAAATAGTATGATGAAAAAGTGAGAATGAAATATAAAACTGAAAAGGAATACGTGAATATTTGTTGCAATCATTCTTAAATAAAATACATAACTAGTTGGCATACTTTTAGAATGAATACAAATTAGGAACAATACTAGATTCATAAACTATGCAACATGATTTTTGAATGAATACAAATATTAATAGCATACATATGGTTTTGAATACAAATTGAGAAAGGATACAAAATTCTAAAAAAAATTATAAAAATAAAACAAAACAAACCAATAGGAAGTTGTTCTTCCTATAAATAAAATACATATCTAGTTGACATATCTTTGGGATGAATTCAAATTAGGAACAAATATAAGATTCATAAACTATGCAACATGAGATTTTGAATGAATACAAATATTAATAGCATACATACAGATTTGAATATTAATTGAGAAAGGATACATAATTCTAAAAAAAAACTATAAATACAAAACAAGCTAATAGGAAATTGTTCTTCCTCAACTTGGTCTTCAATAAGTTCTTCGAAATCTTCAGCACCCAATTTTGGAAATCAAAAATACTTGGTGACAATGTATTTACCTTTATTCATGGGTGAAAAATATTTTGAAGGAATAGTGGAATTTCTTGAACAAAGTAGAAGAGGTGATTTTCTTAGACAAGAAAATGAGAGAACAATGGTGAAAAACTCAAGAGAGAGAAAGGAAGAATTTGGGGTAAAAACCTAGAAAGAGGGGAAAGTGGGTAATGAAAGTTTTTTTTTTTCTTTTTCACGTATAGGAGAGTAAAATTAGTTGAATGTGGGGCCTGATTTGAGAAATAAAAGAAAAGAAAATCAATTATATTATGATACATTTTATTTGCTAAAATATTGACATATTGACATTTTCAATAATTATTTTAAAGTGTAGATGTTTTTAATAATTATGTTAGGGAGTTTGACTAATTTGCTAATTTTCCCATTGAGAAAATTTGATTTTTCGATTAACCGAATTTAATTATTTCAAAACCGAAAATAGAATCGTAAAATTGAAATTTTAAAATATAAAGTCGAAACCGAATTTTTTTGGCTCCAACAATAAATATATGATAAATAAATAGCTGATGAAATAACAACAATGTATTGAAAAATAATAATTTTTTCCGTATTACAAAAAAGACTCATGCATCCGTAAGGAAAAATGTGTACATTTTCTTTCTCTAATTGTTAATGACGAATCCAAGTTCTGCATAATCATCTGAAACAGTCAACCTCATAATGTATATAACGGAATTATAGACATCCACAAAATTTATATAACTCAATTTTCAGAAATTTCCTTGATATTTCAAAACACCTTTACATTGGAAGAGCTAGAATGAGTTTTTTTTGTTAAGATTTTCTTGGTTAATCTCATATATGTTGTAATGACATTTTTGTTTTTACAATAATATGTGGATCTGATCTGTATTTGAGATCTTAATATGAATTGCTGAAATTTTGGAATCTTTTGTTTTCTTCTTTGTTTAAACGTCAATTTTTTTAAAAAAGTTCTTTAGTGTTAGAGAACTCCATTTGTATTAAAAGATAAGATTATTAAGCTTTTAAATATAAAGATAGATATGAGGGAATGATATTTTTAGAGGACTCTGTTTGTCGTAAAAGACAAATGATGGAATATTGTATTGAAATGACTAAATAATAAAGTGAAGTGATATGCATATATATTTGGTTGCTTGGACTCTTCAAATATGAATAATATTCTACCTTTTTTTCTTTTCAATAAAATGACCCAAGGGACCAGGGTCTTTAATTAGATAATAATAATAAAAAAATATATGTTGAAGGGTGCATGTGATTTTTCTTAAAAATTAGCACATTATTGGAGAATTTGAAAAGACAGCAACAACATTTTGGAGAGTCCAATCGACAATCAACATAAATGTATATAATCTACCCTATTTAAAATTGAGGCTATGTTGAATTTGTTGTTTTTCTTTTGCAAGTTTATCTAATAATTTTTTGCTCTAATTTAAATCTGAAATTTCATGATTTCAATTATTTCATTAATAAGGAGATCACATTGGTAAATGCTTCCTCCTTTTACTTTTATTTGCCACTTATTCCTAAAATAGATTTTCATTTTACTTGTCACTTTTGACATATCAAGAAAATACAATTATTTTTTCATGTCTTACCCTTAGCATTAAATACTATTCTTCATATCATTTTTCAAGGTTCAATATTACACATTAATAGGGATATTATGGTAATATAGTTATATCAATAATTATTTTTTTAATTGATGTGTCAAGTCAAAGAGTAAAAAGTAAAAGTGAACGGAGGGAGTATAAACTTTTTTTTCATAATGTTTAAAGCATTCTTTTAGAGGACTCTGTCTTAAAACACAAATTATTGAATATTGTATTGGAATGATTTTAAATAATTAAGTGAAATGATATAGTGGATATATATTTACTTGTTTGGACTCTTCAAATATGTTGACGGAAAATAATAATAATATGCTACCGTCTTTTTAAAAAAATAAAATGGCCCATGGGTCTTTAATTAGATTATAATTTTAAAAAATTATGTTGACAGTTGCGTATGAAATTTTTTAAAAGTAGCACATTTTTAGAGAATCTAACAAGATTGCAACAATATTTTTTGAAAAGTCCAAACAACGTAAATATATACGGGTCTAGTGTCTACCCTGGGCCCTGGCTAGTTTAAAATTTAGGCTATGTTGAATTTGGTGTTTTTCTTTTGGAAGTTTATCGAATATAATTTTTTGCTTTAATTTGAATCTAAAATTTCATGATTTCATTAATAAGGAGACCACATTCTTAAATATAATGGCTTTTTTAAAACAATTAGATAATTTGTGCTCGTGCATGCACGGGCCCAATGTTTACCTTATAGAATGATCTTGTGTTTTTTATTAAGCTAGCTCATTGTTAATACTTTCACAAGTTTTTGCCATTTGAAATTGCATCATGTTATCAACAAGGGTTGTGGTAAGCATTCATTCCTCCTTAATCATAAGTTTCGGGTCCTATTTATCTTCAGAATTAATTCATTATTCTAGCTGGAGGATTGTGCCGTGCTGCTAGCGTAGTCAAACGTTTTGTATTTCCAAAATTGGTGTACAATGGATGGAAAACACATGTGGATTATTTTTAATAATAATCTGGAGTATATAATGGTAGCAGTATTTTCTTACTTGAATAGCACACATAAACGGAGTTAATATCTTAAAATGTCACTCAACTTTAAGAATTTATCTAGTAAAGTCATTAAACTTTATTTTATATCAATAAAATCATTCAACATGGATTTTTGTATCAATAAAATCACTCAACTTAATTTATTATATCACCATTCATTTTCTCTCCTAGATCAAGTTTCCAGTCAATCATTATAACCATCACACAAAAACAAAAACAAAATCATTGTCCGATTTGGAGAAGAAATTACAATTCAGCCGAGTAATTGACAGAACAAAAATGGATGAACATTTTATATATATTTGAAAAGTTAAAATTAATATTCAGATTTTAAAAAAGTATATGATTTTTTTTTTTGTTGGATAATTCATAAATAAATCCAGATGTTACCCAAAATCATCAATACTTCTGTTTGGGCATACTGAATTAAAATCGAAGAAAGCCTTGATGCTCAGAAAGATATTGTTACGATACTGAATTTAATATATACTCATTAATGCACTGTTCAAATTTCATATTTTCGACAGTTTTCTTTCCTCAACTTCTCAGCCATCAGAATTCAGATTGAATCTAATAGAAAAATAATTATTGTTGTTGCCCGCTAATCGCTATTGTTACCGTAAGGCAGAGGATTCTTGTTAATAGTTAATGCCATGATATAATTTTCACTAATTAAGTTTATCGGTAAGAAACTCTTAATAGTTTTATTTAATTTTATTTATTTATGAAATTCATATTTATATGGCATAAACATAATTTATAATGCTTTGTCATTTTTTTTAATGATAAATTTGGTTAAGTGATTTGATTGATATAAAAATTTAAGTTGAGTGATTTTATTGATACAAAATAAAGTTTAATGACTTTATTAGTTAAATTCTCTAAGTTGAATAACCTTTTGAGATATTAACTCCACATAAACGTGTTAGCAAGTTATAAATTATAATAAGAACTGAAAACTTAGTGATCGTACAATCACAGCTTCCTGGTTGTGATTGAGAACTTTCAAAAGAGCACTGCTAGCAACATTTACTCCATATATAGTTCATTCTTCTTACAATTACTAGACATCAAATAGTTCAAGAGATCAATTGATTTTATGATCCTTCCTCTTTAATTAGTTTCAATCTTGTGCCAAATAATGTGCAAGCACAGGCCCAATAATAATCATAACAAACTATTTTGATTAGAGCTGTCAATATGTGCAGACCCACCCCATCCGAGCAATCTATACAGACTTTGAAACTTGACGGGTCAGGCTGGACTAGCCCATTTTTTGTGTGGGCCAGAAAATGGTCGGTCCAGCCCACAAGTACGTGGGCTACGGGCTTTGCCGGGCCAACCCTCTCTTCTTAAAAGTATATTTTTTATAGTTTTTTAAATTAAATTATAATTAAAAAGTATTACCATAGATATCAACAAGACAATATTACACGGTGTTAGTGTTACTACTTGTTAGTCCAACACACAAATAAAATTATCTTTAGAATATTTATTAAGTTTGATTTCAAGTAAAAACATAAATCGCTAAATAGAAATATTAACCTAATTGTTTTTCAATGGTCACAACTCATAATAAAACACAAAAACTATGATAATATTCCATAGGCTATGACCTGTGTAGTGATTCCCTAGAAATTTTAGGAAATTTTTATTTTATGTAGTACATATTTCATAAACATAATTTGTATTTAAATTGTAATATTTCAAACTTTAAACAGATTTTGAGTTTAGACTATTGTTATTTTTAATACTCTATTTCATTTTTATTTTTTAATTAATTTTTATTTGGCCCACGGGCTGGCTCTATCCATATTTCTCAAGCCCCACAAACCGGCAAACTTATTTAGGCCGGGATAAAACACCATTTTTTTAAATGGGCTCCAAAAATCGTAGCTCAGCCCTATCAAATCACGGATTAGGCCAGACCGGCCCAACGGACCTAACCCATATTGACGGCTCTAATTTCAATAATAAAAAAAATATATATATATAAGTTGAAAATTTCAATTAATTCTTTTTTTTATCTACAAAAATTAGTGGAGAATTAATTATTGTTCACTCATAAATTCATCTTTGTATTTTGATGAACATCCGATTGGAAGAAAGTCTCAATTCATCTTTCTAATTTTTTTTAGCACATGAACGAACACACATGATAATTTTTTTTTAGCACATGAACACACATGATAATTTTTTCTTAGATAGATCAAACAATTTCTTAATTAAATTTTAACATTAATAAGATTACTCATAATCTAGTGGCCTTATGAACCCCCTAATTCACCAACTTAAAAAAACTAAATATATATTACATGTCAGGAATGGAAAAGCACAACAAAATTAGCATTCTCATGACCATTATAAAAGCTTTCATGGAATCTTAGAAAGGCAAACCCAAAATGAAATAATTGTCTTAAAAAAGACATGCAATACACTGTAATACAGCCAAACATGCAAGTCAGAGAATTTTCTTGATTTCGATTATTCTGTTTCTCTAAATATAATCTCAATACAATTCAACAAACAACATCATAAGTAAGAAGCTATACCTAGAAAATACATACTCCATTTTCAGAGTTTCTATCAAATCTCTATTAAAGCGGTGGATAAACAAATCAGTGATATGATCACCGTCGATCATTCTGTGTGGTTGGCAAAAAATCTCTACTGCCATAAAATCATAAGCACATAAAATTTAAAGGCATAATACATAAATATGTCATTTAACTTGGCTTCTGCTCACATTTATGCCCTCCAACTTTGGGTGTGCACAAGTAGACACTTAAGCTTGTATAAAGTTGAACAAATAGACACACCCGTACTATGTGACATCTTACATGACAATTTTCATCCTACGTGGTGTCTTATGTGTATTATGCCACATAGGACTCATGTGTCTAATTGTTCAACTTTATACAAGTTAAAAGTGTTTATTTGTGCATACCTAAATTTGGAGGATATAAATGTGAAATAAGATCAAGTTAAAGAGCACATTTATGTATTATGCCAAACTTAAACCTAGAAATTAACTGAGAAAAGAGATAAAATCCAGAGAAAATTGTCACAATTACTCAAGTTCTAGGGATATGGAAACAGAACAAGCTATGAAAGATTTAAGTTCTAGAGAAAAATAGGAAAGTCATATCTTACGTGGCTTTTCAATGGAGGATGAAAGACACGTATGTATAAGTGCAGTAAAAAGTCAAAATTGCCCTTGAGTTAAGTTTTAATGACCAACAAGCAAGCATGTTGATACCAAGCTGTTTTACCCATACTTCTAATATAGTAGGAAAAAGAAAAAAGAAAAGAAAACTTTAAAACATTCTTTGTATTATATACATACAACATAAAACATACATGACTAGTAGACAACGACATGGTAAATCCAAAAAGTATAGCCTCTTTGGCATCACAATATATACTTGGTCGTACGTTCAAATTTAATACTTATTAGAACTATCCGTTACTTCAACCTTTGTTTTTTTTTTTTCATTTGTAAAATTTGGCCCCACCTTGAATAATAGTACAAATCACAATAAGGTAACAACAACAATAAGTGAAATTCTATAATATATCTAAGCTTATTATTATCTAGTAGAGCGAGTGGTAGAGGTAAAAAAATTATTTTGAAAGATTCTAAGCTAAAATGCAACAAATTAAAAAATAATAATAATGTAGAAAACATCATAACTAACAAGGGAAACAATGCAAAGCCTATAAGAAAGAAATAAGAGCAACAAAATAGTGTGATAATCGAAGAAAAATAGACGACAAACAATGATAGATATCAAAAGCAAACACTACGATAATCTGATTAGTACAACAATAAATTCCAACAAGCCTAATCCCTCAAAAACAAGACAACACTTCAATACCTATTAACCTTCTACCTAGTCGATTGAGTAAGTAACTATTGTCGATATTTATATATAGAAGGAGATTTAACCATCATATTTTTAAGTAAGTTATATCCTTGTTTTATTGGCTTAGATTAGGTTTAAACTAGAAGATGTCTTGAGTTCAATACTACTTAACCATATTTTTAAGCATGGTTTTATTTTGCAAAAATATGCTTATGGCTTATAGATTAGGTTTAAACTAAAAGATGTCTTGAGTTCAATGCTACTTAACCACATTTCATTTGAACCTCAAACATCAAAAGCAAACAATGAACCATCACACCATTAGATTACTTTTGTCAATTAGTGTCATTTTGTTATAAAAAATTGACGAAGTGGTGTCGCTTGATACCCTTGCTTAACGTCGGTCCGCCCATGCTGTTACCCTAGTATACGTCTTCCACACTCCTTTGTCTAAGGTTATGTTCTCCACACCCTCCAACCCTAGGACAAGTTACAATAAGGTAATTCATTAATTTTGTCAAATTAGTAATTTGTATTAATAGAGTAATTTCTTAGAAATTTGTACCTATATTTTTCCAAAAAGAATTCTACATATTTTAAAAAAGTTTTTTCAAAAATTGGGATTTTTTTATAGTATATATGTTAATATATGTCATGAAGAAAACACCATAAAAAAAGAGCAACTTCCAAGACTAAACATTCTCTATTTGAACACATGTCTATTTTGTTACTTTCAAAGAATTTCCCTTTTTGGTATATAATAGTCTTATACCTTTAAAATAAAATAAAAGTATAAAGCCTCAAAAAGGAACAAAAGTTGGAAATGTTATTTTAAAGCGAATTTGACAGATAAAACAACAGAATATATGGTAAATTTAAGTAGAGATATCGAGATATATTTTATTTAATGAACAAAATTACTATAGTAGATCTATTTTCGATAAAAAAAATAATTGAAAATGCTATTTTAAAGTGAATTAAACAGATAAAATAATAAAATATATGGTAAAGTTAAATAGCGATACTTAGAGATATTTTATTCAATGAACAAAATTACTATAGCATATCTATTTTCGATAAAAACGATGATACTAATATATGGTTAATGTTCTGTATAATTATATCATTTGTTGGATGATCTTTTGACAACTATAATTAAATATTATTATAGAGTGTGTATATACAATATAATAATTGATTTTAAAAAAAGTTGACCGTCATATATAATTATGATATAGAAGTTTGACATTTTATTTTTAAATTAACTTGAACAATATTATTAAAGTATTCTTTAAGAAAAAGTGTATATGAATATAAGAACCTAAACTCTCAAGGGTTCATTCAAATTTCTTTAAAAAAGAATTACACAATTTATATATAATTAAAATTGTTTCCTATAACGTTGAACTGATTTAACTTCTTTTATGTGTTTAATTTTTGGCCTTTTTTGAACTCATTAGAAAAAAAAAATTTGGCTCCAAATAAATAAACAACCGAAATAATAAAAATGCATAAAGAGATAATTATTAATACTTCCTATATTATAAAAAAAAAAAGTTACGCATCCATAGAAAAAGGTGTCTTCTGTTTCTTTTGGTCGTTTTTTTCTCTTTGTGATTGTCAATTGGCGAATCCAAATTCTGCCTACTTATCTGCAAACACTTCAATTCCATAATGTATATTATACTCAGCAATTTATCAGAAATTAATCAGGTAATACAAAAACCCTTTGTCATGGAGAGGCCAGAATGGTTTTCTTTTGGGATTTTTTTGGTTAATCTTGTATATGTTATAATGATGTTTTTGTTTTTGCAATAATATGTGGATCTGATCTGCGTTTGAGATCTTAATTTTAATTGCTGAAATTTTGGAATCTTCATTTTTCTGCCCAATTTGTTTTTTTTTTAATAATTTTTTTATTTTATTTTAGAAAACAAATAGATTATTGAGCTTTAAATGAAAGGGGTCAAAATAAAATAATTTGCTAAATTTGGAATTTGAGGCATTTGTTGTTTGTGTTTGTTATTTTGTATTGATATTATGTGTTATTGGAGGTTGACATGACGGAATAGTTTTCTTTTTTTAGAGGACTCCATTTGTCGTATTGTATTGAAATGGATCTAATTTAGTGGATGTATATGTAAGTTGCTTCGACTCTTCAAAAGTGTGTTTAAGGGTGTGTGTCGGATGTGAAGTAGAGCATTTTTGGAGGATTAGTCTACCTTGGCTAGTTTAAAATTGAGGCATTGTTGTTGTTGTTGTTTTCTGATTGATTCTTATGTATAATTTGGTGTTTTTCTGTTGCAGGTTTTTCTGAGGGAGTAGTTGCTGGATTTAGATTCTTTTAAGTAAATTGTGATACTTGTTTTAGAATTGTCATTTTCTGAACTGGTTATTTGTGATGTTTTAAGTCTATTTCAAGGAGTGACTCTACTGATCTGAATTGGACACTTGTGGGATCAAAACTGTATTCGTCCTTTTTCTATTTTTGTGATTATTTTGCAAAGAATTGTTTTTTTTTTCTGGAGGAAGATTTGATAGTGGTCTGACTCATGTTAATTGGAATTGTTTGGATGCTGGGCGATACATATGAGAGATGTTCATTGCTGTCTTGGAGATTCAGGTTGTAACAGTAACTAGCACCTATTTTGATCTTCTCAACACTTGGGTTTGAGGTAGAAACTTGGATATGAGAAGCCCTTTGTTTACTAAACTATCAATACTGTTCAGGCGTAGACCGTCAGTAAGCTGGTTAGTCTTGTGCCTGGTTAGTGTTTTTGGGCTAATAGCATTATTAGAATCATCTTACTCAAGTACGTTTGACTCTGTGGCCTCCTCTACAAACCCTGATGTCCATACAAGTTATAGAAAGCTAAAGAAGCTAGTGCGAAACGATTATTTAGAGCTAAATAGCCTTTCTGTAGGAGCCAATTGGATAAAGGATATTGGTTTTTGTGGGAAAGAAAGAGAGAACTATGTACCTTGTTATAATGTATCTGCAAATACGCTAACTGGTTTGAAAGATGGGGAGGAGTTTGATCGACATTGCGAGTTATCACGCGGACAACCACATTGTTTGGTTCGTCCTCCGAAGGACTATAAGATTCCTCTGACTTGGCCAGCAGGAAGGGATATCATATGGAGTGGAAATGTGAGGCTAACCAAAGATCAGTTCCTTTCTTCTGGAAGCATGACAAAAAGGTATGGTCAATTGAATGAACTTGATGAACATTTTCTCTTCTTTTTGTTAGCGGTGATGCTGCATTAAACTATTATTGCCTGATTTATAATAGGCCCTTTTCTAATTTTATTTTTCCAGATTAATGTTACTGGAAGAGAACCAAATTGCTTTCCACTCGGATGATGGAATGATGGTTGATAGTGTCAAAGATCACTCACACCTTATTGCTGAGATGATTGGGCTTGGAAGTGATGCAGAATTTCTTCAAGCCGGTGTAAGTAAATCTTGGTTATTCTTTCCATAAACGTATTATCGCGTTCTACTTTTCATTCCCTTGCTAGTTTATTAAGAATAACACGAACTAGGGTGTCTAAGCATTTTATCACTTCAATAAAATAAGAATTTTTGTTCTTGTCTGAATAACAGGTGCGCACTGTACTAGATATTGGTTGCGGTTTTGGTAGCTTTGGTGGTCACCTACTTTCGCTGAAGTTGATGGCTCTTTGTGTGGCAGAGTATGAGTCATCTGGTAGCCAAGTTCAGTTTGCACTTGAGAGAGGACTTCCGGCAGTCATAGGCAACTTTATTTCGAAACAGCTTCCATTTCCATCGTTGTCTTATGATATGGTTCATTGTGCTCAGTGTGGAATCATTTGGGACAGTAAAGGTATTGCTTTTGCTATGTTTTTGAGTTGCTGTGGTTAGCCAGCTGTTTACTCATCATCTTTGTATGGGTTAATTGATCTATCGTTTATTTCGTTAGGTCTATGCAATGTCTCTAGCTGTGATTTCACTTTAGTTTGCATGTTATTTGCAATCAAGTTCAATCACTTCGCCCGTTCTAATACTATAGTTCATCCTCTTGACCTCTCTATTTTACTTAAAAGAAAACCTCATATTATTGTTGAACTCCTTTTTTCCTCAAACATTTCAATTACTTCCTCCGTTTCAATCTGTTTGTCTTACTTTCCTGTTTAGTCCGTTTCAAAAAGAATGTCTTTTTCCTTTTTGTAACAACTCTTTAATTCCAACTTTCCACGTGACATATTTAAAACCATAAGATTAAAGGACATTTTGGTATATTCTACGTGTCTTTAGTTCAAGACCACAAGGTTCAAAAGTCTTCTTTACTTTCTTAAACTCCATGCCAAATAGAAACTAGACAAACAAATAGAAACGGAAGGAGTAACAACTTAGATGATGTTGCCTATATGGCTAGATTTTATTTGTATCTCAGCTTCTGTTAATTCATGAACATGGTGAATTCAATAGCATAAAACTAACAATGATTTGAAAAAAACAGATGGATTGTTTTTAATTGAAATTGACCGTGTGCTCAAGCCCGGAGGTTATTTTATTTTAACCTCACCAACAACCCGGCAGCAGCAGGATAGTTCTACTAGTGCGAAGAAGGGAAGCATGTCTACTCCTTTGGAAGAGTTCTCTAAAAAGCTTTGTTGGTCTCTTTTGGGACAGCAGGAAGAGACTTTCATCTGGCAGAAGACAGTAAATTCTCAATGCTATAGGTAAGGCAAATCGAGGAGGTTATGTACGTACTCCTTTTATTTATGTTTGTAACTTCCTTGAAGCAATTTTTTGTTTCAATTAACTAAATTCATAAACTAACATGTCAACAATAAACGAATACCTAATTGTAATAGATGATCTTTAGGAAAGAAACTTTTTTCCCACACGTAGACTTTTCCAAAAGGGAGATACAGAAAATGAATTTTCTAGGAATCTACCTTGTTCTAATTGTGTTTGATATGCGCATTGATAGCTTTGAATGATTCACGTATCTGCAGTTTTATCTGTCCTCCACCTCCTATAATGAGCTTTTGTGTTTTGATGTAGCTCACAGCTTAGTATACCCATTTGTAAAGGAGAGGACATGCAACTGTACTACCAACCGCTTGCACACTGTATTTCTGGGACAAGCAGTAACCGGTGGGTTCCGATTCACGACAGATCTGGTCCTCTGAACTCAACTGATATTGAAATTCATGGCAAGTATTTTCGGTTAAAATGGTTTATGTGACTTCTTCATTCTCCAATTTTCAGCTATTTGTACACTTTCTTTTAGTAATCACTCATTTGCCTGTGTTTTTCTCTTGGGCAGAAGTCGATCCTGATGATTTCTTTGAGAATTCAGGATTCTGGAAATCAGCGTTGAGAAGTTATTGGTCTTTGTTGTCGCCCTTGATTTTCTCTGACCATCCAAAGAGGCCGGGTGAAGAAGATCCATTGCCTCCATACAATATGGTGAGGAATGTCATGGACATGAATGCACATTATGGGGGCTTAAATGCTGCTATGTTGGAGGCAAGTAAATCAGTGTGGGTGATGAATGTTGTGCCTCTTGGGGCTCGTAATACGCTTCCTCTCATACTTGATCGAGGTTTTGCCGGTATTCTGCATAACTGGTAAGCTATTATTGTTTATATTTTCAAGACTTGCAAAGACATTTATACTGGGATATTGTAGATATATAATAATTCAAACTAAAGCAACGCAATATGGATATTTTATACTCTTCTACTTCTCTTAATTGATAGTGAAATATTCTGATAATTATTCTTATCAATTAGCTTTTCAGTCAGATTATTATAGTGGAAAAAACTTACAGCACATTCTTTTACATATCGTAATTTCTTCTTGTTCATGTTGCATGAATTATTTTATTTTCAGTTTGATTGCCATCTCCATCCTTTGAGTTGATGATTGATGGAATTCTGAAGCACAATATTTTGGTAACTAAACTGGGAGGTCAAGACGAAATGAAAGGAAGATATTTGTTATGTCAATCTTTATAACGCAGTGAGAAGGGTTGTAAAACCGTCTTACAATCCTGGTACTCGTGTGATTTAAAATCTATTGGCATCCCTAAAGTTTAGGGGCTTCAAAATTAATAATTAAAATTTACAATCTTTTCTAAAACATAAATGTTTTACTTCAGATAAAACATCACTTATATTGCATGTGTGAGTATAAACTTAAAGATAAAGGAAAAAGCAGAGAAATTTGAGGTTTGTACTTTATCTCTTCAACAGGATAACGATTGTCGATACTTGTTTCTTGCATTTCCCTTAGTATTTCTTTCATAATATGAGCTTAGCAGCTTATTTTTGTATAGCAATACTGAAGACAAATTATTTAAAATGAAACAAGCTCGAATAGAGCTGAATGGATAGATGATTCATTTATCGCGACATCTACTAATTTGGAAATGAGGCTTAGTTGATTGATGGACCACGAGCTTAGTGCTTTTAAAGTTAAATGCTATATGGGTTCTGGTGATGTACTGATAGTAGCGTTTTTCGAAATTGGGCAGGTGTGAACCGTTTCCTACATATCCACGAACATATGATATGCTCCATGCTAATGGGCTTCTTTCACATATTGATTCACAAGATTGCAGTACGCTTGAACTACTTCTTGAGATGGATCGTATTCTGAGACCTGAGGTAATCTGTATTTTCATTCTGTTCACTGTAAAAAACTTCCAGCTTACTCTTTCTTTTACGCTGACCTTGTTAATCTCAGTTACACCTCATTTTTCCAGCTCTAATTGACTCAACACCTTCGAGTGTTTCTCACGTTTCCACGGTTCCTTATTGTTTGTACATGTTTCGATATTTGAATATGAATTCTTGATAGGGTTGGATTATTCTTTCTGATACATTGGGTCCCATAGAGAAAGCACGCATGTTAGCCACACAAATCCGTTGGGAAGCTAGGGTGATTGACCTCCAGAATGGAAGTGACCAACGGCTACTTGTATGCCAAAAACCATTCACGAGAAAGTGACTTTTCTGGAACTGAACACTTCTTAACATTGGTGACTTTCCTAAATTCCACTAGGAAGGAGGATAACCGCGACATGTTGAATCATGAAAGAAGGAAGTTTCCTTTGTGATATGTGGAATTTGTTTGATCTTACGAGCTGCCTAAAGAGGTGTATATCGCGGTATCCTTGCAAATAGATCATATGGCAGCCTGCAGAGATTAGAGAAAAGCTCTGCCGCAGAAAGTAGTGACAGCACCATAAAGGACATATATTCTTTTCCCTTCAAAAGTTTATATAGCAATTCATTCATCTCTTTTTCTTGTATTTTCTAACATTTTATTTGTTAATTTTGTAATCTAGTTATGTTTGTACTCAAGAACCACCATTATTGAGAGCCAAGGTTTTAACTTTTAGCCACAACATGTAAGAGAACCAACCATAAACATAGTGCTTCCAATATTCTTTATAAGTTAGCTGTCCATTTTCTTGTTATGGATTTGCTATTTCATTATCTAGGTTTTTATTAGAAGAGCCAAGCCAAGATCGAGCAAGGCTATTTTAGTCATTTTACTCTGAAAAACGGTGCATAGAAATCAATGCAAATAAGCAATTTCACACCACAAGGAAGAGATGATAACTCAAGCAATTCAAGTCCACAATAATGCTATCAAAGCATTTCATCAATCAATACATTAAGGCTCACAACAAGGCAAATTCACATAGTATTATGATCAACATGTTGCCTTTTCATTAATTCCCTTTTAATTCCTTAAGATTAATCAAGTCGAACAATGAATCCACCGCCTTACTCCCATTACTCCCCAACACACACAATGAAGGGAAATACACGATTATACTAGATTTACAAGGTTTAGGAGATCATGTGCCTCAATTTTAATCAAAAGTCATTTGAGCCTTCCCTTTCCGAACAATGTCCAAAGCCACACAATCTAATTCAACCAAGTAATCACAATAAGATTCCGAAAATAACAACACCCAACTCAAACACTTTGCAAAATGGGTACAATCAAACTCAAAAACCGAAATTCCGAAAATAAGGTTTGAATCCGAAAATCTTTACCTGAAAACATTACCCAAGACATTTGAAACTCATTTCGAAAAAAGATTTAAAATCAGTTCATAATCACCATTTTACTAAGTTCTTAGATTCTTGAAGAAAAACCTCAATTTATCATTTCAAAACCTTGATTTGAACTTAAATTCATAAATAATAATGGGTAAATGAAGATTTAAGATTAGGAATCGTTACTCAAATATTTCTTCTCAAAAATCTTGTTCAAATCACCATATCAAAGCTCCCAAAACTCAAAAATGGTGAAATGGGATTGAAACCCCATTTTTTGAAAAACATTTTGTCGTCCAGGGATCCTCCGCAAACGCGGACCCCTTCCCGCGATAGCGGGTTTATTGAATCGGGCCTCCGTAAATGCGGTAGGGCTCCCGGAACGCGGAGATCAACATCTTGACCCTCCGCGAACGCGGGTCCCCACAATTCCTCTCCGCGAAAGCGGTTACAAGCTCCGCGAACGCAGAGAGTTGGCACCAACAACGCATACAACAAAAATAAGCAAATCTCTAAGTCTCCGACTTGACCCTTGTGATTCGTTTCGAATCCCGTACACACAAACCTTTTATGCAAATTGACTGTACTAGACAATCTGGACACAATGAAACCATCGCAACAAAAATTCGAAGTTTCTTTGATCCGAAACCCGTGAAAATCACAAGAAATGAACATAACGCCTAAAAATGTCAAATCAAGCTCACGACCTCTGAAAATTCAACCAAGACCTCACATAGACCTAAGAATCATCCCTCAAATCCAATGGAACTCTCAGAATTTTGATCCGAGCATCCAAACCCCGATTATTGACCAAAGTCAATCCAAAAGCTAAAATTCTACAATTTTCCAACATGGGATTTCAAATCCCAAAAAGACTCCGAATCTAAAACTGATAATCTTCTAAGACCAATTTCCATATTTTGGGACCAATGGAATCAACAGAATTTTATTCAGACACTCGAAACTCCAAAAGACACCGAAAATCACTTTTTAACAACTTTATCCTTACAAATATCAAAATTCTCCAAATTCACAACTTTTAACTCAAAACTTGAAACCAATTTCAATACTCATTTCACAAAGACTCGAGCAAATATGAAGAGGGATAAAATTGTAATTTTATGAAAATTTTCAAAAATGACCAACCATATCATTACATTTTGTTTTAGATATGTAAAATACAAGTTGCATGATTTTATTAATACAAGACAAAATAAAAATGACTTTATTCCATAATTTCCTTTAACTTTATTGATATCTTTTAATCAAATATTTCTAATGGTAAAATGTAGAGCCGTCAATAAGGGTTAGGCCCATTGAGCCAGCTTGACCCAACTCGTGATTTCATAGGGTTGAACTTAGATTTTAATAGCCCATTTAAGAATATAAATTTTTAGCCTGGCCCTAATATACCCGCTAGCCTGTAGGGTATGAGCAATGTAGGTTGGACCGACCCATAAGCTAAATTAAAAATAATAAAATAAAATAAAAGAAAATACTAAAAATATCAAGAGGGGCCCAAACTTAAAGTCTTAAACCATGCATATAAATATTACAAAGTTCAAAATCCAAATATAAAATTTATTTTCTTGTACTGTTGTTGCCAAAATATTTACATAAAATGACGATGATTACAGGTTTAAGTCATACAACCAAATCTTTACTTGAAGTCAAATTTAATAAGTATAACTAAAATTATTTTGTTTACTGATTTGACACCTAATTAACAAGTTGTAAACACCATGTAATATTATTTTGTCGATATTTATACTAAAATTTTAAAAGTTAAATTTAAATTATTAAAAACATATTCTTTTACAAAAAAATAGGTTGGTTCAGCGCGGCTCGTAGCCAACACAGTTGTGGATTGGATTGTCTATTTTTTGACCCGCCAAAATAATGGGCAGCCTGACCTCTTATAATGTTCTAAAGCTTATATAGGCTAACCCGAATCGACTAGCATGTCAATAGTGAGATTGATTCAATCGTAAGCAATCATACTTCGGAGTCGGTTGATCTTCCTCCATGAAACAAACATTTGGATTCGAAATGGATTTTCAAAAGGAAAATCAAAGATGATGAAACTATTGACAAATACAAAGCAAGACTTGTTGTCAAAGGCTATATACAGAAAGAAGGTCTTGATATTTTGACACATACTCGCTAGTGACTAGGATTGCATCAATTCGGATGTTAATTACCCTAGCTGTAGTATATGGTCTTGAAATCCATCAAATGGATGTGAAAACAACTTTCTTGAATGGAGAGTTGGAGGAAGAGATTTACATGGAACAATCTGAGGGCTTTGTAGTTCCTGGTAAAGAAAAGAAAGTGTGCAAACTTATTAAGTCACTCTATGGACTAAAACAAGCACTGAAATAATGGCATGCAAAGTTTGATCAAACCATGTTGGCAAATGGATTTAAGATTAATGAATGTGATAAATGTGTTTACATTAAAAACGCTCCAAATCAAGAGGTCATTGTATGCCTATATGTGGATGACATGCTGATAATGAGCAACGACATTGCTAATTATGTAAAAGCTACTAAGCATATGCTCTCTAGTAAGCTTGATATGAAAGAACTATGATTTGCCGATTTGATATTGAAAATTAAGATTCATAAAACTCTTCACGGTCTATTAGTTTGGGTCAAAACATAATATCTTCTAAGAGATTCCGAAGTCATTCAGCTTCTTCATCTGCCTGGTCTAAGACTATGAATTTCGACTTCATTGTAGAGTGAGCTATACATGCTTGTTTGGATGATTTTCAAGATATTTCTCCTCCACCAATAGTGAAAACATATCCACCCGTGGATTTAGTTTCAATTGACCCAGTAATCCAATTTGCATCACTATATCCTTCAACAACTGGTGGATATTTGTTTTAATGCAAAACATAGTTTTGAGTGTCATCTAAGTACTCCAAAACCCTCTTCATTGCCATCCAATGATTTTGATTGAGATAACTTATGTATTGACTCAGTTTACTTATAGCGCATGTTATCTCTAGTCGTGTACAGTTCATGACGTACATCGAACTTCCTAGTACTCTGCATAATGTAATTGAGACTGACTTTCACCTTTATTCTTATCAAGATCAAGGTTCACATCAATTTTTGTCTTTGCCCTTTTGAAATTTAATTACTTGAAGCTTTCAATTACCTTTCAATCATGCATACATTGCGATAGTCAAGCTGCAATAAAAATGGGTGGAAACGTTATGCTTAATGGTAAGTCTCTTCAGATACGATAGAGACACAACTCTGTTAGAAGACTATTCTCTAGTGGAATTATCACAATTGACTATGTAAAGTCAAAGGATAATGTGTCAGATCCACTTACAAAAAGCCTAACTAGAGAGGGAGTTGAGAGATAATCGACGAGAATAGGATTATGGCCGAGGAAAATTCATCATGGCGGTAAATCTACCTGGAAGACTGGAGATCCCAAGATCTAGGTTCAAAGAGAACAAACAAAGTTATAGATGACGGTTCAACATTGTCAAAAAATATTTTATGATCCATTCTCATGATGAGACAATGTTTAGTAACTAGGATAAAGACATTAGGACTTTTTAATGGTTTCTAAGTTTGCTACAAAGTATATAGAATAGTGTATCTACGGGATAACACATTTAGAAATCACCTATGTAAGTGTGAAGTGTAAGCCGCTTCAAGGAGAATCCGATAAGGCCAGTTCTCTAAGCACTTATAAATCAAGGCGTGTTCATGGCTGAAACGAACAAAACAATGAGAAACAAAAACACTTCAAAGTTTGATTGTGTGACTTATGTTGTCTAGGTATACACTAAAGCTCGACGGTTCAAAGATATCAAATCTACCGATTGACCGAGTATAACCGATATATGTTCACTATGAAAAGTTCAAAGAGAAACCTACTTATCCATATGCAATTAATCCTTACTTACTAGACACAAGTTTTTCATGCATATGTTTTAACAATAGTCATTCCCCATTCATGTGGGGGATTGTTGAGTTTAAGCAATGTGTGAATGGGAAATAAGAATGAATGAGAAATTAAGAAATGTGGGGAAACCAATTTGGGGGGAAAATGAAAAGTCATTTCCTCCATATTGGTAGAAGAAAGGAAAATATAATGTTTGTCCTTCTATTAGGAAACACTTCCTTTATCTCTTAAAGGGTTAAATAGAAGGTGCCCCTCGCGCCGTCGCTCGGCTTTGGCTTTGACAAATGATGTGATTGATTGATAATTTTTAGGTAAAATTTATTTAATCAATCTCATTAATTAATTTCCTTTTTCTCAAAATTAATTCTGAATGTTAATTAATTAACTAACGGAATTAATTTCGCGTAATGGAATTGTTTGAAATCTGTGTAACGGTAAAGTCTCTCAAAAGGGACATGTTCCTTCGATTAGACACTTCTTTTTTCAAAAGACACAAACGTTCTGAATAGACATGTCTTTTTTGAACAGGTGCATTCACACTCTTGTCTGAACATGTACATTCACACTTGTTGTTCACACTTGCTGCAGTTGGCTATAAATAGAGAGACTTCTCTCATTCTTCAAATACTGAAAAAAATTCTAGTTTGCATACATATTCTTACAAATAAAATTGTCGATTGACTGAGTCTGTGTGTGCTCTCATTGTTGTTTTTTGAGTTCGCTGAAATTATTAAAGTTTGAGGTACCGCTACTTTTTTAATAGTTAATCATTTCTATCTTGGGAGGAATTAATCTACAACTTCAAGTACTTGCGGGATTAAATTTCTTAAAGATACACAGTGGGTTCTGTGGACTCGAATTATTTATTTTTTGTCTTTCTATTTCATCATTTCTCTTTCTGTTTTACTAACCCGAATACAAGAGATAACAAATTTCTTAATGTGTGAGATTAAAAGAGTTTAAATAAGTTAATAAATTAATTGGGAAGAAAATATGTCTTAGGGGATCCATATAGAAAAATTAAGGTGAGATATGAGGATTTCACGCAGTAGGAATATATAAATATTTTTTAGAATGCAAGAGTAAAAATGAGCACAAAGTTGGATGAAGAGGACAAATAAGTTGAGGACATGCGGATTTAACGTTGTTGGGGGTAGATATGTCTCTTTTTGATAGTATAAGGGCAATATGACCTTAAAATTGGAAGAAAAAGACAAATATATTGAGGACATGGAGATTTAACACCGTAGAGATAAATATGACCATTTTTTAGAGTACACGAGCAAACATGATCATAAAGTTTGATGAAAAAGACAAATGAAGTATAAGGAAGGACAACTATGATTTATCTGTGAGAGTAAAAGGACAAATATGACCCTTTTCCAATTTATTAATAGGGAGCTTTGTGATTTTATCTTCTTTGAAATAATAAAAAAATAAAAAAATAATCTTCTTTTTATATTTGATAATATTTTAAAATTTTAAATTAAATCATTCTCATCTTCATATAAGTAAATAAAATTTTAGGCAAAATTATCCAACAAATTGTATTGCAAACAAATGACCATCATCTTATTCATTTGAATTAATCCTTATTAATATACATATTAGCAATAATAATAGAGAGTAAAAAAAATTATGTTTTATTGAATCGCCCTTGGCTTTAGCATATGTTTTATCCACATTAATTCCTTAATATGAAAAATAGTCTATTCCATTTTAAATTCTCCATTCTATTATTAGTATAGAATGTCCTCCTTAATGTGTATCATTAGAAACCTCATTTCCAACACATCCCATATAGACTTTCTAGAATAAAAGAAAATAAAGTTTTGGCTAAATTCCTATTATATATAAGCGAACAATTGATAGGGCAAACACTACACTTTTCTATTGTACCAGATGTAATAAATGAAAAATATTGATAAGCAAAGCATTATTAAACCAAAAAAAGAGAAGGGTTACATGTACTTTATAGTACTGTTGAGCACTTTAATTTTTGTTATAGATAGATTGAAACGTAGTTAGTTGTTTTCAATTTGGAGATTTTTAACAAATTTAAGGATGATTCATATAACTGACTCTAGCTGGTCATTGGTAGATAAAGAGAGTGTATTAATTTATGCACCCAAATTATAGGAGTGATTTGTTTTTGTATGCAGACTCTGCAAGCTAACTGCCCTACTTTCATCAATAACAAGGATGAGATGAGAGTGAGAAAGACATAAAAAAATCATCTTTTTATTCATAGCGTTTTAGCTTTGTATTCACATTTTTTTTATTTTTGATACTTTTATAAGAGTTTAGACATGATAAATAACACTAAATTTGACATTTCACATTGTCCTCCTCCCCTTAACCCCAACTCCCTAAGAAGGATACTGTCACACCCCGAGCCTACACCCTCGACGTGGCCGGCACTCGAAGACCATTGTTGGCCTCAAGAGAACCCTTGGCCTGGCTTACTTTACTCAGCGGAAGACTATAAGCATTAAGAAAGAGATTCACATGCTAAATAACTCAACTGTCTCAAAACTGAACTTACTCAAATAACTTAGTCAAATAGCTTAGAATATTTAAAAGTCAACATTCAACTTGGCCAAAATGGCAACTCAAGTCCTAAATATGAAATGACAATGTAAAGAAATCCGACTATACTACTAACTGTTTATGAAGCCTATAAAACAAAGACGGATGTTGGGACAAGACCCCCAATCATCCTAACAATGAAATACTAAAAGTGAAATACAAGGAGTCCTCCAGAATGCGAAGAGGCTCACCAACAGACTATGAACTGTTCACTGGATTAACGATGCGCTGGATGTCGATCCTAGTTACCTATGTTTGCATCATAATAAGATGCAGGCCAACTGGCATCAGTACATTGAATGTACGAGTATGCGAGTTGGAATGCTAAACACAACTTAAGCTTGAAAAGAAACTGAAGAACTTACCTGCTCAACTCAACATAATTGAACTCATTTCAATATAAACTAGTTTTAAAACAAGTGCAATATAAAGAAAAGTTGTTTAAAACATGATGTCAACTCTGGGCGTATGCAAAGATACACTAAAACTCTGAAATGTATGTAAAAATACAAATAACTTATGTGGGAGTTTCTCTAACCGACAGCCATCACTTAAGAGCTATAGTGATGATACAGGGTGTTACCTCACGCTGCCAAGGCATCCTATACCTTGCCAAGGGTATAGGACCTGAACTACTAAGTGGATCCACTAGTCTATGCTAAAAAGCACTAAGGGTTCATCTAAAAAGTATGACCATTTTCTACCCATGATGGCTATATGGTTTATGGGGGTTGTGGGTTCTCTGAACGCTCTCCCATATCGGTGCTCAATACTACTCCCAAAATATGATACTAGCTCTTTATGTTTAAAAAACATACTTCTTCTGTGATTTGAGATTAGTGCTCAAAAATTATGTCACGACCCGAGTCTACACCCTGGACGTGGCCGGCACTCAAGAACCATTATTGGTCCCCTAGAGAACCCTCATCCTGGTTGACTACAAGCGGAAGACTAACTTAAGCATGCAAAAGCTTAAAACTGAATAAAATTCAATAAACCCAACTTTTCAAAACTTTTAACTCTAATGAACAACTTAGAATAAAAAAAATATATTCAACTCGCCATAAAATAGGCACTTAAATCTTTAAAATATTTAATAAAATAAATTAATAATACAGACTTCTCAACTATACTGACTATCTATGAAGCCTCTAACTGATAACGATGGAAGTCGGGACAAGACCCATGACATCCTGACTGAACAGAAAAGTAAATGAAATCCTCTGGAAGCAAGGAGGCTCACTATAGCTAACTCGAACTCTCGGATGTATCAACGAAGCTCCTGTTGATGATCCTGAATACCTGTGTCTTCATCATGAGAAAATGCAGGCCAAACGGCTTAGTACGTGGAATGTACGAGCATGTAAGAGGAATTCTAAAGCATAACATAAGCTTGAAACTTGATTAAAAGGGAACATACTTATCTCTTTTCAATTTTGCTCAACTCAAACAATACTCAAAACTACTCAAACTTACTCAACTCAGAAGTACTCAAGGATAAGATACTCAACTCAGAGATTAGATACTCAACTCAGAGATATGATATTCGACTCTGGGTACTCAACTCTGGATACTCAACTCAATATAAAGCAACAATACACATGCAATATATGGAAAACTTTATAAAACAGTAAAAGCAACTTAGTTCATTAAAGAAAATGCAATAACAAACTCAACTTTACTTATATAATAAAGTAATATAGTTTATGTGGGAGTTTCTCTAACCGACAACCATCATTTAAGAGCTATAGTGATGATACAACACTTTACCTCACGCTACCAAGGACCATCCTATACCTTGCCATCAGTATAGGGCCTAACTGAACTTAGTGGATCCACTAGTCTATGTGAAAATGATTCATCTAAAAAGTAAGACCCTTTTCTACCCATGATGACTACATGGATTTCATGGAGACTTGAGTTAATATGAAACTCGCATCCCCACATTGGTGCTCAATAATACTCCCAAAATATACATAACTCTTCTGTTTTTAAAACAACTTCTTCTCTGATTTGAGATAATTACTCAAACTTAGCTTAAAAGCTCTCTTGGAATCGATGTTCCCTTTTCTTGCTCAAAACTCTTTTGGAAATCTCAGTTTCCTCTAATCTTAAATGTGTAAACATTTACTCTTGGGAATACTTAGTTCCCATATATCATTTTAAAGAAAATGAACTTTACTCTTACTTTTTACTCAACTTTAAAGATTAAGTCTTAAAACAAAGTTTAAAAGTTTGTAAAAGACTTCTTAAAAGATGATTCATGCCAAATGATGGACATGAACGACTCAATGCAAGGTTTTCAATAACCATAGATAGAACTCAATACTTGGAACTCAAGAACTTCAATGATACTACTCATCTCATGATTTTTCGACTTATAGTGTTCATGCGGAATTATGGACATGAAATATTCAACTCAAGTACTCAAAGATGCTTCTCAAAAGGGATTAGGAACTCAACACTTAAAGGCTTAGAACTTGAAGATACCACTTCTCTGAAAAATGCTCAACTTACGAAGTTCATGTGAAATTATGGGCATGAAACAACTCGACTCGATGGTCTACATAACTATATGGAACTCATGTATACGACTCTTCTTATTCTCTGACTTACTTCCTCAAAACTTAGTTCAAATCGATAGTTGATTTGAAAGGATTCACAATTGAACTCAAAGGCTCTCTTGAACTCTACTCTTAACTCTTTCTTGAATGTGAATTACGAATTCAAGAGTTATGCTTCATGGTGTGAAGGATATTGTAATGATAAAGTATACTCATGAATACATTCTCCTCACTCGTACTCAGTTGCTCGAGTCTTGAAACAAGTTATTAGAAATTGTAGAAGACTCCTCAAAAGGACTGAAAGGACTTTCTTAGAATGTTCGAAAGAATTCTCAAAAACTTAACTCTTAACTCTACCTTGAACTTGAATTATAGATTTAAGGTTGTGATTTGTGATACGAAAGACCTCATGATGTTTAGGATTGATTTTAGATAGCTAAACATGAGAAAAGATAAAAAAATTCACTACTTGGAAGCTAGTCCGCGACGCGGAGACGCATTAAAATAATTGGTCGCGAAATAACTTTTGAGGCAGAGAGGTCCGTGACCTCTCCGCAATGCGAAGACAACTTTATGAAATGGGGAGGCAGGTCCGCGACGCGGAGCCAAGTGCCAGATTTGCCCGACTTTTCTCTTCTTCATTTTCTAACCCCAAATTGCCTAAATTCGATTCTTTTACTCAACTTTTCTTTAGATTCAGACCATCACATGTACACAAGAATCTAACTCCAAACTACTCTATAAATCGAAACAATAATCTCAAGAACTCCTAAATCTCAACCCAATTCAAGAATGAAAGCAAACTCAAGAACGCATATCAATAACATCAGATTTTCAACTTTCTAGAACGAACTTAACACTGAAATTTACATGACTGGCGTGTGGGTGAACAAACCCAACACTATGGAAGCTTACATACCTCATAGGGATCAAAACCATGGCAAAAATCCGCAACAACACACAAGAATCTCGACGAACACTTGATCCTTTCCTATTTTCTCTTCTTTTTTCTTCTTGAACTCTCAACTAAAACCCTAGGCGTATATTTGGATTACAAAACTGAACCTAATAGGATTATACCCCTAAAATATTACTAAAAGCGCATTAAATTTGATTGGGTAAGAAAAAGACCAAAATACCCCTCACTATTTTCGGCTAACTTTACCTAACTACACAGCCTAACTTCAAAAGGTCATATCTCACTCATCCGAACTCGAAACTGAGCAAACTCGGTGGCGTTGGAAATATAATTTGAAGACCTTTCCTAAGGTATCTGGTAGAACACCTAAATCTTCCAGAGATGAGAGTTATGGTCATTTGAAGTCGACCTAAAACCCATACTTAGCTTAACTTGCAAAAATTCATATTTTGCTATTTACAATTTAGTTCCTTTTGGAACTCAATGTGCTACATCTAGTGACCTGACCTTAATACTTAAGAAATTTTTAATTCCTTGCAAAAATCTGACTCACTATGAAGAACGGTTCGAGTCTTAGTTCGAAAATTTTTCTGGGGTGTTACAACTTAGCTTAAAGGTTATCTTGGAAATCAAAGTTTCCCCTCTTGCTTCATTTAGAAAGCGATTACTCTTTTCTGAAAACTAGCCCGAAGGCCCTTTGGAAATCGAGGTTTCCTTTCTTGTTAATGTGAAAACATTTTAAACCCTTTGGGAATACATAGTCCCCATATACTTTTGAAGAACTGGACTTCAAACTTTACTCTTTACTCTTTACTCAACTTGAACTTTAAGTCTTAAAACAAAGTTAAAGCATTTATAAAAGACTTTGAAAATTTTGAAGGCCTTCCCTTGACTTTGACCTTAACTGCTCTTGACTTGACTCTTAACTGGTCGTTGAATTGAATTATGGATTCAAGGTTCATGATCTCATGTTTATGGAGGATCTCAATAACAATATAGCAATTCGATAATTAGGAATATAAATTTTAAAAGAAACACGAACTCAAGAACTCAAAATCAACTTATCACAAGAATACTCAAATCTAGGGAATGAATCCTAGATTTCTCTTTTACTGATTTGAAAGTAGATGTAGGGCGTGAGGATGAACTAGTCCAACACTATGATAGCCTTACATACTTGGAAAAAAAACAAGGTTCTTGAAGAATCTTGAAGAAGAACTTGATTAGAAGCCTTGAAACTCTAGCTTGAAGGTAAACAATGAAGAAGACCTTTCTTGAGATTCTTGAATTAGTTTCTTGAAATCTCTATGGCAAAAAATTATGATTTTCATGAGTGAAGATGAAAATCTGATTGTTTTAAGCTTTTTATTAGTCAAGAAATTCGTTTATGGTTTTCTTGGAGGTAAAAAGACAACGACTCTTTGTAATATTTTCCCGTTGGCAAATTCGTAACAGCACTGTATAGGTTACTAAAATAGTCATAACTTTTTACTCAGTTATTGGATTGACGCGAAATTGGTGGTGTTGGAAACTAGATTCAACTACCTTTAATTGGATAGGTTATAGATCACGTAACTCTTTATATTCTAAGAGATATGATCGTTTAAAGTTGACCCAAGTAGAATCTTACATCAAAACTTAATGAAACTTCAAGAACTCATCAAGAACTTAAATCCTTAAATTTCAAGAACGAAATTACGCTGAATAAATCATGATTGGTGCGTGGGTGAAAGAACCCAATGCTATGTGATCTCACATACCTTGTAGAGATCACCCCCGACGAAATCCACACGCAAAGCTCCAAGAAATCAACGAATCTTGAACGTTCTTGCTTCCTCTTCTCCCTTCTCCTCTTTTCTCCTCTTCTTTTCTCTTCTCTCAAAACCCTAACTCTTTTTTCCAAAACCGTAAACTGACTAAGTTCAGTTTAGACCCCTAAGTAATTACCAAAAATGAATTAAAATAAAACGGTAAGGAAAAGACCAAAACACCTATTAAAAATTCGGATTGGACATTTCCTTATTTGAATAGCCCAACTTCCAAAGGGTATAACTTACTCATACGAACTCGGAATCACGTAAACTTGGTGGCGTTGGAAAGATCATTCCAAGAGCTTTTGAACCATATCTATCAGTACACCTAACTCATTCTGAACTAGGAGTTATGGCTGTTTGAATTTGACCAAAAACTCACTTTTAACTTAAACAAATTTCCAGATTTCAATTCTTGCCAAAAATCACTATTTCTAAAATTCTTAGCTTCTTCCTAGCTATTTCGAATTGCGAGATGTTACAATATCTCCCCCTTGGGAACATTTGTCCTCAAATGAGATTACTCTTGCTAGGCTAAGGGTGGTAACATCAAGTTCAAACACCCAACAAGAAAATGCAAACAAACAACATGCTCACTCATAACTTAAAGAGTACTAAGAAGAGAATTAGAACCTTGGTCTGCACTTTTTCCGAATTCAAAGAGATGTGGATATCTTTTCTTCATTTCCTCTTCAGCTTCCCAAGTAGTTTCCTCAACAAATTGGTTCTTCCAAAGAACCTTGACTGATGATACTTCCTTAGTCCTCAACTTGTGAACTTGGCGATCTAGAATCCGAACAAAATCTCTTCATAAGACAAGTTATGTTTGATCCCAATATCTTCGATTGATATAATCAATAAAGGATCGCCCATGCACTTCTTCAACATTGAGACATGAAATCCAGGATGAAACGCTGCTAACTCTTGTGGTAGTTCCGATTCATAAGCTACCTTGCCAATTCTTTTGGAAGTTCTATAAGGACCAACATACCGGGGACTAAGTTTCCCCTCCTTACCAAACCTTATAACACCCGTCCTGGGTGAAACTTTCAAGTATACCCAGTCACACAATCCACCTTGGTACTTCAAAACACTATCTCCCCCTTGTTCATAAGTCGTCACTTTTTGCTTATGAACACTTGCCTTTTAATTCAAACAATAAAAGATCTTGGTCTTGCTTTCCTTTTACTTCTGACACTAATGATGATTCAGTCCCATTCATCACCACCACTCCTCCTTCTGTGGAATCCATTAGTCGAACTCATAATCGTGCAAGTCTATGCACCTCTATTTCTAACTCTTTCTTATCATCCTTAAAATGAGAGGTACTACCCATAGATAATCTTCTTAAAGCATCAGCAACAATATTAGCCTTACCTGGGTA
Source organism: Solanum verrucosum (assembly GCF_900185275.1). Classification (NCBI taxonomy): domain Eukaryota; kingdom Viridiplantae; phylum Streptophyta; class Magnoliopsida; order Solanales; family Solanaceae; genus Solanum; species Solanum verrucosum. The sequence goes on along the minus strand of NW_026019947.1, from coordinate 102,488 downwards.
ATAAATAATACTCAAGTTATAATCCTTGAGTAATTCTAACCACCTCCTTTGTCTGAGATTAAGTTCTTTCTGACTAAACACATACTGAAGACTCTTGTGATCGGTGAACACATCCACATGAACACCATAAAGATAATGGCGCCATACTTTTCAAAGAAAATACTACGGAAGCCAACTCTAAGTCATGTGTTGGGTAATTTTTCTCATGAACTTTCAACTGTCTGGAGGCATAAGCTATAACTTTGTCATTCTGCATTAAGACACAACCCAAACCAACTCTAGATGCATCACAATGCACCACAAAACCTTGAGTACCTTCTGGTAAGGTAAAAACTGGGGCAGTAGTCAACCTCTTTTTCAATTCCTGAAAGTTTTTCTCACAAGCTTTAAACCATTGAAACTTCACTGTCTTCTGTGTCAATTTGGTCGAAGGAGACGAAATAGACGAGAACCCTTCGACGAACCTTCTTTAATAGTCAGCCAACCCCAAGAAACTCCTAATATCCGTTGGAGATGTGGGTCTAGGCCAATTCTGCACTGCCTCTATCTTCTGGGTGTCAACTCTAATTCCATCACCGAACATTTTGTGGCCCAAGAATGCCACAGACTCAAGAAAAAGCTCACATTTAGAGAACTTAGCATATAACTCCTTATCTTTCAAAGTCTAAATAACTATTCTGAGATGACTGTCATGATCTTCTTTATTCCTTGAATAGATTAGTATGTCATCAATGAAGACGATAACAAACATATCTAAATAAGGTTTGAAGACTCTATTCATAAGGTCTATGAATGTCGTTGGTGCATTAGTCAAACCAAAGGACATGACCAAAAACTCATAATGACCATAACGGGTCCTGAATGCTGTCTTTGGAATAGCACATTCCCTTACTTTCAGCTACTCCTTCAACTCCTTTAACTCTGCTGGTGCTATTCTATATGGCGGAATATATAGGACGAGTATCTGGAGGAAGGTCTATACTTAAGTCTATCTCTCTTAGGAGGGACTCTGGGAAGATCATCTGGAAAAACGCTGACTGAATATGAGGTATCTCAACACTAGAGTCATTAACTCGGACTAAGTGATAGATACACCCCTTAGAAACTAACTTCCTTGCCTTAAGGTACGAAATGAAACGACCCTTAGGCACTGATGAACTGTTTTTCCACTCTAAGACTACTTATTTGGAAAGTGAAACTTGACAACTCGAGTTCTACAATCAACTGAGGCAAAACAGGCATGAAGCCAGTACATACCAAGAATGACATCAAAATCTAACATGTCTAACTCAACTAATCAACCAATGTACTCTTGTGATTGACGAAAATGAGTCTTAGTATCCCCTTGTGCCTTACTACTTTGCAAATGCGCAGGTCTAGCTCTGAAGTTCTGAGAATTCTGACTATTGTACTCACATTTGTTTCTGGGTGCAAGTGCACTAGCAGATAATGAAGCAGGTCCTTTCTGCTTATATTGGAAAGAAGACCGGTTTGCATTACTTATTTGCTTTCCGGATTCATTCCCTGATGTCTTAGCCCTCTTATTCTTAAACTTTTCTCTATCCTTCAGTTGGTCCTTCTCAACTTGTTTCACATGGATAATCAGCCTTGCTATGCCCATGTAACCTATTAGCATGACTGCCTTACTTTCTTTACTTGACAGACGAGTCAACCCAACTACGAATAAACTCATCTTGCTCCTCATGTCAGCAACCATCTTTTTGTTTCTCTTATCTTACGGGAAAAGAAACGCCCAATGAAAGCACTCTCAAAACAGTCCAACTCACAATTGGTTATGCGTATGCACGAGTAGAAAGAAACTTTATAGAGATTAACTCTATCGCACGAAGTGAGTATGAAAAAAGTGAAGGAATTCCTAAATGTTGCAGCCTCCTAATTATAGATGTGGCACGCTTCACACCGATAACCAGGACTCTACAGACACGGCTTCATAGACTCCTTAGGACTCTTGAACCTGGCTCTGATACCAAGTTTGGCATGCCCCGAGCCTACACCCTGAATGTGGCTGGCACTCGAAGACCATTGTTGACCTCAAGCGAACCCTTGGCCTGACTTACTTAACTCAGCGAAAAACTATAAGCATTGAGAATGAGATCCACATGCTAACTAACTCAATTGTCTTAAAACTCAACTTACTCAAATAGCTTAAATGTTTAAAAGTCAACATTCAACTTGGCCAAAATGGCAATTCAAGTCCTAACATATGAAATGACAATGTAAAGACATCTGACTACTAACTGTCTATGAAGCCCCTAAAACAAAGAGGGATGTTGGGACAAGACCCCCAATCATCCTAACAATGAAATATTGAAAGCAAAATATAAGGAGTCCTTCGGAATGTGAAGAGGATTACCAATCGACTCTGAACTGCTGACTGGATCAATGATGAGCTGGATGCCGATTCTAGTTACCTGTGTCTGCATCATAATAAGATGCAGGCCAACTGGAATCAGTACATTGAATGTACGAGTATGCGAGTTGGAATGTTAAACACAACTTAAGCTTGAAAGGAAACTCAAGTCTCAACTTAACTGAAAAGGAAAAGTAAGGAATCATGAACTAACATCACTAACTCTGTCTATGAAGCCTCAAAACAACTGAGATGGACGTCGGGACAAAACCCACGACATCTTAATGAACTAAATATTGAAAGCAATAAAAAGGATCCTCCGGAAAGCTAGGAGGCTCACCAACTAACTCTAAGTGGTCAACTGGATCAATAAGGCGCTGGATGTTGATCCTGATTACCTGCGTTTGCATCATAATAAGATGCAGGCCAACTGGCATCAGTACATTGAATGTACGAGTATGCGAGTTGGAATGTTAAACATAACTTAAGCTTGAAAAGAATCTGAAAGAAACACTTACCTTGATTTTACTCAACTCCTAAATAACTTAACTCAATATAAAGCAATAAAACATATGCAATATATAGAAAGCCTTTAAAAATAGTAGAAAACAACTTAGTTCGTTAAAGAAAATGCAATAACAAACTCAACTTTACTCATATAATAAAGTAATATAGTTTCTGTGGGAGTTTCTCTAACCGACAACCACCACTATGAGCCTAAGTGGTGATACAACGTCTTGCCCACGCTGCCAGAACTGTCCTATACTTTGCCATCATATAGAACGCTTAACTAAGTGGATCCACTAGTATATGCTAAAAGCATCTAAAGGAGTCATCTAAAAAGTATGATCTTTTACTACGCATGATGGCTACATGGTTTATGGAGACGTGAGTTATCTGAACTCAAGCTCGTTCCCATATCGGTGCTCAATACTACTCCAAAAATATACTTTAGCTCATATGTTTGTAAAAACAAAACTCTTTCTTTGGTTTGAGATAATTACTCAAAAACTTAGCTTAAAAGCTCTCTTGGAAATCTCAGTTTCCTTTCTTGCTCAAATGTGAAAACATTTTAAATCTTGGGAATACTTAGTTCCCGAATAATCTTTAAATAATGAACTTTACTTTTACTCTTTACTGAAAACTAGCTCAAAGGCTCTTTTGGAAATCTCAGTTTCCTTTCTTGTTTAAATGTGAAAACATTTACTGTTTGGGAATACATAGTCCCGATATACTCTTTTGAAGAAATGCAGTTCAAACTTTAATCTTTACTCAACTCAAAACTCAGGTCATAAAACAAAGTTAAAACATTTGTAAATGACTTTTGGAAAACTTTATTAACTTCTCTTAACTTAACTCTTGACTTCTCTTGACTTGACTCTTAACTTTCCTTGAATTGAATTTTGGATTCAAGGATTGTGATTTGTGATAGGAAAGATCTCATGATGTTTAGGAATGTTTTTAGATAGCTAAACATGAGAAAAGATAAAAAAATCACTGTCTAAGGATGGGTCCGCGATGAGGAGGTGTATTTAAATTTTGGTCGCAAATATACTTTTTGAGGCAGAACGGTCCGTGACCGCTCCGCTCCGCGAGGATGAATCTTTCAAAACTGAAGGGCAGGTCCGCGACGCGGCCTGGGGCACAAGATTTTCCCAACTTTTTTCCTTCTTTCGTTTTCCAGTCCCAGTTCACCCAAATCCGACTATTCGTCTCAAATTCCCTTTAGATTTAGATACCCAATGTATACACAACAATCTAACTCAAACAACTCAAGGAAACAACATGTTAACCTCAAGGAACTCCTCAATCTGGACCTAACTCAAGAACGTATGTCAATTTCAAGATCACTATTCAAGATTCATCAGCTTTCAACTTTCTAGAGCAAACTTCGCTGAAATAAATATGATTGACGCGTGGGTGAACGAATCCAACGCTATGAAAGACTCATATACCTCTAGGGATCACCCCTTGTCGAAATCCACAAGCTAAACATTCAAGAACGATGAACTTTGCTCTTTCTCCTCTTTTCTCCTCTAGCGTTCTTTCTCCAAAAACCCTAGCGTAAATTTCCAATTATCTAAATTGAACCAATTTAGTTTAGAACCCAATTTAATTGCTAAAAACGAATTAACGTAATTGGGTGGTGAAAAGACCATAATGCCCTTCTAAAATCCGGATTGAACTTTCCTTATTTGAACAACCAAACTTCCAATAGGCATAACTCACTCATACGAACTCGGAATCGCGCAAACTCGGTAGAGTTGGAAATATTATTCCAAGATCTTTCCTACGATATCTGGAAACACACGTAACTTATCCTGAGCTAGGAGTTATGGTCATTTGAAGTTGACCAAAATCTCAAACTTAACTTAACCAATTTTCCAGATTTTTATTATTTCCAAAAAATCACTCTTTCTAATTCTAGCTCTTTCTAGTTCTTTCAATTTGTGAGATGTTACAATATCTCCCCCTTGGAAACATTCATCCTCGAATGAGATTACTCTTAGTAGGCTAAGGGTGTAACATTAACATTCAGCTCAAACACCCAACAAGCAATGCAATTACAACCTGCTAATCTTATAAATAAAAGCCAAGAAAAGGATTAGTACCTTAATTTGGAACTTCTCCAGATTCGAAGAGATATCCATATCACTTCTCCATATCTTCCTCAGCTCCCCAAGTATCTTCCTCAACAACTTGGTTCCTCCAAAGGACTTTGACTGATGCTACCTCTTTTGTTCTCAACCTGCGAACTTGGCGATCAAGAGTCTGAACAAGAATCTCCTCATTAGACAAACTATCCTTGATCCCAATATCTTCAGTTGGTATAATCAATTAAGGATCGCCCATGCACTTTTTCAACATAGAGATGTGAAATATCGAATGAACCACGGCTAACTCTTGTGGTAGCTCTAACTCATAAGCTACATTGCCAATCCTATTGGATATTCTGTAAGGCCAATATACCGGGGACTAAATTTCCCCTTCTTACCAAATCTCATAACACCTTTCATGGGTGAAACTTTCAACTATATCCAATCATCTACTTCAAACTCTAACTCCCTTCTCCTTCCATCAGTGTAGGATTTCTGACGACTCTGCGCTGTTTTCAATCTATCTTGAATAACTTTCATTTTCTCCATAGCTTGATGGACTAAGTGTAGTCCTATCAACCCTGCTTCACCGACTTCAAACCATCCAATATGATATCTACATCTTCTCCTATAAAGAGCCTCGTATGGATCCATTTGGATGCTAGCATGGTAAATATTATTGTAAGCAAACTCAATGAGAGGTAGGTGATCATCCCAATTACCCTTGAAATCAATCACACAATCTACCTTGATACCTCAAAACACTATCTCCCCCTTGTTCAAAAATCATCACTTTTTGCTTCTGAACACTTGCCTTTAATTCAAGCAAAATAGGATCTTGGTCTTGCTTCTCTTTTACTTCTGAGACTAATGAGGATTCAGCCACATTCATCACCACTACTCCTCCTTCTATGGAATCCATTAATCGAACTCCTAATCGTGAAAGTCTATGCACATCTTTTGCTAACTCTCTCTTATCTTCCTCAAAACGGGTGGTACTACCCATAGACAACCTGCTCAAGGCACCAACAACAACATTAGCCTTACCTGGGTGATAAAGAATACTCATGTCATAATCCTTGAGTAATTCTAACCACCCCATTTGTCTGAGATTAAGTTATTTCTAACTAAACACATACTGAAGACTCTTGTGATCAGTGAATACATCAACATGAACACCATACAAATAATGACGCCATATCTTTAAAGCAAATACTACGACAGCCAACTCCAGAACATGGGTTGGGTAATTCTTCTCCTGAACTTTCAACTGTCTAGAGGCATAAGCTATAACCTTGCCATTTTGCACTAATACACAACCCAAACCAACTCTAGATACATCACAATACACCACAAAACCCTGAGTACCTTCTGGTAAGGTCAAAACTGGGGCAGTAATCAACCTCTTTTTAAATTCCTGAAAGTTTTTCTCACAAGCTTCAAACCAGTGAAACTTCACTGTCTTCTGGGTTAACTTGGTCAAAGGGGATGAATTAGATGAGAATCCCTCGATGACCCTTCTATAGTATCCAGCCAACCCCAAAAAACTCCTAATATCAGTTGGAGATGTGGGTCTAGGCCAATTCTGCATTGCCGCTATTTTATGAGTATCAACTCTAATTCCATCACCGGAAACTATGTGGCCCAAGAACGCCACAGACTCAAGCCAAAACTCACATCTAGAGAACTTAGCATATAACTCCTTATCTTTCAAAGTCTGGAGAACTATTCTGAGATGGCTAGCATGATCTTCCTCATTCCTCAAATAGATTAGAATGTCATCAATGAAAATGACAATAAACATATCTAAATAAGGCTTGAATACTCTGTTCATAAGGTCTATGAACGCTGCAGGCACATTGGTCAAACCAAAGGACATGACCAAAAACTCATAATGACTATAATGGGTCCTGAATGCTGTCTTGGAAATATCACATTCCCTTACTTTCAACTGATGGTAGCTAGATCTGAGATCTATCTTAGAGAAATATGTAGCACCCTGAAGTTGATCGAAAAAATCATCAATCCTTAGGAGAGGATATTATTCTTGATGGTAACCTTGTTCAACTGACGGTAATCTATACACATCCTAAGGAAACCATCTTTCTTTCGCACAAATGAGATCAGAGCGACCCAAGGTGAGATACTTGGTCGAATGAAACCTTTCTCTAAAAGATCTTTCAACTGCTCTTTAAGCTCTTTCAACTCTTTTGGTGCTATTCTATATGGTGGAATAGATATGGTATGAGTATCTGGAAGAATGTCTATGCCAAAGTTTATTTCTCTCTTAAGAGGGACTCTAGGAAGATCATCTGAAAAGACTTTAGGAAACTCTTTTACTACTGAAACTGACTGAATAGGAGGTATCTCAACACTAGAGTCATTAACTTGGACTAAGTGATAGACACACCCCTTGGAAACTAACTTTTTCGCCTTAAGATACGAAATAAAATAACCCTTAGGCACTACTGAACTGCTCTACAATTCTATAACTGGTTCACTGGAAACTAGAACTTGACTACTCTAGTTCTACAATCTATTGATGCATAACAGGCATGAAGCTAGTCCATATCTAGAATGACATCAAAATCTACCATGTCTAACTCAGCTAAATCAGTCATGGTACTCTTGTGATGGACAGAAATGGAACAATCACGATAGATTCTTTCTGATAGAATAGACTCACCATCAGGTGTAGAAACACTAAAGGGCTCAAGAAGTTTCTCAGGAAGAACATCAAAATTGAAGACTTGGATCATACCAGTGACAACATCTGGTGAATCCTCTTGCTCTCGGTGACTAGCGATAGCATAAAGACGGTTTCCTTCTCCGCCTACCCTTGAAGTAGCTCATCTAGATGCAACTCTATCTGGTGGAGCAACTGAAGAAGACTGGGCTCTATTGCTCTCATTACCATTACTTTGTCTGCTCTTAGGACACTCTCTCACAAAATAACCATTCTGGCCACACTTGAAGAAACTAGTGGCGCCATCACGACACACCCCTGAGTGGCTCCTACCACACTTAGCACATGCAGGAGTCTTAGTACCCCCTTGTGCCTTACTACTTTGCGAATGCGAAGTTCTAGCTCTGAAGTTCTGAGAATTATGACTATTGTACTCACATTTGTTCCTTGGTGCAGGTGCACTAGCAGATGATGGAGCAGGTCCTTTCTGCTTATGTTGGAAAGAAGACCGGTTCACATTACTCTTTTGTTGCCCGGATTCATTCCCTGATGTCTTAACTCTTTTATTCTTAAACTCTTCTCTATCCCTCAACTGGTCCTTCTCAACTTGTTGCACATGGATCATCAGCCTTGTTATGCCCATGTAACCTATTAGCATGGCTGCCTTACTTTACTTACTTGACAGACGAGTCAACCTAACTACGAATAAACTCTTCCTGCTCCTCATGTCAGCAACCATCTATTTGCTTCTCTTAGCTCACATGGAAAGAAACGCCCCATGAAAGCACTCTCAAAATAGTCCAACTCACAATCGGTTACGTGCAAGCACGAGCTAGAAAGAAACTTTTTAGAGATACAACTCTAACGCACGAAATGAGCATGAAAGAAGTGAAGGAATTTTCTAAATGTTGCAGCCTCCTAATTATAGATGTGGCGCACTTCACACCGATAACTAGGACTCTACAAACACGGCTTCATAGACTCTCTAGGACTCTTGAACTTTATGCTTTGATACAAAGTTTGTAACGCCCTGAGCCTACACCCTAGACGTGACCGACACTCGAGGACCATTGCTGGCCCCAAGCGAACCCTTGGCCTGGCTTACTTACTCAGTGGAAGACTTTACTCAAGATAAATACTTTTAAAACAAGTAACTGAACTACTCAAAATATAACTTAGAATTTATTATAATACCATTCACTACCAAAGTGGCAACTCAAGTTTCAACTTAATTGAAAAGGAAAAGTAAGGAATTATGAACTAACATCACTAACTCTGTCTATAAAGCCTCTAAACAACTGAGATGGACTTCGGAATAAGACCCACGACATCCTAATGAACTAAATACTGAAAGCAATAAAAAGGATCATCCGGAAAGCTAGGAGGCTCACCAACTGACTCTGAACTACTCACTTGATCAATGAGGCGCTAGATGCTGATCCTGATTACCTGCGTCTGCATCATAATAAGATGCAAGCCAACTGGCATCAGTACATTGAATGTAAAAGTATGCGAATTGGAATGCTACACATAACTTAAGCTTGAAAAGAATCTGAAAGAAATACTTACCTTGGCTTTACTCAACTCCTGAAATAACTTAACTCAATATAAAGCAACAAAACATATGCAATATATAGAAAGCCTTTAAAACAGTAGAAAACAACTTAGTTCGTTAAAGAAAATGCAATAACCAACTCAACTTTACTCATATAATAAAGTAATATAGTTTCTGTGGGAGTTTCTCTAACCGACAACCACCACTATGAGCCTAAGTGGTGATATAACGTCTTGCCCACGCTTCCAGAACAGTCCTATACTTTGTCATCATATAGAACTCTTAACTAAGGGGATCCACTAGTTATGCTAAAGGAATCTTAAGGAGTCATCTAAAAAGTATGATCCTTTACTACGCATGATGGCTATATGGTTTATGGAGAAGTGAGTTATCTGAAATCAAGCTCGTCCCCATATCGGTGCTCAATATTACTTTCAAAATATACTTTAGCTCATATGTTTGTAAAAACAAAACTCTTTCTTTGGTTTGACATAATTACTCAAAAACTTAGCTTAAAAGCTCTCTTGGAAATCTCAGTTTCCTTTCTTGCTCAGATGTGAAAACATTTTAACTCTTGGGAATACCTAGTTCCCGAATAATCTTTGAAGAATGAACTTTACTCTTACTCTTTACTGAAAACTAGCTCAAAGGCTCTTTTGGAAATCTCAGTTTCCTTTCTTGTTTAAATGTGAAAACATTTACTCTTTGGGAATACATAGTCCCGATATACTATTTTGAAGAAATGCACTTCAAACTTTAATCTTTACTCAACTCAAAACTCAAGTCTTAAAGCAAAGTTAAAACATTTGTAAAAGACTTGTGGAAAACTTTATGAACTTCTCTTAACTTGACTCTTGACTTCTTTTGACTTGACTCTTAACTTCTAAACTTGACTCTTAACTTTCCTTGAATTGAATTATGGATTCAAGGATTGTGATTTGTGATAGGAAATATCTCATGATGTTTAGGAATGATTTTAGTTAGCTAAACTTGAAAAAAGATCAAGAAATCACTGTCTAAGGATGGGTCCGCGACGCGGAGGTGTATTTAAAATTTGGTCGCAAAAATACTCTTTGAGGTAGAACGATCTATGACCGCTCCGCGACATGAGGATGAATTTTTTGAAACTTAAGGGCAGGTCTGCGACACGGCTTGGGGCACTAGATTTGCCTGACTTTTTTCCTTCTTTCGTTTTCAAGTCCCAATTCACCCAAACTCGGCTATTCTTCTCAAATTCCCTTTAGATTAAGATACCCAGCATGTATACACAAGAAACTAACTCAAAAAAATCAAGGAAACAACATTTTAACCTCAAGTAACTCTTCAATCTCGACCTAACTCAAGAACGTAGGTCAATTCAAGATCACCATTCAAGATTCATCAACTTTCAACTTTCTAGAGCAAACTTCGCTGAAATAAACATGATTGGTGCATGGGTGAACAAACTCAATGCTATGAAAGACTCACATACCTCTAGGGATCACCCCTTGTCGAAATCCACAAGCTAAACCTCAAGAACGACAAACTTTGCTCTTTCTCCTCTTTTCTCCTCTAGCGTTCTTTCTCCAAAAACCCTAGCGTAAATTTCCAATTGTCTAAACTGAACCAATTCAGTTTAGAACCCAATTTTAATTGCTAAAAGTGAATTAACTTAATTGGGTGGTGAAAAGACCACAATGCCCTTCTAAAATCCGGATTGAACTTTCCTTATTTGAACAACCCAACTTCCAATGGACATAACTCACTCATACAAACTCGGCGGCGTTGGAAAGATTATTCCAAGATCTTTCCTACGATATCTGGAAACACACGTAACTAATCCTGAGCTAGGATTTATGGTCATTTGAAGTTGACCAAAAACTCAAACTTAACTTGACCAATTTTCTAGATTTTTATTATTTCCAAAAAATCACTCTTTCTAATTCTTTCAATTTGGTGGATGTTACAATATATATATATTATCAACAAGAAAACACAAATACAAACTAACAAAATAACAAAGAAAAAAAAACAGTGAAGGACTAACGCCTAACCAATACTCTTAATGTCACACCCCAACCCTAGGTGAGGCGGACAAGTACCATATGAGCACATGTTTTACAAGTGACCTATTATTAGAAAGTAAACTACTATGCAAATAGATTTACTGATGAGAAGCTTCACATACAACACATGTTGACTAGCTGAATCGATACATGTGACAAGTGAAACTATGAATACAAATGATAGCTTTACAATGTCTACAAAGCCTCTACTGGAATCCATGACTGTACCACTATGAAAATATGCATAGCAAAGACTCAAAAAATCCCCGAATCAACTTGGAGCTCACCAACAACAGCTGAGTATCACATGCTTCTATTGGGGAGATCTACTAGTTGAGTACATGTACCTACAACATGAAATGCATCATCCCTAATAAGGGACATCAGTACGAAAGAATGTACTGAATATGTAAGGTATAATACAACCACATGTAAAATGAGAGCTCAATTGAAACAAAATACCAATAGATACGGATTAGAGACCATATTAACTTATACTTGTAGAATCGTGTATGTTACATTATTTTCTTTACTTTTTTGTGCATTATAATCTTTATAAAACATATGATACAAATGACCAGCTGATCAGTGGTAGAAGAGGATGACCCATGCAAGGAATTTTAACCCCTGGGATGCTCTCCTCATAATTCCACAAATTGGGATCGGTCCATGCTAGACTTTCTCCCCTGAGCTGCCACCCTTTTATACCAATTGGGATTGAACCATACTAGGCTTTCGCCTCTAAGTTGCCACCCTTCTATACCAATTGGGATCAACCCATGCTAGGCATTTGCCCCTCGGCTGCCACCCATAATTATACAGATAGCTTCTCTTAAATTCTTTATCTTTGAGATTGTTGTTTTGATGTTCATAACTCCTTCGAGATTGTTCTTTGGATAATCATAACTCTTTTGAGATTGTTCTTTTAAAAGGGATTGTTGTTTTGGTGGTCATAATCATTATTGAGATTTGGAACTATGGACCAGTAGTAGAAGACATATGAATATGGACTTACGATAACAACAATGACAAGGGAAACAAATGTGACATGAACGTGTAATACTTAGGAGCTTATATGACTCAGTAAGCATTTTGACATTTCAAATTGAAGCACATATCAAGTGAAGACATTTAACATTCAACCAAGAGATTTGAACTCTCTATGGTAGTCGGATACTCACTAACTAATATCAAATACAAGGTATACATGAAAGTGGAACCAAGGGAGAACGTGGGCAGATTCAACTTAAGGACGGACACATATTCCAAGTAAGTACATATAAAATGTACTATAGAGCAAGTAGGGATCTTGTGAGGTAACATTATAGTCTAACACAATGGGAGTAATTACCAATAAAGGGAACATATGAACATGTGACAAGATAACATATATATAGATAATTGAAGCAAATTGGCATGATATGGGCAAATTGTATATCTAACATACAAACATATGCACCATGTGTAATCTAGGATCATTTTGATTTATATAAGGGAAATACGTGCCAAGGGTACTTTGACGGTGAAACAAGTTTAAACCTTGCATGCTAATACTTGGTAGAGTAAGCACGTACATTTAGTAACAAACTCAAATTAGAGTACTCACTTTAATGCTCTAGGGAGTAGGAACTACAACTATGGATCAGTCACTACCAAGGGCACTTAGAAAGCTCACTTTTTGTAATGCAAGTGTTGGATTCATGCCAAAGAAATAGGAAATCGAATAGCCTTACATACCTTGCTATACAATTCAAAAAGTATGACTTAAGCTCCTTCTCTTCAAATTACTAATCTACAATAATAAAATAAGTTGTAAGACTAGTATTAGTAGCTAATCAATCAATTTGAGCTACTTGATCTCACCAAAATAGTAACCAAGCAGTAAGCATGCAATTTATCTTGTCAATGTTTTCTTTCCTTCCATTTCCCATAAATCACGTATATATATTGCACAACCTTCGTATCAGGTCCTCCCCAAACCTCCTTGCAATATTTAAGTCCTTTAATGTCTCCATAACTTCCCCGCACATCCAGTCATATCCCTTATCATAACATACATAAAACAATCCTTAAACGTAATAATGTAACAGAAGAAATATGAATCATGGTTTCTGATCACCAACACTTGAAGAGTTAACATTACTTTTAAAGTGCTCAAACAAGCTCATGATTTAGTTTAAATAGGACTCCCCTTCATGGCTGTCCCAACATGCACTAATCACCAGAACATCCTCCCCAATATTACACCATGTAAAAGTAACAATTTCCAACTCACTAACACATACCAAGTGTCCTAATTAACTCAAACAAAAGAGGGAAAAAATTGTAGTAGCTTACCTTGATGGACAGAACTATCACTTGCTAAGACTTGGATTCTTCAAGGTAAAGGTTGTCCTCCTTAACTTGTCTTAAATTATACCTTCCAATAGCTTGAACTCCCTAATATTCAAGAACCCTAATGGTATTTAATGGTTGTTGTATGAAGCTAAGAGAGATAAGAGAGAAAGCTCTAGAAATCAGATTTTTGGCAAAGTAAAAATGGTTTGAAAAAGCTGATATCAATCCCTTTTGAAGGGACCTGCTTTGGCCGACTTTCTCACTCATTTTGGGCCATAATTTTTCAAGTAGGTGACCCACCTACTTGGACCTTTCACTTGGGCCTTTTGGGACTTAAGAACATTGGGCCTTTTGCCACCTTTCTTGTAATTCATTTGCAACCAACATGTGTCATTAATTTAGGCCACACATTTAAGTAGGTGATGCACCTACTTTTCCATTCAAATTATTTCTTGTGGGTTTGGAAAGATTGGGCCTTGGTTGTCTATTTTTCCCTTATTTTTCTATTCAACTTGGGCTAGATTAATGCAAGTAGGTGTAGTGTACTTGGCCCAATAACATGGTCAAAAGAGTCTTAGCAGGTGATGGACCTACTTGGTCCTTTGGGTTGGTCAATAAGTCAAAGTAGGTGATGCACCTACTTGTCAGCTACTAGCTTAGTGAAGTTAAGCAAGCACCTCAATATTTTATTCCATTTCTAGACCTTAATACCTTTAACTTAACTTAAAACTTATATACACTATGTCACTTTAAACTTTAGAATCAAATATCACCTTATGATCACAAGTTTAAATACTTCCATCGATTTCAACTTAATCGGGTCACATTAAAATCTACGGACAGTGCACTTTAAATCTATTCTATTGTCACTAGTTGCATAGGAAACCGAGTCCATAACTATACCACAAGGAAATTTTTAAGCGTCATTTAAATAGAACTAGTACATGTAGAATACGGGGTGGTACATCCTCCCCCCTTATGATCATTCGTCCCTGAATGATAGGTAAAGCTGATAGTTTGGTTAACCTTGGAATTTCATTTGGAGATTTGCAAGATTTCCCGTTATAAATAGGACTATCCGAAATCCATAGACTAACCTAAAACATGTATAGACAAATCTAGCATGAAGTCTCAATAGATATGATTCATAAAATAATAATGTGACAAATTAAACCCCTTTCTTAACCATGTAATTCACTGAATATACACAAGTAGAACTCATACAAATAAGGACTTTAATATACCTAAACACAAGACATGCAAATGACATATCAAACGAACAAATGCTAGTAGGATTCATGATCATATAAGGGGACCACATGATCTCAGAACCTTATGTTGATGTTTAGAATGAGGAGGGGTGCTTAGGATCTCTACCATCTTCTATTCCCAAGTATCTTATGTTATATTATATTCCTTCCACAATACTTCAATGAAGATTACACATTTTGAGCTTAGCTTCCGGGCCTTAACAATCAAGAATAACTATAGTATCTCCCAAATTTTTTGTATATGTTCACAGACACATAAAATCATAGGCCTAACCTATCGGGGCACTACTTTCCCTTCTCTTTTATCTCATAACCTATATGCAGCACCTTCGAATAGAGCGTTATGCTAAGTTATTTATCTATGGTTGTGATTAAATTACATATATGCCCAACCTTTTCTGGTCAAAATCTTTACTACATAATGATACAAGGAAACATTATCCCAAATTGTTCAAAACTCAAATCAATAAGCACATATGGGCATAGTATACGGATAAATAAGTCACATTAGGCATGACACATAGGCAGACATCCCAAAAGGGAGTGTACGGTATACGAGCATACGAGCATTAAGCTGTAGAAATATGTGGTGTACGCGCGCATATGAACTATAGGGTAGCGTGTGAGCGAATGAACTATAGGGAATGTAGGAATGGACTAAATGAGCACATGATGCTAAGAAATACATAATATGTAAGCAAGTAGACTATATGACATGTGACATATAAGAAAATGAACTACGGAACACAAATCACATTAAGCAAGTGTGTTATATCGCATGGATAGGTGGACTAACATGTCAATAAGTACACATATGAAATATGAGCAAGTGAGCACATGACACATGGCTAGAAAAGCTGTAAGGCATGTAATGTTTAAGCAAGTAGGCTACGAGGAATGTAAAATATATAGAAAAAAGTCATATGATCAATTAGCATGCAGTACCCACACAATATGGACAAGTGACATGTGGAAAGTAACCAGTGCAATAAATAACATGTAGGGAAAATGTCCTACGAAAACATATAGCAATATAAACAAGGGTGCTCCGAAAAGGATAACACTTACTTACAATCATTCAATGACATTAGGTAACATGTAAGAAAGTAATCCACAAAAGGGTAAATGACATACAAATAGATAAGTTATAGAACATGCAACATGTATAATTACATAGCAAACCATCATTGGAAACTATGAGATATTCTGCAGAACCACTTTACCATATTAAGGTCAAACACACAGTCTTAAGCGTTAAGTCACGGGTGGGATAGTTCTGATCATATTCCTTACTCACCTCAAAGCACATACAATTGATTTTCCGATCTACTCTCTTCAATCTCCTAAGAATTCTTATAGGTGTTCTGCTATTGGGACTCTGCTTCCCTCTAGGTCAATATAAATACCATAGTTAAGATAGAAAAACAAAATCCTCAATAGTTCATCTTTTGGAGTAGGAGGCCGAGGTCAACTTTGCCTTCATTACTAGCTTGTGTTATATCACGCTCAATGCATGGTGCCCTTTGAGGGTCAAAATAGAAAACAAATAGTGATGCTTGAATGCACCATAACACATGAACTCTAATAAAATGTAAATGTCAGGTACCTATAAAGTTATGTCATGATTCATAAAATCTTAGAGGTATCCCCTTTGGGATTAACTAGATAAGTCTGGCCATACTAATAGATTTATTTTTTTTAAAACAAGGGAGGGTGCTCCGACTCTTTTCCCAAGCAAGATAGCGAATAAGAACAACTAGCATGTGATCAATTTTTCCTCTCCCTTAACTGGACTATGACTGACGAATTACTGCAGACATATATTAAATAAACCCTGTAGTAGCTCTATTTAAATTGTTGGAAATCTATACATGTGTATAATGCTCTACTTCTCTTTTGTACTAATGATGTGGATGAACTAGGCCCATGCATCTTCTATCTAGGTAACCTTTCTATTCACTTCTTTTTTTCTTGTTGTTATCAAGACCAAATATCAAGACTTGAATCAATACAAAATTGACTTATATGTCTAACAAAGGTTCACAAAGTTGTTCCCAGATGTGCCATTATAACTCGTTAGGGTTGAAGAGTTGATACCATATCACCCCTACTCCTATGTTTAGGGGATTTTACAGGTACAATCTCTTTCTAACTAGAAGCTCTATATACATATTCGGCATGTGTCATTCAAGCTTCATTCTCACATGTTTCTTGTCTAACAAGTACCTTTTAATCAAAGCTAGTAGCTTCATGTACTCTAATCCCACTATGTACAACCGATTAATCACAACTTAGGTCTAACCAATCAATTTTCCTTTTGTTAACCTTACCCTTTGGTCACATACTAATCCTCTATAGCCAAAATATAGATTGTAGTAGGAACTGCCATACATATATCATTTGCATCAATTGGCACATTTATCCATAAGTTTTATAACCATAAAAAGAATACAAATGTTATTAGTACTTAGTCGGGGTGGTTGGAACATACCATATAAAACCAACTATTAACATATTCAGGATGATATATGGTGAGAATTTAGGCCTTGTCAGCCAATTAGGGGTATCTCTAGTAACACTATTGCACTGATACATTCAACTATCAGATTGTGCCACTGCATTCTTCTAACTAAAAGAAACTGGTTCAACAACATCAATTTCGAGTACATGTGTAATGCCAAAAATTCTATGTATACCACAGACTAAGAACGAGTGTCCTCTATAGGAATAGATCTTATAAATATGGAGGAAATATAGAACTCAAGAGTTGGATACATCCTCCTAAGAAGATGTGCTTAGAAATGCTACAGCTCATATATGTAACTAGGTGACCCATCATTTTTAAGCCTATGGATAACCATACTATATAAACTCAATTGAACCAACGTGATACAAATGGTAAAAATGCAACTTAAAATGCATATAACATAAAAGCCTTTACATACCTTGTGGAGTGGGATGGTCGAATAAAATGAGCTCAATGTAGTCTAAATATTAATAACTTCAGATCCTTTTCTATAGGTTGCATGTTGAAATTTTAGCTACCGTTAACCTTAACCATCAAAAGCATAATATGAATAGCATGATCAGGTACAAATGGAAATTGACTTCTTCACTTCGCTCTATCGCACGATCTGGATTATGAAGGAAGGTAACATTTCCTAAATGTCCAAGCAGCCCCCTAATTATAAATGTGGCGCGCAACACATTCATAAGTAAGGCTCTACTAGACACGACTTTGTAGACTCCCTAGAACGAACTACTCTGATACCACTTTTGTCACACCTCAACCCTAGGTGAGGCGGACAAGTACCAGATGAGCACATGCTTTACAAGTGACCTATGAATAGAAAGTAAACTACTATGCATATAGATTACTAATGAGAAGCTTGATAAGTCCATAAATTAGACTCATTTAGGGCTTTATTTTGATAAGAATATTGTCTTCGAATGCTTATTTTGTCTAAATATTTGATGGAAACTCTTAAGTTTCAGGTATTTGAAGTTTTAGTGAAAGTATGAACACTTATGCGCAAAAAGGAAAAAAAAGGCTGAAAAGAACGACGAAGCTGAAACCCGAGCATCGCCAAGCACACTTGGCAATTCGCCGAAGGGATTTACTCCGCCCTTTGTTTCAGTACGCGAAGCCCTGAAAGAGAAGGATCAAAAAGGCGATGAAAGGAGCAATCAGCGCTTCGCCGAATAGTTTCGGGAAGTAGTACTATACCGCCCAATGGTCCAGAACGTGAAGGTGTTGAAGGCAAGCACGAAACGGCGATGAGACAGATGAAGGGCAAGTCGCCGAAGTCATTCGGCAACATCGACTAACTTCGCCGAAAGATCCGCCCGCACTATTTTCTAAAGTTTATAAATACTGAACTTATTATTAATTTTTGGGGTGGAACTTTTATTTTAATTTCCAGAATAGAATAGTACTTTTTAGATATTTTCTCTCAAGTTTGGAGAGGGTTTTTGGGAACTTGAAGAAAGGAGTCCATCTTCCCCAAGTTGGAAGTGGGTCTTCTCTATTCTTTTTCCTTTGCTTAAATTAAGGTTTAATTTCTTATACCCATTTGATTTTACTATCATTTTAGGTGTATTTTGTTATTTCTTGATGCATGGCTAAAAATCCCATTCTTAGGGTATGATTTAGCAAATATGTGTTGATATTATTGTTGGGTCTTGCTTGCTGATAGGTTAGATGTAGTTTAATGGTGATTTCACCTAGTGGTTGTGGTTTAATCTAAAGGATTTGTAGTTGCAAATACAAAGCCACTCATGTATTTTTGGCTTGCCCGAGAGGGAGGTCGCGAAACCAAGACCACTAGATTGATGGCCTAAGGAGTGGGTCGACATGAGGTTCATCCCGAGAGGGTGAGCCCTGGTCCCATGTCCTAACACTCAGCTCGAGAGAGTGAATGGGGTAAGGCATAGGCTGGTCTTCATGTGGCAAATGGGTGTTCGAGAGGAACGCATTCGAAACGGGGTAAGTTACCCAAGAGGAAACTTATTTCCATTTAAAGCTTAGCCTAGTCACTATTATCTTACAAACTTCTTATCAAAAGCATGTACCCAACTATTTATCTCAACTTGTATTGCGGTCACACCCCAAGAACATTTTCCCAAACTTGATTTTCTTGTTAATTTTTGCTATTTTTACTACTTGTAACAAAACCCCCAAATCGATATTTGACACTTTTATGTCACCTCCCTTTTATTTACTATGTTTTTACTCGTTAATATATTTAACCATGACTAGGTAGAGCTAAATTTTATTTATCTATCAATTCTCAAAATCACTCCCTTGAGACATGACCCCAACCTTTAGTTGGGTTACTATACTATCGACGATCGTCGACACTCATACCGTAGGTTAGTGTCGTTGGTCACGATAAGCATCAAAGTTTCATAAACAACACGTGTTGACTAGCTGAACCGATACATGTGACAAGTGAAACTATGAATACAAATGATAGCTTTACAATGTCTACAAAGCCTCTACTGGAATCCATGACTATACCACTATGAAAATATGCATAGCAAAGACTCGGCAAATCCCCGAATCAACCTGGAGCTCACCAAAAACCGTTGAGTATCATGTGCTTCTATTGGGGAGATCTACAAGTTGAGTACCTATACTTGCAGCATGAAATGCAGCGTCCCAATAAAGGACGTCAATACAAAAGAATGTACTGAATATGTAAGGCATAATACAACCACATGTAAAATGAGAGCTCAAGTGAAACCAAATACCAATAGATACGAATTAGAGACCACCCTTGCCTATACTTGTGGAATCGTGTATGTTACATTATTTTCTTTACTTTTTTGTGCATTATAATCTTAATAAGACATATGATACAAATGACCAACTGATTAGTGGTAGAAGAGGATGACCTATGCTAGGAATTTTAACCCCTGGGATGCTATCCTTATAATTCCACAAATTGGGATCGGCCCATGCTAGGCTTTCTCCCCTGAGCTGTCACCCTTTTATACCAATTGAGATTGGCCCATGCTAGGCTTTCACCCCGAGCTACCACCCTTCTATACCGATTGGGATCAACCCATGCTAGGCATTTTCCCCTGGGCTGCCACCCATAATTATACAGATAGATTCACTTAAATTCTTTATCTTTGAGATTGTTATTTTGATGTTCATAACTCTTTCGAGATTGTTCTTTGGATAATCATAACTCTTTTGAGATTGTTCTTTTGATGATCATTATCTCTTTTGAGATTGTTGTTTTGGTGGTCATAATCATTGTTGAGATTTGGAACTATGGACCAGTAGTAGAAGACATATGAATATGGATTTACAATAATAACAATGACATGGGAAACAAATGTGACATGAATGTGTAATACCTAGGAGCTTATATGACTCAGTAAGCATTTTGACATCTCAAATTGAAGCACATATCAAGTGAAGACATTTAACATTCAGCCTAGAGATTTGAACTTTATATGGTAGCCGGATACTCACTAACTAATATCAAGTACAAGGTATACATGAAAGTGGAACCAAGGGAGAACGTGGGCAGATTCAACTTAAGGAGTACGGATACATATTCCAAGTAAGTACATATAAAATGTACAATAGATCAAGTAGGGATCTTGTGAGGTAACACTATAGTCTAACACAATGGGAGTAATATCCAATAAAGGGAACATATGAACATGTGACAAGATGACATATATATAGATAATTGAAGCAAGTTGGCATGATATGGGCAGATTGTATATCCAATATACAAACATATGTACCATGTGTAATCTAGGATCATTTTGATTTATATAAGGGAAATACGTGCCAAGGGTACTTTGACAGTGAAACAAGTTTAAACCTTGCATGCTAATACTTGGTAGAGTAAGCACGTACATTTAGTAACAAACTCATATTAGAGTACTCACTTTAATGTTCTAGGGAGTAGGAACTAAAACTATGGATCAGTCACTACCAAGGGCATTTAGAAAGCTTACTTTTTGTAATGCAAGTGTTGGATTCATGCCAAAGAAATAGGAAATCGAATAGCCTTACATACCTTGCTATACAATTCAATAAGTATGACTTAAGCTCCTTCTCTTCAGATTACTAATCTACAATAATAAAATAAGTTGTAAGACTAATATTTGTAGCTAATCAATCAATTTGAGTTACTTGATCTCACTAAAATAGTAACCAAGCAGTAAGCATGCAATTTATCTAGTCAATGGTTTCTTTCCTTTCCTTTCCCTTAAATCGCGTCTATATACTGTACAACCTTCGTATCAGGTCCTCCCCAAACCTCCCTGTAATATTTAAGTCTCTATAACTTCCCCGCACATCCAGTCACATCCTTTACCATAGCATACATAAAACAATCCTTAAACATAATACTGTAACAGAAGAAATATGAATCATGGTTTCTGATCACTAGCACTTGAAGAGTTAACATTACTTTTAAAGTGCTCAAACAAGCTCATGACTGAATTTAAATAGGACTCCCCTCCATGGTTGTCCCAACATGCACTAATCACCAGAACATCCTCCCCAATATTACACCATGTAAAAGTAACAATCTCCAACTCACTAACACATACCAAGTGTCCTAATTAACTCAAGCACAAGAGGGAGAAAATTGTAGTAGCTTACATTGCTGGACAGAACTACCACTTGCTAAAACTTGGATTCTTCAAGGTAAATGTTGTCCTACTTAACTTGTCTTAAATTATACCTTCCAATAGCTTGAACTCCCTAATATTCAAGAACCCTAATGGTATTTAATGGTTGTTGTATGAAGCTAAGAGAGAAAAGAGAGAAAGCTCTAGAAATCAGATTTTTGGCAAAGTAAAAATGGTTGAAAAAGCTGATATCAATCCCTTTTGAAGGGACCTGCTTTGGCCGACTTTCTCACTCATTTTGGGCCATAATTTTTCAAATAGGTGACCCACCTACTTAGACCTTTCACTTGGGCCTTTTTGGACTTAAGAACATTGGGCCTTTTGCCACCTTTCTTGTACTTCATTTGCAGCCAACATGTGTCTTTAATTTAGGACACACATTTAAGTAGGTGATGCACCTACTTTTCCATTCAAATTATTTCTAATGGGTTTGGAAAGATTGGGCCTTGGCTGTCCATTTTCCCCTTATTCCTATATTCAACTTGGGCCAGATTAATGCAAGTAGGTGTAGTATACTTGGCCCAATAACATGGTCAAAAGAGTCTTAGTAGGTGATGCACTTACTTGGTCCTTTGGGCTGGTCAATAAGTCAAAGTAGGTGATGCACCTACTTGTCACCTACTAGCTTAGCGAAGTCAAGCAAGCACCTCAATATTTTATTCCATTTCTAGACCTTAATACCTTTAACTTAACTTAAAACTTATTTACACTATGTCACTTTAAACTTTAGAATCAAATATCACCTTATGATCTCAAGTTTAAATACTTCCATCGATTTCAACTTAATCGGGTCACATTAAAATCTACGGACAGTGCACTTTAAATCTATTCTATTGTCACTAGTTGCATAGGAAACCGAGTCCATAACTATACCACAAGAAAATTTTTAAGCGTCATATAAATAGAACTAGTACACGTAGAATACAGAGTGTTACACTTAATTGAAAAATTATAGTTTATATACGATAAAATATTAGTTTTTATTGATAAATAATAGACTTTGAATATCTTTGAAGAAAGACACCCATGAGATTTAACCGTTTGGTCATGAGATTATTCAATTAAGACAAATACTCTGTCCAATTTAATTTGTTTGTTTACTTTATTTAGAATTTTTTTTTCTTTTTTGGCCGCTCTTTTAATTTTAATTTTCTACATGACATGTTTAAAATTATAAAATTAAATATCATTTTTGATACATTCCACATATTTTTTATTCAACCACAAGAATTAATTGCCTACTTTACTTTCTTGAATTATTATGTGTCGAATCAAAATCATACAAACAAATTGAAACGGCCAAAATAATGCACAATATGTAAAATGATTTAATTAAGGAGAATACATTTAATTAAGCCACACTTATTTATTTCATTATATATATAGTAAGAGTACATGGAGACAATATACATGAACCCTAATTATTTTTCAGATGTGGCTGTTTAATTACTTCAATAATCCATTAATTAACGGACCATAGGCATGTCTACAACATAACCCAAGATGTTATCAAAAAGGCGAACTCGATTACAACTAAAATCCAATGTGACTGGAGAACCATTCAGTAGTATCTGAACATTTGTTATGAGTGAATTTTCCTTCTCAATTATTTCCTTAGCAAGCTTTGTTGGTACACCAATAAGTTCTGGCCAGCTTAGTTTTCCTACATATACACATAATAATTAATTATAATGAGAGAAAGAAATTAAGAACAAGAATAATATATTATATATGTGTTAGTATAATAGCAGACATTGAGTTGAATCATGATATTATTTTTTTTTAAAATGGAAGTAGCGGAAGAGATTTTAAGGTGGAGAATCGAATCGTTATCGATCAATAATGTAAAATTTTAGGTAATTAACCAAATGAACTAATAAAAATTTTCAGAATTGAATAATTTACATCTTGTTTGGCCAAGTTTCAAAAAAAGTCAACAATGACTTCTTAGTTTAAAAATTACTATATTTTTGAGAATTGAAGTGTTTGGTCAAGCATTTAAGAAAAAAACGAGTGTTTTTAATAGTAGAAAAAACTGGTTTTTGAGAAGCTAAAAAAGCAAATTCCTTTAAAAGAACTTTACCTTTGCACATCAAGTCAGATTCAAATTCCTTGAGAAGTTCTATGACTTCTAGTCCATCATTTTCTTTTCGTGCCATGAGTGTTTCAAAGGCTGTCAAAAAAAAATATATTTTAATAACATTTAATAAAAATATTGTATTAATACATTCAACTAAATATCAACCTTTATATTTTAACATGTTATAATATAATTATAATGAACCCCTTTATAATATTTTAGCTAATTAATATTTTTATGAACAATTGTTTATAATTATCTTTTAAGTATCATGCTGATAATGTAACAATTCTTCTACATTATTATTAATGGTATATTTCTCATTTCAAGTTAAATCGTCAGAAAATTGTGATGTGCTTAAAAATCTCTTGCACAAGAAATGGTAGAAGGAGATTCATCTGATCTGCAACGGAGCTAACATTTTCTCTAAGAAAGTCTATATATATATATATATATAAAAAAAAAAAAAATTGAAACTTATATAAATAACGTAATTTTCCAGTAAATGGGTGTCAATCGACAAGTCATTGAACAAGTCGCTCATTCGAACCTCTTTTACCGGTTAGTCACATCATATTTTTACAAGATCATAACTCTTTTTTTTAATATATTAATATATAGTATATGGTGAAACCTTTGTGAAAGTTCTAATCGCAAAAGAAATATAAATTATTTACAACTCTAATCATAATCATGCATATATATAGAGAGAGAGAAAGAGAGGTACTAACAAGTTGCAAGAAGAAAGAAAACAATGACGTGAGCAAACTTTGACTCCATTTTATTTTAGTTGTATTTAAAGAGCTGAAGGAATTGAGTGAATTTGTATGAGTGCATCGCGTAAATTTATAGGCATACTAGTGGTGTCTAACAACCACATGTTAGAACAATTTGAAGATAAGGAAAACGTTATTATGTTTTGAGGGTGACAGTGAAAATTAAATTCACGTGTAGTTTCAAAGAAAGTAAAGTCTTGAAAGAGATACAGAATGATTGATTTATGAATTCGCATGAGCCCAATATTTTAAGAATAGGTCTTATCCGAATATATATACATTTTACCAATAAAAATAAACAAATACATATTGGCAAAATAACAAGAAGGAAAAAAAGAAATAGAGAAGTAGTAATTACACAAACTAGTATTAAAACATTTAACAAGAAAAAAAGATGTAGAAATATAATATAGTTTATCTTTATAATAAAAAAGCTAATTCATTTTCTTTCAACAATAAAATACATACCTCATGTGAAACACAAGATACTTTTATGAATTCTAATTGCCCCATCATAGGTTGGTGGTCGAACTGCGTTGCGGAGATAGGATGGAAAATTGAAAAACTATATTTATAATAATAAAGTGATTTCATTCGAATTCATATTCAAAAATGAGATTATCAACTATACTAATAACTTTTGCAAAGACAAATTCTTCATAAAACACTATTTTGTCATTATTCGACAATATTCATCGTATGACCCAAGCGAAAAAATCAATTTTAGTATAACCCATTTAAAAAGTATAATAACAATCAATATTATGTATATTAGCTACTCATATATAGGACCTTGCTTTCGAATGTATGGGAGAAGAATAGGAGTACACTCATCTTTCAAACTAAAACAAAATTCTTAAGTTCATATATCATACTAGATGGTAATGGCCCGTGCTAAGCACGGGCCCAACATGATTTTGAAGTAAATTTTTTCTTAGTAAAATACTCAACTATATATGATCAAAAGCATATATTAACATGGGTAAAACATGACATTGTTCGTGTGAATATGTGAAATAGATATATAGTTACAAAAAGATTCTTATGCATCTATCTCTTATAATTAATCTTCTTTTATCTTCTCTGGAATATCCCTCATTTTGGTCTCGACTTGTGGAGCTCTTCCTATGGTCTTAACCTTGTTGAGCTCTTCTTAAAGTCTCGACCTTATTGAGCTCTTTAGATTGATAGTTCCTAGTTTGATGCATCTTCAATTGTCTCCAACTCCTTATGAGAAACTATCGTAGTTCGTCTTTCATTTTCTGTATGTGTGTCATTTTTCTTCTCTATCATGATGAATTAATTTATCCTTACCAAAATCATTGATAATGTTTGTACACTTTTGAACTAATCATTTCCTATGACCAAGAGCTTGTAATAATCACATTGGTATGAAACTGTGAGGAAAGCAAAAAATAAATATCATATACAATTACCAAAAAAAAGTACATATGTTGGTTTGATTTGGTTTGTGTCCAACTAATCGTACTCTATTTCGATCACTAATAAGTTAATTAATCGTACAGAATATATTCTGCTGGTGCACATACCAAAACAATGTTGGAAAGTCATGACATCGTCAATTTGTGCTTGTAAATAGATACATATCTCCATTTCAAGTAATTGTTGGAGTTGAAAAGTTTTGCAACATATTTACATGATGTTGATTCTGGTAATGAAATAGTCGATATTTAAATATGTATAACTAATTAGTGTACTTGAAATGTTGAAGTTTAAATGAAAATCTATTCCTTAAGCATTTTTCAGTGGAAATCTCATGCTAGATTAAGCATTTAGCTTCGACAATGAACCTTTGGAACAAACATTGAAACCGAGAAGAAGTTAATTAACGGAGTAACAAACACTATTAAGTGTATGCGTGTTTGTATTAAAATGGATGAAAATCTTAGTGATTTGCCCAAGGAGATATACATAATTACGAAAGTACCCCTGTTCGTCTTTTCCTTGTTGACTTATAAATAATAGAATATAGTGACTACTGAAAAAAAGAAAAGGATTGTAAGAAAAAAAAATTCATTTGTATCACTTTTTTTTTCAACGTATTTATAAACTATACTACGCTGGTGTATTTATACACCTTTAGTCCCTTTGTATACATAAGCTTATACAAAACCCAGTATAATGTAAATACTATTGCTAGTAATAATACTAATAATGAGAGAATCAAAATCCTATTTGAAATTTGAGATGTAGTGGGATGGGGATATTTTATTTTGTTTTAGTTTAAGAAAAATTAATTGTTGCTACTCCTCAACAGTATTTATTTTCTCCTAAAAATTTGGCCAAACGTTTCACTTTTTCAAAATAAGCACTTTCTGCAAAAAAACAAACTACATGTTTGGATCATTTTACAACTTATGACGTAGCCATTAGTAAGGAGTTAGAGCTTGTTGTATAATTTGTATAATGGATTGATTTAGGGGTTAAATTTTACTTTTGGTTTAATTTATATAAACAGTATTTATATGCAAATGTTGAAATTATACAAATAAGAGCAAAATGTATATTTGCTGATAATATACAAAACGAACTATGACTTTCATACGTGGGTTATAGATACATAGATATACAAATCAAAAGTATATAAAAGTATTCAGAGATAGAGTATATACAAAAGCATTCATAAAAATGTTGA
Organism: Solanum verrucosum; assembly: GCF_900185275.1. Lineage (NCBI taxonomy): Eukaryota > Viridiplantae > Streptophyta > Magnoliopsida > Solanales > Solanaceae > Solanum > Solanum verrucosum. The sequence continues at coordinate 74,950 of NW_026019947.1, read as the reverse complement.
ACATATCTGAACTACAAAAATGTATACTACAAATCTGAACTACAAAAATCACACGTGGGTTAAAAAAAACTACATAACTTATAAAAGTCAAATGTATCAACACTACGTATATACAAAAATTAAAATAATAAAATGCTTGGAAAAACATTCACAAAAAATATACAGAATAATTTATACAAATAGCGCAATTTTTTCACCATCATACTCTGTTATGCCTACGATTTAATTCAGCAGAGTTGGAAATTTTCTCGTCTCCTCTCTCTTTCATTGATGACACCAGTCACCACTACGATTTTTGCATGATTTATTGCATCTTGATAGTCATTGCAGAACTTATATCTATTTTTTTCTTTAATTTTTTTTTTCGCAATGACTTCAAGTTTGGCAATGAAACGTGCAATTTCTCTGAAATCTTGATTTAGACCCAAGAAAAAGGATGGAGGAATATTAGATTTTTTTGCATGCAAATGTATATCCAGGGGCGGATCTAAGGGTACGGGTGGGGTGTCATGGAATCCAGTGATTTCGGAAAAATCTTTGTATATATATGTATATATGTATCAGAAATTAATATATATTAACTTTGCCACCCATTGAACAAAGTGATAAATGGTTCAAGTGGCAAAGGGCATGATATGCCATACGTGCAATGCGAGTTCAAATCTCGCTGCTAGCATTATTTTTTTGTGCGCGCAGTGAAGCTTTTTTTTTTTTTTTTTTTTTTTGTCTTTTTTTTATTAATGTGTGAAGAAGGGTTTAGTTTTTTTTTTCTTCCATTCATTCTTATTTATCTACTATACTTTATTAATTCAAACTGACTCCTTTTCATCGTAGTTAATTCTTAATTTTTTTTTAACTTTCACTAATTATTGACAAATATTATTAAGAATATATTTAAATAGTAGTTTTTAAAAAATATAAGTTTTAAAAATGATGAATATTATTACTAGAGTTCTTTCAATTTAAAGGTTCTTTCGATTTTCACCGACATTTTTGCTAAGTAAGATGACTAGGTTGAAACTTCAATTGTACTCTCTCTACTATATATCTGCAACAGCACATAAAGTCAATGGAATATGAATATATTCAGTTAACACTATAAGATGGTTTATACAAGCTCAAATTTTAATGTGAAAAAAAATTCTTTTTTCCTCAAAGTTTAAGTGAATAAGGCCTTTAATTCCTAAAAAAAAAAAGGAAAAATTACTTAAATACACAACACTTCTTTACCTATTCTCAATATTTCCCTACTCTTTTACTAAAATACAAAAATCCCTTATTTTCCCCCAATTCAACTTAACCGGATACTTTATTAGTTTAAATATCCGTTCGTTATTAATTAAAGTATTCGCGCTGCTATATTATGCATCCGCCCGTTAATTAAGTATCCGTGCTGCTAACAACTTAATAATTTAAGCATCCGCCCGTTATTAATTGAAGTATCTGCGCTGCTATATTATGCATCCTCCCATTAATTAAGTATCCGTGCTGCTAACAACTTAATAATTTAAGTATCCGCCAGTTATTAATTAAAATATCCGCGTTGCTATATTAAGTATCCACACTGCTATATTATGTATCCGAAAAACACTAAAAAAAGGGATTTTTGGTAATTAATGAAAGAGTAGGGAAAGGAAGTAATTTCTTTCTTATACTATGTCATTTGCCTAATTTTTACAAAAAAAAAAATTGAATTGTTTAGTTATCTCTAATCACAGAATATCTAAAAGAAAATATTACTAACATGCATGTTTGATCGATTTGTTTATAAAAATCGAAAAGGATAATAACCCGAATTGTAACCCAAAATTAATACAACCGACCCGTTTGTCTAACTTGAACGATGTAGCACCCAGGTCCTCCAAATCCTAGATCCGTCTCTGTGTATACCTCTAGTAATTCTCTACAATAGAGATTGTGCATCCATGATTTGAATGTGTATAGTGATTTTATTGAAACAATTCAAGATTATGATTGAAAATATGAACTAATGCGATAAAACTGAAGAAAAAAAATATAAATACAAAAAGAAATTGATAGAAATTACAAAAAAATAACTGATGGACTTACCTTGATTGGGTATATACACAATTAGGAGGGAGAATTTGAAATTTTCGAATTTCAAATTTTGATTTTGTTAAGAGATTTTAGGGGATAGATTAGTGGTGTCATGAGAGAGTGTGTTTATTTGTATACAAGGAGAAGGAGAAGATTTACACGTTTGTAATACAAATTTTAAAATGTGGGACCCCATTTATAACCACTTTTCTTTAATTATAATCATTATTTATAATTAAATTAAATATTAGTTATGGAGCATAATTAACTACTACATATTAGCTTAGTTATGTGATTTCCCTTTTTTAGGGGAACTTCCGCATATAATAGCCTAATTATGCTTTATAGCTACAGTTTGCTAGTTACGATTCATAGTTACATGTTATATATAGGAGAGTGGCAAGCGAGACTGGGAGAGGGAGGAGAGAGGCAAGCGAGAGAGGACAGAGAGTGGGAGAGAGGTGAATTATATATGTATATTAGTTAGATAATTGTATATTATACATATGTATATGTATATCTGGCGAGCGAGATTGGGAGAGGGAGGAGAGAGGCGAGTGAGACAGGGCAATAATTTTGTATAATTCGCATCTCGTTTGTATAATTTGCAGGTACATTTGTATAATTCGCGTGTTTTTGTATAACTGAGTAATATAAAGTTTGGAATTATACAAATATGACAAAACTCGAAATAGCAAATTGATACAAACATAAACATATGACTTTAAAGATTTATACAAAAATATATTTTATACAAATTACATTATATAAATTATAGGGAAAATTTTCAAAACAACAATATTTTAGCTTTTAGTGGGACTCCTTAGCAACAGTTTCATTATTTATTAAAAATGTCATTATTTTAGTTTGTTAAGAAATTAGTTATGTATTTATTTTATTTTGATTAATTTGAAAGAATACAAATAATTAATAACATAACAGAGAAAATCATGGAACAAAAAAAATCAAAAAAGGTAAAAAAGATTTTAAATACAAATTAGTTACGTTTTGAAAAGAGCATAAATAGCCCTCTTTCTGTCAAGCGTTTTTTTGCTTTCTTCTTAAGAACATCAAAAAAAATAAAAAATTAGTTTGTCTTCCGAATCATTCATCTGATAACTTTCAAAGCTTCTTCAAGTTGAATACGTCATATTTTTCAAACGGAATTTTTAAAAATTGACAACTATAAATTTGTCACATCCAGTGAACAATGGAAAAACAATCAGGTATTTTTTTTCTATTTTTTTATTTGTTTGGATGAGATATTCATATATGTCGAGTACAAGAGTGTTGTTTTTTTTTCTGATTGAATCAGTGAAATCTTTGTATGTATTGGGATTTATAGTTTTTTTTGATTATTTTGTATCCAAATTATGATGTATAACAAATGAAATTGTTTTTTTTTAGTTTAGTAGTTGTTTTTTCTGTTTGAATGCATACAATAATTTGTATCCCATTAAGTTAATGTAACTAATCGGTCATGACCTATATGTTGAATACAACAATATATGAATACAAAAGTGAAATGAAAATACAGAGTGAGAATGAATATAAAGTTGTGAATACAAAAGAAATATTTTCTTCATTTGAAATACAAAGTGACTTTGAAAGGTAAAATACAAACTAATCGATCATGAACTATATGTTGAATACAACAATATATGAATACAAAAGTGAGATGAAAATACAAAGTTATAAATACAAAGTGAGATTGAATATAAAGTTGTGAATACAAAAGAAATACTCTCTTCATTTGAAATACAAAGTGACTTTGAAAGGTAAAATAGGCACCTAAAATACAAAACGTGTTGATATACAATTAGGTTAAATACAAAACAAAAGAGAAATACAAACTTGTTCACATATAAATTAAGATTGAAATACAAAATGAATACCCAATAAAAATACAAAATTGTTAACATACAGTTAGGATGAATACAGATTAAGAAGGAGATACAAACATGTTGGTATACTAATTGAGATTGAAATACAATGTAAAAACAAAAAATGTAAAACTTTTTGATATATAGATAGAATGAATACACAAATAAATTGTTGATTCAGACATTGTAGACAGACAAATGCTTTCCCCGAATCTAAAACCCTAAAAGCAAATATAAATGTATTAAAAATCAAACAAAATAAACATATGAATGCATATGTAGATTCTAATAAATCTGAAATATTAAAATGAAATAAAAAATTTTGAAAAAAATTATTTAATCGACTAAAAATCTAAAATACATAAATATTAGATGAATATGTAAACAAACTTGCATAAAAATCAAAAAAATTGACGAATAAAAAACTTAAAACAATAACAAAAAGTATGAATTTAATTTTGAAAAATGTACTTCTCATGGCAATACCCAAATAGTAATAGGAGAGATGTTGCTCTGCAAGGCTATAGGATATGAGAATACCATTTTCGGATAATAAAGCAATATGATTCTTTCGAAGAAAGACTCAAACTGCTAAAAAATCAACAAAAATGGTTTAATTTCTGATAATTTTTTCACATTTTGGGCTATGCGGCTATCAAATCAAACCCGCCCCAAATTCTAAAGTGAATCATCAGGTAATAGTCCACAGATCTTACTCCAATGGACTATTTTCGATAAAAACTCGACTCCAAGAACAAAATATACATAACTAAGCAAACACAACTCAACAAATTAACTTAGAACAATCGGAAAAAATGGAAGAGTTAGGTACCAATAAAGCCAGCGATGGAAGAAGGTAAGGGACGATGTAAGGCTTTTATATATTTGGATGGCGGCGTAAATTTGGGCTTTTTTCAAAGTGAAAATTTTCAAAACAGCAATATTTTAGCTTTTAGAGAAAATTTCTTGAATTAAAATATATATTTTGATGAACAATTTGTGAGCACCTTGAAGAAAGAAGCAGGAAACGTGAAAAAGGGATAGAAGTGTGAAAGGTGGGGGTAGAAACGTGAAAGGTGAAGAAGGAAGGTTAATGGGTATTGGTAACTGATTGGTTTAGAATTTGGTCCAATATAAAACTGTTTTCATAAATAAAATTAATTTTAAATACTAAAATCTGAATACATATTATTTTATAAAGTATTGTCATTCTAACATTTTAAATAAATATTTTAAAGTGTTGTTATTTTAACTAAGTATGTTAGGTATTATGACTTAATTGCTAATTTTCCCTAAATTATATTATACAAATCCGAACATTACACGTTTATATAAACTTTAAGAAGTTATACACAAAATGATTGAATGTATATGGTGACAAAACTGAAAAACCAAAGGAAATCATCTTCATATACAAATACAAATCAAACGAAGAATTGTTAGTTGTGAATTATACAAATGTGGTGAATTCTACAAACGTGACTAATTACACAAACTCGAAGTCAACCCACGTAATTAATGGTTAATGTTAGTCGTGAGTGATAATTATAGCAAACTATAACTATGATGACTAATTAAGTAATATAAGTTTGCTTAACTCCGTAATTTTTCCTTTTATAAATAGCTATGTAATGTATCTATAATATTGTAAAAATAGTATATAACAATGTAAATATAATGTATAACTATGTATTATAAATGTATATACATTCATAAACACTAATATTGCACTGCTCAAGTCATCTTCTATTCTATTGGAGTACCTTATATTCTGCCTATTCAACTTATCAATTTATCATCATCATTGTTGTTGTTGTTTACAAGGATCACCTTATATTCTCCCTCTTCAACTTATCAATAGTATTATCATTATTATTGTTGTTTACAAGCGGATCGATTATTACTAAAGGGGTGTCAATGATTACAGTAAAAAACACATAATTATGAGGCTAGTAGGACTAGAACACACGACCTCAAGAAATTATCGCAACACTTTAACTTGTGTTGAGAGGTGTCAATACTTGTGTGTGTGTGTGTGTGTATATATATATATATATATATATATATATATTAAACCAAAAATTTGACATCTATATACAATATAATTTTTCGACAAAGGGGTGTCGCTTGACACCTCTTGGGTAAAGGTGGGTCCGCCCCTAGGCTTTTAAGGTCTAGTTTGTCACGCCCCGAGCCTACACCCTGGACGTGGCTGACACTCGAGAATAGGGGCGGCCACGTGGGTTCAGTAAAAAATTACATTGCATATATAAGGCAATTTTTCTGTATTTATATATATATATATATATATATATATATAAATACAGAGAAACTTATAGCGCAGTGACAAGTCTCCTTGAAGTTAAGCTTCACGTCGAGAGTTTAAATCCTTATGTTAGCGTTTATTTTTTTATTTTAGTTTCAGTTCCGTTATTTTACATTTTTTAAAAAAGAAATTTCGAACCCCCTGCACGAAAATATTGGGTCCGTCACTGCTCAAGAACCATTGTTGGCTCCTAAGAAAACTCTCCGTCTGGCTGACTACTTAGCAAAAAAATTGACTCAAGCAAATAAACGCTTTAAAGAGAAAAATATAACTCAACTGTCTCAAATACTCATTTAAGTGAACTGTAATATTCGCAAAAGACTTTAAAGAAAGAATTTCTAAAAAAACTCAACTCTAGCTATTTATGAAGCCTCTAAGTTCAACATGGACATTAGGACAAGATCTTGATGCCCCAAAGTGGAATATTGAAATGAAAAATGGGGCATTTTGGAATGCAAGGAGGAGTCGCCAAAACTCTCAAATGGGAAGTGCAAAGTGATCTTAACGAAGCGCCTATTCATGATCCTAAACACATGTATCTGTATCACAAAAAGATGCAGATCGAATGACATCTATACATTGAATGTATGAGTATGTAATATAGCCAAAGAGAAATGACAGAATGAAAGGATTGTAATAGATATAAATATATACTCAATTGAATGTAAAGAAATAAAGGAGTGAAATTATTTAAACTTTACAAAATACTTAATCATCTATGAACTCAACATATTAAGTGATATGATAAAAATAAACGTTTAACTCTATTTGGGAGATTCTCTAACCGAGAACCATCACTATGAGCAGCGTGATGATACAGCGTCTCACCCACACAGCCAGAACTGTCATATGCCTTGTCGGGATATAGAACATCTCAACTAAGTAGATCCACTAAAGCTCTCTCGAAAATAATGAGTCATCTAAAAATTACGATCATTTACCTATGTTGGCTACAAGATTTATGAGGAATGTGAGTTGTCTGAACTCACCCCCATATCGATGCTCAATACTACTCCCAATAAATATATATCCATGCTCAAATGTATAGAACTTACTCTTTCTCAATTTGAGGTAATTGTTCAAAAAATCCTCTTAAAAGAGGTAACTGCAATGAAATATCAATGAACTCATTAACTATTTAGAAATCAAAATTTCTCTTTTTTCAATGTAAAAAGTGATACATTTGAGAATACTTAGTTCCCTTATACTCTTACTCAAATCATGTTTAAAACTCTTTCTCAAAATCATCTTTGCTTTCTCACAAGACCAGTTTAAGACAAAAATGTTTGCTTTAAAAGATTCTCAAAAATTATAACTCAAAATAGGGTTCATGTTGTAATATAGACATGAACAAGTCAATTCAAGGATCTCAATAACAATATAAAGACTTAAAAATCAAGAACTCAGAACTCAACGATACTAATCATCTCAAGAATACTCAAAATCCTGGATAAAACTCTAGATTACTCTTTTACTAAATTTAGATAGATGTAGGCCGTGAGGACAAACTCAGTCCATCATTATGATTGTCTTACATACCTAGAAGAACAAAGTTCTTGGTTAAACTAGAAGAACGCTTGAAAACTCTAGTTTTCTCCTCTTGGATCCTTTCTCTAAGATTTGGAGTGTTAATGAGAGTATTAGGGTCGATTAATACTATTTAGACCCTTAATTAGGTGTAAAACGTTGTGGATTAGACTTAGAAGGGTGAGAAAAGACTAAACTACCCCTCCTAAAAAGTTGACGAAAACCTTTCATGGGGCCATCTAGGTTTTTGGTTTGCTCTACGGATCGTAGATCCCATATGTGGATTTCATACAAAATTTTAAGGCTCAAAATTTCATTCTACGGGTCCAAACTACGACTTGTAGAAGTTTCTACGGACTGTAGATCCAATCCATAGAATTTATATTAAATTTTAAGTCTCGAAATTTCATTCTGCAGGTCAAAACTACAACCCGTAGAAGTTTCTACGGACCGTAGATCCAATCCATATAATTTATATTGAATATTAAGTCCCGGAAACTTATTCTATGGGTCCACACTATGGCCCGTAGAAGGTTCTAAGACCCGTAGATGGATCCGTATGAATCGAACCCCAAAGTTAAACTCTCTGAAATTTTTCCACGACTTGACAGTACGGGTTGTGGATTGAACTACGACTCATAGAAGGGTTTTGTAGTTCACGGACTTAGAAATCTTTGTTGTAGTAGTCTCTATTAAAACAGTCATAAGTTTTTACTTTGAACTCGAAATCAGGCAAACTTAGTTGAGTTAAAAAGAGGACTCATAGACCTTCAATGTGATAGGTCATGGGACACCTAATTTATTATGTGCTGAGATATATGATCATTTGAAGTTGATCTAAGTATAATCTTATGTCAAAACTTAATGGTAAGGAAACTTTAAACTCAACTTTGTGCTGGAGGGTTCATATCCAAATTCATTCCACACTAAAGAATTGACCTTTACACCTAAGAGAAATTTAAGAATAATCCGATACGACCTTACACACAACGGTTCGAGCCTTAGCTTAGAAATTCTCAGGGTGTTACAATGTACACCTTATCTTTTTCGGACTACACTTATGAAATTACACTGAATATATTATTGTTATAATTGTTGTTTGAGATGAGTGTTCAATAATTATTTTTTCAATTCTTTCAAATAAAAACGTACAAAGGGGACTATTATGTAAATATGTTAGTACTAATTAATTGGAAAGAAAATTAGTTAAGTTTAACCTCAATTGGCGGTTTACCAATTGTAGTACTAATTAATGGAATGGTAGAGATGAGTCTTGTTCCCACAACTTTCTCCATGTTGTAACTGTCAATCCCCTCCTTATTATCCATTTTCTCTCTTGAAATAATACGTATAATTAGTAGTCTAATCACTTCTTAATTCACATCAATATCCTTTTAGCTTGTAATTTGCACAAGAAGAACACTATATTGTTACCCTAATTATTTAAAGAAAAATGTCAAAGGAAAAGGAAAGGGAAACTCATGTTTACACAGCCAAGCTCGCGGAACAAGCTGAACGTTATGATGGTAATTCTTTTTCATTTCAGAGAAATACTGTTTGTTTTAGATCACAAGTTTCAATTATTTTTTGTTTTCTTGGACACGTGACAAGGATATAAATTGAGATGGAGGAAATAACATGAATAAAATCATCTACATATTCTATGTATAAAGTTTCTCCTTTTTAGTTTTCTTTTTAGCCTTTTTCTCCTTTACATTGTGGTTCTACTTGTGCTAGAATATGTGTGATGCAATTTTTTTTTTGAAGAATTTGTACTTGTTTTTGAGAGAGAAGATATTGTTTCCATAATGATAGAGTTTCAAATCTATTTAATCCAATCCTTTTCTTATGTCACCTTTCGAGATTCTCACTACAAGAAAAGTGTGAGTTACATGGGGATTTTCCTGAGGATTAGTATGAAAATTTGCAGGAAAATAAGTTTCTAACGAATTTTCATACTAATTTCCAGAAAAATCTCCATGTATTCACACTTTTCTTGTAGTGTCTCCTCTTGATCAATATTGTCTTCCGTCATACCAAGTTTTTCACATAATGTATAGTAATTTAGACATACAACTCCATTTGTAGATATCTGAATTACTTTTAGAATTGTAAAAAATTTAGATCATGAAGGATCTGACCTCTAGATCAGCACCCGTATCATATGGGTCACTTGAGTCCGAGCAACTTAAAAGGCAAAGCGTCAATCATTATGCAATTTAGGTGCTTTTGATAATATACAATTTTTTAAAAAAAATGTTTTGAGCCTTGTTTTTACTGGTAAAACTTTTCTAGATGAGGATTTAATTTATCATCGACTTGGATTTGCAATTAGAACATAGTGGACTTAGTTCATTATATTGATTACTCTTATAGTGAAATCATCCATCTGTGGAATGGTTCTTCTATTGGGGTTTAAAGGGCATGTAAGTTGCTTGGTTAAGTTCGATATTTTGCACCGATAGTGTAAAGAATTTATATAATCAGTATATTTTTATACCTATTTCACTTCTTGTGAGAATGGAAAAACCGAGTTGATTTGTCAGGTCCTCAACTAATATTTATTATCAAAAAGTCAAATTCTTTTGTTGAAGAAAGTTGGAATCAATAAGGTGAGTTTCTGAGATAATAATTGTTAATTGAGTGAACATCTCAGAAATCATCCCTGCAATAACCGTGATTTCACATTCATCTCATCTCATTAATGGGGAATGAGATGTAGTAAATGTCTTTGCATTGCACCATTATACTGTTTGATAACTTCATATTACTATTTATTATTTCTCAGAAATGGTTGAGAGTATGAAGAAAGTTGCAAAACTAGATGCTGAACTGACAGTGGAGGAAAGGAACTTGCTTTCTGTTGGTTACAAGAATGTAATTGGAGCTCGAAGGGCTTCATGGCGAATTATGTCTTCCATCGAGCAGAAAGAAGAGTCGAAAGGGAATGAGAACAATGTCAAGCTGATTAAGGGATACAGGCAGAAAGTAGAAGAGGAGCTCTCCAAGATTTGCCATGATATTCTTGAAATCATAGACAAACATCTCATTCCATCTTCTGGTACCGGAGAAGCTACCGTCTTTTATTACAAAATGTAAGTCAAATGTATAACAACAACAACCCTTTCTACCTGTTTTGTTAATCAAAATGGTCCATAACAAGCTTGTGATCCTGTTCTGAGGTTCTTCGTGGCCTTTAGAGTCATCTGTCATGTCCTGCCACTTTGCCAGTTAAATTTTGCATCCGGATAGGGGCGCATGGAGCTTTAGTGAGACTCTAAGTCCGTGACACATCTCTCTGTTGTGTTTGACCCGTTCTCCAAGAACCTTTGGAAGATGTAGGGAACGTACACACTTCCCTAGCTCCCTTTACTCCGTAGGGCCTTCTCATCAGTTGCAGAGTTTGGTGCCCCTCATCCCTAAAGGTCCGGGGTTGTGCCCATTCTACCCGCGGTTCTGATTCCATAATTAGAACAACCTGTTCTTTCCTGATATCCAAAGAAGGGCAGAGTTTCAACAGCGTTTTTCGCTCTCTTTCATGTGGAGGAATGAGGCCAGGCACCTCCTGCATGTGTTTATTACAATTCTTGCATTATAATCCATACGTATATGACTTATTTTTTTGTTTGTTCGATTCAGGAAAGGCGATTATTTTCGTTACCTTGCTGAGTTCAAGACTGATCAGGAAAAGAAAGAGGCATCTGAACTATCATTGAAGGGCTATGAGGCAAGTTATCTAACAAAATCTTTATACTGTCAGCGTATATAACTTAAGGTCCGCACATTTGAAAGTTCTCTTGATCTGTTTTCTTCAGGCTGCCACTGCCACTGCAAACTCTGATCTCCCTTCAACACATCCGATCAGGCTCGGTCTTGCTTTGAACTACTCTGTGTTCTACTATGAGATCATGAATTCCCCCGAAAGGTAAAGTTCATGACTGATGAATTAACACCTGTAGAATATGTATTTTTCTTGTCCTCGATGATGTTACGTTGTAGATTGACAATTTCCAAATTGCAGGGCTTGTCACTTGGCTAAACAAGCTTTCGATGAGGCAATAGCAGAGTTGGACACTTTGAGTGAAGAATCATACAAAGACAGTACCTTAATCATGCAGCTGTTGAGAGACAATCTCACACTATGGACCTCTGATTTGCCCGAAGACGGAGGTAATAATCATTTAAATGTTTATTTCAGGATTTAGTCCTGATTATCAGAGCTAGAATCTCGAACCCATAAACTTCAAATCCTGGCACTGCCTTTGTCCTGATATCACATTGTAGCTTCAATTATTGACTCTGCCTTGTTTAGATAACTAGATTGAACATTACTATTTGTGCAGCTGAAGAGAATTCGAAAGCTGATGAACCGAAATCAGCAGAACCTCCTAAAAAAGCAGAAGAAGCACCTCAAAAAACAGAAGATCCACCTCAAGTGAGTATTCAACTTGATCTATACCCAATTTTAAAGGGCAGAATCGCCCTAAACTTGATACGTTTTATTCAGTGCACACCTAAACTTTGTCTGGTCCTAATTACCGCGGCATTGACTTTTGTGCTTTGACAGAATTGATGGAGGCACAAGGAGAGCAATTCCTCCAATATAAGAAGATGCATTTTGTAATTTGATGGATACATTTTCATTTATTTTTTTCTCTTTATTTATGTTCTTTGGTGGAAAATTGTTATTTTTCGAATGAGTTTAAGTCTTTTGTTAGATACTTGATTTTGTTAAGGGACTAAGTAAGTCTCTTGAGATTATGAGTTAATTGAAGGACAATGAAAGATGATTTTGATCTAGTACTTCCATGTTAGTATTACTTATTGTTGTAATTGGACAAATCTGTGCTAATGAAGAACAAATATGAAATATGGATGCTAAAAACTAAAACCTAAGTGAAAAGCACATTAACATACTAATACTAGAATACTGTGATTGCTCAACTCTTTTTATTTATTGAGAAGAGGTTTACATTTTAAATAGGAGTATAATAGTATAAACTATGATAGTTGAAACGCCTAATTTCTTAAGAATCGTGCCATGGAAAGTAGCTATTTTTATTACTACTCAACTTTTCATATCTTGTATACTTATTGGATAAGACATAAAAACTTTTAAATTATGATGAAATTGTTAACTATACACCTAAATTATGCGGAGAAACTATAACTTATTTTTTCATACAATTGATCTCTTTCACTAATCACGTAGTAAAGAAAATAAGTTAAAATGTAACATGTATTTTTGCTTAATTTCTTTACTATGTGTAATTAGTAATGGGGTAAATAATATTATTTTATTTTTTATTTAAAAAAAAAAAAGAACTTAAGGGGGTAATAATTGGAAAAAAAAAAAGAGTTTAATAGTGTAATAGAATCCTGCAAAATTAAGATGTGTAATTGACAAGTTAAAGGAGTATTTCTATGTCTTATCCCTTCTATTATCACAGATCCATCTAGCTAGGTATTTATTAACTCTCAAATTTTTAGTTTTAATAATTATAATTTTGATAATGATGTTGACTTATTTTTCAATCACTACTTTAATATTACTTTTTTCTATTATTACTAATCATGTCCTATTAAATATAGATAAAATGGAGAGATACATTTTGGACAACGAAGTTAACACATATATAATATACTTGGTAAGATGAATACCTAACAAAATAAAATTCTTAATCAAATAAAATATTGCATGTCAAACATTATAAATTTATATTGTCAAACCTTCTCCTTTACCCATGCGCCATGCCCCACTTTTTTTTTTTTAGAAAAATAATAATAATAATAATAATAACCTTTTTTTTTTTTGCAAACGTAACATCTCACAACCAATTTTCTCTTATAATGAACAGAATAATAATTTAAAAGAACAAATAAGAATATTATAAAACGTTCTTTTCTGATTCAATGACCAAAGTACCATCCAAAAGTCATATATCTACATAATTATGTTAATTTTATAGCCAAAAAATAATAAAATACTTACTGAATCAATAAATGTTCAATAAGCATCACCATAGAATAAACATTTTTGGCTTTCCGTGGTATTTTTTTTCTTTTCAATCCATGATTTCTTTAAAATAAACATTATTTAAAGGCATTATTACCCATTAAACTGAAAATATAACTTTAAAAGAAGTTAGTGAATTCATCCATTTATTTCCTTTTAATTAGCATCAGTCCCCATCAGAAAAAAGTAATCTGTTGGTGTAACTATAATAGTGTAACATGTGCAAGAAAATAGAGAAAATGATTATGTAATTATATGAGTGTGAGGGAAAATATGTATATAACTTTCTTAGAGTTACCTATATCTCTATTTTATAGTATATTATAAGAAATTTATCGAAAATCATTTTTTTATTTTTCGTAAAATATATATTACTTTTTTTCAAAATTTCACTTGTCATCATTGCTATATTATACATGATTAGGATTATTATAATTTTTTTTGGAGGGGGGGTTGATGCTACTCATGGAGGTTGACCTCATCAAGTGGCTGACCAAGCGACCTAGCATCAAGCCCTTATCTTTATTTTGGATACATCCAATGATAACTTTATGTTATGCTATTTTTATTGTTATTACTATTATTAATACTTTTAATTAAAAAGAGAGGACATATTTTAATAGGTAGTTTGATAGGATGTATTACAGAAAATAATATATGTATTAATTTTGATGTTATTGATAGTACTTTATTTGATCTAGTGTTTTAATAGACGTATTAATTGCATATCATATTCTGTGTTTTAGGATGTATAATTAATTTTCTGTTTTAATTTATTTGTTTGATTTTGACTTGACATGAAATTTAAGATTGCTTAAAAAAAAAGTAAGACAAACTAATTACTCATAATGAAAGGAGTAATATACATAGCAACTCATGGTATTAGCAATATCATGGGTATTAATACACAAATACTTAATGATTAAAGTTCTCCTTAAATACACTAAATTAAATAGTGGAAAAGCACTAAACACAATTAATTTCACCATTACTAAAGCTCTCTCTATTCACTTTTACTTATTCATTATTTTCAAAATATTTTTACTAATAACATATTAAAAAAACAGAATAAATAATTAATTTTTTCTATGATTTACTCTTAATAGTAAGTACTTAATTTTCAAATTATTTTTTAAAAATATAATACTAAACTTTAATTAATATGAATATAATAATAACTTCTCATATTAATCATTATACGTGTAAAGTCTAAAATGAATAAGTAAAATTTGACTGATAAAAGTATTTTTGTTATACACGACCCCTAATACAAGCAACCATAAAAAGGAGCTTTCATATATTAAAGAGAATGTAACAATCAAACATATTTTTCCTTTCCCTCTCTCTTCTTCTCTGTTAATTAAATCATCAACAACTCAAACTCAATTTCTTTTTAAAAAAGAATCTAATTATTAGCCTTTTTCCCCCCCCTTGACATCATCGCTCTTATACTAATTAAAACTTTGTTTTCAACGTTATACTTCAAAAACTCTCTCTTTTTCTTTTTGTTTGTTTTATCCAAAATTTCTTTTATAAAAAAAAAAAATCATTTACTTTCTATTGAACTCTGTTTCTTTTTTCTTTTATTGAATTTTCATTATGGCTTCAATCTCTAATTCCATTCAATTTTCTCTAAAAAGATCAAATTTTTATTCTTCTTCACCCCATAAACTTGTTAATAGAAATTTAACTAATTCAGTTCCACTCAAAAATTTGTCAATTATTGCAAATTCCAAAAACTTTGAACCAATTAAGCCTAAATGCAGTCAATTATTGAAGCCAAGAAATAGTGTTGATGTTTTTATTACAAAAGCAGTAGCTGCTGATGCAGAGGGTCATGACATTGAAATTACTGATGGGTTTGTTTTATTTTGTTTTGTTAATTTTTTTTTAGTCTTTTTTTTTTTTGGTTAGTTGATTATCAATTTTGTATGCAGGTATGTTAAACCAACTAAAGGATTTGCTGAAAAATTTCCAGCTCTAGTTACTGGATTCTTTTTCTTTACATGGTAAGCTTTACTTACTGAACAAGTAGACACACGCATTTTACATGGCAAATCGCGTGAGGTTCACGTGTCCTACCTGTTAAATCGTGTGAGATTTGCCGTGTAGGACATGTGTATTTAGTTGTTCAACTTTATGATAGTTTAAGTGTTTACTTGTGCATACTCAAAAGTCTGAAGGCATAGATGCTAAATGAGCCCAAGTTAAAAGACATGTTTATGCATTATAACTTTAGATTAAATTGTCACACTTCAATATGATATCAGACAAGACATGAAGAATTTCATGAAAAAGAATGAGATTTGTATATGAGGGGGCGTGTTGAATATATTATCAAGTGAATAAAAGTGTACTCTCTCAAACACCTTTAAGTTTTTAGATGATATAGACACATACTTCAACACGGAAAAACAAGTTTTTTGACTTATGGATCTTTTTTTCTCTTTAAAGAGTTAGTTTTATTTTGGGGAGGGATGAGGCAAGGGTGGAGCCAGCTTGGGGTCAGGAGGTTCATCCGAACCCCCCTTCGTAGGAAATTATATTATTTATATATGGTTGAAATTATTTTTTATGTATATAAAATAGATGTCGAACCCTTTTCGACTAGTTCATGTGTTTACTTCTTCAGATTTTGAACTCTATTAATGAAAATCCTGGCTCCGCTATTAGGCAAGGGTAAGTGGAATATGGCTTAAGAAAGTAAAAATGAGTACTGATCATCAAGTCTGTTGATGCAGGTACTTTCTGAATGTGATTTTCAACATACTCAACAAGAAAGTATACAATTATTTCCCATACCCATAGTAAGTGGCTATAGTTATTTAGGAGACTCTCAAATCAAATATCATGTTCTTGCAACCAAAAAATCAAACTTTTATGATTTTCTTGCAGCTTTGTTTCAGTTGTACATCTCCTAGTTGGAGTAACCTATTGTCTTATTAGCTGGACCATTGGTCTACCTAAACGTGCCGTAAGTTCCTTTTCTGAATTGTTATATTTTGTTAGTTTAAGTAATATACACCGTCAGTCTAAATAATATTTTGCACTATCATATCATTCATATATACAAGTTGCCTGATACATGTAGAGGTGACCTGATGGTGTAAAAATTTGTTAGACTGACGGTGTATATAACTCAACTCTTTCGTTAATGTGCTCAAAGCTGGCTTTAATTGACTTGCATTTGTCAAAAATATGTGACTATAGCCCATCAACAAGGAACTTCTGGCACTGCTCACTCCAGTAGCATTCTGTCATGCTCTTGGACATGTTATGTCTAATGTGTCGTTTGCAACTGTTGCTGTATCATTCACTCATACCATCAAAGGTAATAACCAAAAAATACACACTACTTTAGCTCGTTAAGTTTTTCGTTTTGAATAACAGATGCTTGTAACTTTATATGGTTCAAATGAGTACTTCGTACTTAAAGATGGGCAGTGCTCTAGAGCTAAGCATATTAACTTGTCCAATCTTGCTATGGAGCAGGAACAATTACCTTAAATTGATATCGATAGTAGTTCTTAACGATATATGGCTTCCGGAATTAAATGTGATATTAGAAATCAGTTAAGAATACTTCATTACGCCAACTTGTTCTGCAAAAACTGACATTTTCTCATTGGTGTTGCATAGCTCTGGAGCCATTCTTCAGTGCTTCGGCTTCTCAGTTTGTCTTGGGCCACCAGATCCCCGTCTCTCTATGGTTATCACTGGCCCCTGTTGTAATTGGTAAGTTTCATATATAGGCATTCTGATTTTTCCTCCACTAGTTCAAACATTCACCAACTGCTAAAATTTCAACAGAAAATCTTCGCTATTGATGCGAAACAAGAACAACTTTTTAATGTTATATCATACGTAATATAATATGCACGTTTGTCGAATGAACAATAAATCTTCAACACTGAGGTTCTGCCTCATTCCCCTTGCTGATCTAGCCTGCTCAAATTCTGATCAAAACATATTGTTGATTGCTGATACTTCTTAGGTGTATCGATGGCGTCGTTGACTGAACTATCGTTCAACTGGACTGGCTTCATTAGTGCAATGATCTCAAATATTGCTTTCACTTACAGAAGTATCTACTCAAAGAAAGCAATGGTAAGTGTTCTTCTCATAGAGTAATACTCTACGCCGATATGATGAACTATGCCAAGCATTACCTTAAGCATGTCTTATATATACAGGGTAGGCTAATTGACAGACCCCTTCATAATCTCCTCCTACAAAATTTTGTTGTCTTATTATGTTACATTAGTACTTTTGACAACCCAAGAGAAAAAAATTTAAGTAACAGACATGAAGGGGAGCCTTGAAGCAACAGTAATGTTGTCTCTGTGTGACCTATAGGTCACGGGTTCAAGCCATAGAATCAGCCACTCGTACTTGCATCAGGGTAGGCAGCCTGCATCATACCCCCATGGGGTGCGGCCCTGCTTCCGACCCTGCATGAAGGAATGTTTTATGTATCGGGCTGTTTTTTTGGTTGTTAACTTTGTAAGATACATCATCGAGGAAATTGTTCACATGTTGATTAAGCAGTCAAAACAAAGTAGGACAGTTTTAGTTTTCTCAAATTATCTGTCTTTCTTAAGTATCTTCTATCCGGCATAACGGAGGATTCATGTTATCTTTTGTAATTTATTATTGTGTGCTTCTTTGATATGCTGTTTTTAACAGACAGGAATGGACAGCACAAATGTATACGCGTATATTTCAATTATAGCCCTCCTCTTTTGCCTCCCTCCAGCAATATTTGTAAGTTTTACTTTTCTCAGAAATACTTAAAACCTTCTCTCTCAGAGTATTTTCAAGATAGAACTAATTGGCAATTGCAATGTCAGATTGAAGGACCTCAACTACTGCAGTATGGTTTCCGCGATGCTATTGCTAAAGTAGGTCTTTATAAGTTCTTATCCGATCTTTTTTGGATCGGGATGTTCTATCATCTGTATAACCAGGTATGACATGAATATGTAAAAAAATCAACGCATTAGCTTTTTTCAATAGAGTTGGAAATTTATAAGTCTTTAACATTTGCAGATAGCTACTAACACCTTAGAGCGTGTAGCGCCACTTACACATGCTGTTGGAAATGTGTTGAAGCGAGTGTTTGTGATTGGTTTCTCTATAGTAGTATTTGGTAAGTGTTAATTAATAACACACAATTTGTTGCTCGGGTATGACAAGTTTGTTTGTGCTTAATTGTTTGAAAACTTTGCAGGAAACAAGATATCGACTCAAACTGGGATTGGTACTGCAATAGCTATTGCTGGTGTTGCTATCTACTCGTTAATAAAGGCAAGGATGGAAGAGCAAAAACGGGTTAGTCCTCGAAAGCATATTATCACCTGGATAGAAGTAGCTAGCAGAATATTGAATACGATTATTTTGTCCTGTGCACAACATTGCCTTAACGATCTTGTCTATTTTCAGAAGGCTGCTGCCCTTGCTCATGCACAATAGCGGGACAAAGATGGTAAGAGTGAACACTAAAGAGTATGAGGCAGCGCGGAGATGATCTGATTAATGCAGTAAGAATAGTTAACGTCGTCTCAGCTATGGCTTTTAATTATGTTAGTCTATTTGTTTCTTCTGTACAATTGTGAAGTTTGCCTCATTTTGTTGATTTGAAAAGTCACAAGCTAGATAAAAAAGCTGATCAATTCAGCTGGCAGTAATTCAAGAAAATAAGACTCCAGACCACATTTTGCCTACTTGGTACTTTGTCAGTTTCAATTTGTTTGTCTGGTTTTTTTGGCATGATGTTTAAAAAAGTAATATGAATTTTGAAAACCATCTAAGCTATTGTAAGATGATTATTGTACTTTTCCATGTAGATGATCTCATTGTTTGTGACATTTTTTCTCTGAGTACAAAAAATATACTGCAATCACAAAATAAATAAAAAGAATGTGATTTTATTTATCAAGATTGTGAATACAAATATGTTTTTTCCCTTAATCTCTTGTCTCCTGAGCTATCTCTGAGATTCAAGGGCCGTTAGTAGCGTTTTTTCTTGAACTAAGATGATTCGAGACCTTACCTTGGCAGCTTCTAAACCTGTTGGTTCCCATATGATCATTGAATGTAAATTTGCTAGTGGGGGTGGAGTTTAATTTGATAAACACACTGGTATGAGACAATATATTCTTGACTATAACAAGTACTCCCTCTATTTCATACTCCCTCCATCCCATTTTATATGTCATTCTTTTCTATAAATAGTTGGTCCACAATACTTGTCATTTAATAAAATAAATGCATAAATTACCATAATGTTCCTTTTTTACCCTTTTGAGTTATTAGCCTTGAAAATATACATTTGACCAACTTAGAAAAGCTAAGTAAATGATTCATGCTCATTGGTTAAATTAATTAATCAAAATAAATTAATTCATATTCATTGATTGAAAACTTGAGTTCCAAAAAAATTAAATAAGGGTAGTTAGGTAAAGTTACATAATTTCTTAATGCAAGTGCAAAGTAAAAATGTGACATATAAAAAGGGACAGAGGGAGTATTAATTGAAAATTTTGAGTTTTTTCTTTGTTCAAATAATTGAATAGTTCAAAGTTCAAGATGGATGTTTGATTTTTTTTTAATATATATTTGCCCTTTTTTTTTAATGAAGTTTGATATTTTCTACTTAGGAAATAAATTGCACTACTTATAGAGTTATATTTATGATTCACAAAGAACAATAGTGGAAAATATGGTTTAAATTATGTCCTTGAATACTTTTTTTAATAAGAGTGCATTGCCTCACAAATTCGATTAATTTGGAAAAGAGGGAGTATCAAATAGTGATATCATTGGCACATGTACTGTACATAAACAACCTTGTACGCACAAAAATGTTTAACTTAAGAAGTATCAAACTAATCAAGTATATAGGTCAAAATTCCTTGCTAAAACTTTTAAATTCTTAGAATTTCTTTGGAACTTTTAACCACTTATATTAGTTGATCATATTGCTAATATTAATTGTCCATCTTACTTAATCAAGAAAACATTAATTAATTTTTTTTCTATATTACCCTTACAATTAATTCTTTTTTAGAGTATTCACATTTGTTCATAGAATTCTCAAGAAGTTCTTTAAAGGGTAAATTAGTAAAAATATCTTCTTATTTATGATTTTTTAATATGCATATAAAAAGAAAAATATTGCAAAACATTAATAGAGGCGGAGCCAGGATTAAGAGTTTGGGGATTCTAAATTTTAAGACAGAAGAGAAAAATATACCCACAACACTAGTATGAAAAACATTTTCACTGCCCTTTCTTACCACTGAGCTATCAATCAATTTTGTTAGGTGGTCCCAAGTTTATATATATACTAGATAATGTTGCCCGTGCCCAATAATATAAATGGTATGTTTTGGGGCTAATAATCGAGTTTTTGAATCGATTGTTTGCGTGGATAAAGGAATAAGTTTTTTCATCACAAACTTGTACTTTCTTTGACGCTATTTAAGGCATAATAAGACTGCCCACATACAACATTTTTGAAATATTTTATGTTGTCAATTATCATGATTTATAGTATTTTTACGATAGATTCATTTCAACAATCAGTGGAGTTTTTTGTATTTTTTTCAAAACATATTTTATGTTGTCAATTATCATGATTTATAGTATTTTTACGCAATTTTTAAATATAAAAAAAAACTAAAAAAAATAAGACAAATAAATTAAAATGGACCCAATATATGTTATTTTTGTTGTCTCAATTTATGTGACACAAATGAAATTTGGAGAGTCATCCAAATTTTCATTTTAAAAAAAAAATGTTTTAAGTTATTAATTATTGTGATTTATAATATTTTTATGTCACTTTCAAATAGCGTACATTACTGGTCACTTTGTCATAATTTATGTGATATGGATAAAATTACAAAATTAACCCTTTTAAAATGTTTTTCAGATATTTTAAGTTGTTAATTATTATTATTTATAATACTTTTTTGGTAATTTTAAAATCATATGTGTTATTTTTTTTGTCCCAATATATGTGAGCCTGATAGAATTCTGAGAGTCAACCTATTTTATTATATAGCTTTTAAATATTTTAAATTGATAATTATTGTAATTTTTAATGCTTTTTAAGTCATTTGTAAATTATATATGTTGCTTCCTTGATTGAGACTTTTCTATTTGTGATATATATATTATTTTAAAAGGGAGTTTATGCCCAAATATAATATATAATATTCAAGATTGGGTCACTTAAAAGGGAGTGTCCCAATCTTGAATATTATATATTATATTTGAACATAAACTCCCTTTTATTATATAGTAAAATATAGCGTCTATGAAAAAGCTAGTAGATTTGTTCGAACCAACGAACCCATCTAGCTCCACTTCTGCCTATTAAGTAGCAGTATTGCTGAAAATTACTCTCTTTGATTGGTTGTCTTTAAAATATTGGATTATCTGA
Source organism: Solanum verrucosum (assembly GCF_900185275.1). Lineage (NCBI taxonomy): Eukaryota > Viridiplantae > Streptophyta > Magnoliopsida > Solanales > Solanaceae > Solanum > Solanum verrucosum. The sequence goes on along the minus strand of NW_026019947.1, from coordinate 52,691 downwards.
ACATGATGATTATAAGATCATTAAGAGAGGGCGTCTTTTGTTAAAAGGGAGCATACATGTCAACAACATTTGACAAAAGTGAGGAATAAAACTTTTTGACATTCAATTTTCTCTTCTATTCTTGAATTGTCATTTCTTAGTACCAGGCCATGTGGGGGTGTAGCTCAATGGGAGAATTGTCCACCCATGTTTCCTCCCTTTTTATGTGATAAAAGGTACTCCTTTAGTGAATTCTAATTAAATTAACTAAAATTTATGATAATTATTGAAACTTTTTTCATATTTATTCTTCATTTAAATGAGGTTCCTAACTAGCTATTTCATAATTTCTAGTTGAATAGTTAGGAAATAATCACATAGGTAATATCGAAAAATTGTCTGTAATTTATGTCCTTAAATATTTTTAAGAGGTGTGTCAAATCTCAGCAATTCACTTGATATGAACTAGAGGGAACAAACCTTCGATATTTTAAGTGGAAAAATCGTTTTTGAAAGTTAAGTTGTATTTGAATATGCATTTTATTTTTAAAATAAATTAATTTGTGTGAGAAAAAAAAGTTACTTATTAAACTGGTCAAAATTAATTTTGAAAAACTCTCATTTTCAATAATTAAACCAAAAATCAGTCTAATGTGTAACTTAAAATATTTTAATTTTTTTTAAGATAGGAAAAATTTCATGTCCAAACGGGGCAATCTCAAAATATTTTTTTTGTAATGGAACATCAAATAATATTTTCTTTGAATTGCTTTTTATAATTAAGAGAGGGAAAAACAACGTAACCTTCTTCACTTATGTTTTCTTTTCTACCATAATCCATATAAAATAATTTTCTAAATTTTAAAGTAGATAGTAACACAAATAGTTTCTTCTACAAAATATTTTTGTTCATACCAAACACATCGTTATATTTCTCAATGATATTCCACTATACCTATAGTAACTAGATAAATATTAGACTTCTTATATTTTAGTTCAAAAACACTATATATTGTAGAAAAAATTCTTGATGGTGATAGCAAAATATTATAAACAATTGGAATCGAATACCAGCTTTTATATCCATTGGAATTTCAATCTTTAATTATATTATTATAGAGCTATCTTTTCTATTCTATTATTTCAGTAAATTATTGAAGAAAGAGTACCATGATATGATATCTCACCTTTAAATGGAGAATATATATATAGGAGTACTTGTCTCTACATGATCAATGAACAAATTCAATAGAAATGATAAAGGTCGCAATTCTCTTGTCTATTCGGACCATTATTACTAGTGTTAATGGAACTTTTTTCCTGTTCAATATTTACTTTGTAAAATAAAATTATAAATTGAATATAGGTGGGGGAGGCATAAAATATAATATTAGATAGATTTATACTAGGAGTCACAAACGAGTAGGCCATATTAAATATGAGCAGGTAGAAAATGAAAAAATATATATGATTTGTCCATATTTAACACATCTAGAAAATGAGTTAACCATATTATCCCTGGTTTCAAGAATAGTTTGGTGAGACACAAGCTAAAAGCCAAAAAACATTATAAAACTCTCTAGAGAAAGCAAAAATTCATAAAAGTAACAAGCATAAAAATGAATATTGATAATATGGATATCTATATTATCCATCTGAATATTCATTTTTTAGGTAAATAATATGAATAATATATTCATATATTTGGTCCTTTTCTAAAAAAATCAATGATCGACCCATATCCAATGAATCAAATTGGAATATGATTACTCGATTTTTTAATCATTCGTAGAGAGCATTTTATTTTTTAATAGGAGACTTTTTTTACATGAATTCAAATTTAATCAGACTTCAACATTAATAGTGGACATCGAATGAAAAATAATACGTACTTTTTTAAAAATACCCTAGACTAATAGCTTGACTGCATGCTAGATGATAAAAGAGCTTTTGCTCTGTGTATTATTCGAGATGTATATTTCAAAGAATCGTCCAAATAATGTTCTTCTTTTACCTTTCCAATTATTTCATTAGTTCACATGAAAACAACTACGTACTTTGATATATATATATATATATATATATATATATATATATATATATAAATTGGCAATTATTGAAGAATGTTCATCAAACTTAGATCTAACCAGCAAGGCATCATGTTCCATATAAATCAGTAATATTTGTCTGATTAAAAAGGAATAAAGCATTAGAATTTTTCTGAATTATGGCAAAATTACAATTACATACTTAAATTATAGAAATCCGTAACTCGTATGAATTTTATTTTTTCATATTATATAACCTTAAACTATGTGTGGGTCTTGTTACCCCTTAATTATGTTTAACCTATTTTTGTATTTAATTGACAAAATTGCACTATTTTTGTGTTTAACCTATTGTGTCTATTAAAGATGATGTTTGCATTGCTCGTTTTGATATCTATTTAATTATTTTTTAAATTTTACACAAATTTTCTTTATTAAAAATACTTTTAAGTTGTAATTAATGAGTACTCACTAATTATTAATAGTTAGACAAGCTTTTAGTTTCTGAAAAATAGTTTCGGCTACTCCTTCAAAAGATTTATTTTCTCTCCATAATTTGGTTAAACATTCCAGTTTTTAAAAATATTCAATTTCGGATATATACAAATAGACATACACATCTTACATAGGTAGAGTGTAAAGAAGAAGAGGTGTGAAAGGTGTGTGTTATGCGGTGGGGGGTGGAAGGAGAATTCTAATTTAGTTATTTATTTATTTTTATTATCTGACACTTGTGTTTTATTTTTATTTTATTTTTTGTCACGTAAATTTTCGAAAGTAAATTTACTTTTAAATAATAAGTAAATGTATGTAATAAACCGTATACACTTTGCAAATCACATTCACTCAACTAATTATTAATTAAAAAAAGCCACCCAAGCACATAAGTAGTCCAATATTAGCCAAAATAAAATAAAAATAACTATAACCTTTTTTTAATTTTTTTTTTCTTGTAGTTGTATTCGTGGGAAGAATCTGTGAAACTTTTTGCAATATCCTTATTGAATGCAAAAATACAACGACAGCACACCATAAAAAAGTGTAGCTGAAACAAACTATCATTGGGCCATTTCGGCAACAAACCCTAATTTTTTATTTTTATTTTTTTTGAATGCAAGTTTAACCAGAGTTGAGTTAGGTAGTATTCCATTATTCTATTTTTTAAAATTTTGATTTTTAAATATGTAATAACGTTCTTGTATAATTAAAGACTTCTCATTTAATTAAAGAAAACAAAAAGCATAAAGTATTTTTTTAAATATAAAAATATATTTTTCTTGTAATTGAAGTGACGAGAACAGAAGAAATCTTTTTCGAAAAGACATAATATATAAATGCACCATTTAACTTGGTTTCAGTTGACATCTATACAATTCAACTTTGGGTGTATACAAGTAGACACTTAAACTTGTATAAAGTTAAACAAGTAGATACACGTGTCCTACGTGACACAACACACATATGACGCCACGTAAGATGTGAAAATATCATGTAGGTCGCCACGTAGAATACATGTGTCTGTTTATTCAATTTTATACAAGTTTAGTATCTATTTATGTACACCTAAAGTTGAAAAACATAATTATCAATTGATGTCAAGTTAAAAGGACGTGTTAATCTATTGTACCTTACTGAAAGTACCATTTTTTTTTGTTTAACCAGAGTTGAGTTAGGTAGTGACCATATGAATGAGTTTATGACCGTTTGAAAGGCAATAGGCACACACATGTACATGTACAGTCAATTATATATGACAAAGCCTTTAGCTTTACTGCTCAATTTCCAAAAACACTGTCTCCCATACTCAACAAAAACATACACACATATATATGAAATATACTGTAAATTTACACTTATCATACATATAAAGTACCACTATAACAGGCATATAGCTCCTGTACTTCAGTAGCCACTCTCATTTTTGTTGTCTAGAAAACTCTGTTTCCCATTGCACTCTTCTTCTTCCTCTCTAACCAACCAACTTTTTCTCTTGAAAAGTAAAGTGCAATTTCTTCATTATTGCTTTCTCGATCATGGCTGCTTTTATGTTATCTTTGGTGTTTTTATTGGCTATCACTGGTCACTCAAGTAAGCTGCCACTTTTCACTTTGCCCTCAAGCTTTCTTTGTTATCTGTGTTTCTTGAGATGGGGTTTCACTATATATTGTTCTTAAGGATGTTCTTGATACTACTAAGTTCAAAGATTCAGTCTTTTTCTCTTTGCCTTCAAGTATTCTGCAGTTTTCATATTTTTATTGAGATGGGGTTCCACTATTTTGCTCTTAAGTATGTTCTTGATTCTATTAAGTTCAAAGATTCAGTCTTTTCCCCTTGGTCTTCAAGTTTTCATATTTTTCTTGAGATGGGGCTTCACTAAATGTTTCCCTTGAGGATGTTCTTGATTCAACCAAGTTCAAAGATTCAGTCTTTTCCCTTTGCCTTCAAGATTTCTGCATTTTCATTATTATCTTCAAATGGGGTTTCACCATAGTTTGCTTTTAAGGATGTTCTTGATAATATCAATTTCAAAGATTCAATCTTTTTCCCTCATATTCTCTTTGTTTTCTGCATTTTTCATGTTTTTCTTGAGATGGGGTTTCACTATATTATGCTCTTATAGATGTTCTTGATTCTTTTGAGTTCAAAGATTCAATCTTTTTCCCTTTTATCTTCATATTTTCTCTGTTTTCTGCATTTTTCATATTTTTCTTGATATGGAGTTTCACTTTATTTTGCTCTCAAAGATGTTCTTGATTCTATTAAGTTCAAAGATTCAGTCTTTTTCCCTTTAATAGGAAAAACACAATGAGATTTACTTGTTTGAGCTGATTTTCTTGTGGATTTTGTTTCTACAGGTGCTAGTTACTGTATTTGCAAAGATGGTGAAGATGTAAAAATTCTTCAGGAGAACATAGATTATGCCTGTGGATCTGGAGCTGATTGCACAGCTATCCATACTAATGGTGCTTGTTTCAACCCTGACAGTGTCAAAGATCATTGCAACTATGCTGTAAATAGCTATTATCAAAGAAAAGGTGCATCTGGTGCTAGCTGTGACTTTAAAGGAACTGCAACTTTGACACCAACTGCACCAGCTTGTAAAGTTTCCTCATTTATACACTAATCTATATATTCATTTTGTCACTTTCAAAGATTTATTGTTAATTTTTTTTGTTTTGTTTTTGATCATCAGCTACTGGTTCTGGATGTGTATATCAGTCCACTGCAGGGTATGTTTTCTAAACTTGTGTTATAATATGTTATGTTAGATCTAGCATTGCATTAGATTCTACTTAAAGTTTTACCTTAAAAGTAAAGGAAAGATTCTTAGTGTCACTCTTGGTTGTGTGATGATGATAGCTTCAATTTAAAGCTCATTTACCTTTTGATCTTAGAGAAAAGGTTGCACTCTTTTTTTTTCTTGTGTCAATTACAAGTTGTGTGTTTTTGAAGGTAAAGGGTTGGTGAAGGAAGTTAAAAGTGTGTCTTTGGGTATGGAAATGTTGTTGGGCTAAAACAATCCATAGATCAAGAGAGTGTTAACATGATGTTTAAACCCACACTATTTTCCTCAAATGCCTTTGTTCAAACTCCCCACCGACAAATACATAAGGGTCGTAGCTAGTATAGAGACAACTTATGATCATGTGTTAAATTTATGTATAAGTTCTGTAACATTTGATAGCAAAATTAGGGAAGTAAGTTATTCGTGTATAAAAGTAATATACCCCATTTAAAAAGGAATGACCTACTTTTTCTAAGTCTGTTTAAAAAAGAATCACTCATTTTCTTTTTTGGTAACACTTTAGTTTCAACTTTTCATGGGACATGTTTAAGACCACAAGATTAAAAGACATTTTGATACATTTGACATAACTTTAATATAAGACCACAACATTAATAAATCTTATTTATTTTTTATACTCTATGTCAAGTCAAACTAGTTCATTCGTTTTGAAACAACAGATGGAGTACGATGTTTAATTTGCACTTTAGAAACCCACATAACTAATAAGTAGATGTATAAGTTGTGAGTGAATTTGTGTACTATTTTATACAAGGGCAAAGCCAATGTACTAATAATAAGTACAACAACTTTGATCTAAATTCTATATTTGTCTAAAGAACCTCATACCCCACAAACTTTAAATTGTGGCTCCACCTCTGATTTTATACGGAGTAGAAGATTGAATAATTAATACCCGCATAGTTAATATTTGCATGAATCTAATCAATTACTAAACAATCCCTTAAAGAATAAATTCACTTGATTATGACTTCAATGGTCGGTTGTTCTATGATTGTTGGTGCTTTTTCTAGTCCAACACTTTATTTTACCATAAACTTCCAATAGCTGTATATTGTCACTACTCACTACCAAATTTGGTGAGTTTGTGTCTTCATCATGTGCTTTTGTGAGCTGTCTTGATATCTTATGTCTGTTAATGCTCAATGTGTACCTTTTTTTCTTTGCTATGACGAAAATTTCAGGTGTATCCTACCATCATGTAACATTTTTTAATCATGTTAGTTCATTAGTTTGTGTCATGCTTACTTGCTTCATGTACCAACATTTTTTAGTCCTATTAGTTCATTCATTTATTTGTCATGCTACTTGTTTCCCTCATGACGTTTTCGTGTACTAATAATACTCCCTCTTGTTCCAAATATTTTTGGCAAGCTTGCGGAGACATTTATTGACATAATACATACATAAACATGCTCTTTAACTTGGTCTCAGCTGATATTTATGTCTTCCAACTTTGGGCGTCCACAAGTAGACACTTAAAACTTGTTTAAAGTTGTACAAGTAGACACATGTATCCTACGCGACGTCCTATGTGGCAATTCATGTCGGACACATGTGTCTACTTATTCAACCTTATACATGTTTAGTGTCTATTAGTGGACACCTATAGTTGGAGGACATAGATGTCAACTGATGTCAAATTAAATGAATCGCGTATGTATTGTACCTTTGTTTCTTGAATCTTTCCTTCAATTCCAATTAGTTGTTAGTTAATTTTGTGAAGTTTTTAATGAGATAAAGATAGTTCAAACAAATAATCTATGTTGAATGTCTCCTTAAAGGGTGTGCATTCAAAAATCTTATAAGACAGATAATATGGATGGAGCATAGTATTGTATATTGGTTAATCGGTTCGATATGGCTCTTGATATCCTTTATTCATTTGTTTACCAGAAACACAAGTCCAACAACTGTACCAGGAACTACAAGTCCATCAACAGGAGGCACTAGCACTGGCAGTGGAAGTGGCACAACATTACCAGGGACTAATCCAGTTTTTGGACTTGGACCAAGTGGCATGACCAACACAGACATAAATGGTGGTACTATTATTCATCAAAACACTGTGTTTTTCACCATGACCCTTTTGTTTACAACCTTGTTGGTATGCCTAAGGGCCTAAAAGAAACAAGAATGAAAGAAGGGTAGGGGGGTGTATAAGGGACAATTAAGCTCATTTGCCTAATTGAATAGAATTTTGGGTTGGTAAGGGGGGAATTATGTGGACACAACTTCCACTTCTTCTTTTTTTGGTTTTGTGGTTTCTTGTTTTTAACATCTACTTTTTATTTTGTCATGAAAAAGTTCCCCTTTAAGAGGAGGTGGAAACAGTTTATTAATTAGTGGTGTAGAAGGGGGCCTACTCTCTATCTTTTTAGATTTTTCCCTTTTGTATATCTAGAGAGTAGAGAAAAGAGGCTGTAATTTTTTATTCAAATATTGTTATCAATGAGACTGCTCACTACTTTGCCCATCTTTTTTGGAGTTATTCTTTGATTTGATACAAAATTTAAAAAATAATATTTTGAAATTGTGATTCAAAACAATTTTGGAATATGTGTGCTTACAAATCTACTTCATTCAATAAAAGAGAAATTTTTAAGTTAAAAAAAGTATAAATGTTGTAGATGGACTTGAAAAAAAAGTATGCTGATAAGTTATTTTGAAATAAGTTACTTTACCATGAAGGTATAAATGATGGAATAAAAAACTAGTATATCTTATATCACACACAAAACGATTCACTGTTGTTGATTGTGAGATTAAAATATAATGTTAAGAGAATATTGTACTTACTATTGTCTTCCAGTGAATAAAAATTAGACAAGACAGAGGAACTAACCTGACTCATCCCATGTGCTATCAAGGAGAAAGAAAACAAAACACCAACTAGATATATCAGTTACTCAACAGCATTAGAAAATCATACTAGCTCTTATGATCAGCAATACCACAAAATCTCAATGATTTTTATAGTCACTTGAGCCCATTTGAATTGATTTAACAAAAGTAATTTTTTTGAAATATTAAAAATAATTTTAAAAATAAATAATTATGTGTTTGAATAGAAGTATTGCAGTTGAAAGAAAGTTATTAATGTGTTTAGCAAATAAGTGCCGTTAAATATCTTTTTTTATCAAAATGTCTGAAATACTCTCAAAGCTGATAACATTATAAAAAGTCGATTAATTTTAGATTTTTAATTTCTAAAAAAAAATTAATTTATATTTTAATTCAATTTCAAGAACTTATTATTTAAGTTAGTTTTATATGCACAATTTATTTTAAAATTTTAAAATATATAATTTGAATAGATCACATGAAAGATGTAAGATTCATTTTTAATTACATTCACAAGTAATAATATTTGCCTATTATTTGCATATTTCTTTATCATCACAAATTATTTATAGAGGAATATAAATTTATTGTTTAAGTTAATTTTATATGCACAACTTATTTTATATGCACACATATTCTCTTTCATTAATGCAACAATAGATTTTCTATTACTTTTTCACTTGATTACTAGTTCTAATACCATCAGTTGAAATTTGTCTTTTTAGTGCTAGCTTAGGAAACATAGTAGAATTCATATCTTGTGGATGATCATCACTTCATTACCATTTTCATCATTAGGATTAATAAAGTGTTTCCTACCATCATCATCAATAACATTAATTCTTTCTTCTCTAAAATTTACCCAGTTTTTCAAAAAAATGTTCTTGATTTGCGACACGTGTTCTTCCGTAGCAACAATATCAGAAAATAATGCATCATAGCAAAATCATATGAGTGAAAAATCTTTATTTCTAAATTTTTTATATCGAACATCAACCTGTAAAAAAAGATAAGATACAAATTTAGGTAAATTAAAATTCAACAATGAATGAAATAAGAAAGACATATAGAACATTATGATAAATGTACCTTAATTTTTTGCTTTCACTAATCATCATCTGCCATAATTGTATTTTTGGTGGCATCACATCCTATATGTATCCCCTCTCATCAATTGCTTAAAAAGAGTCCACTCGGCGTTCAAGCTATTTCGATAAAAAAAAAATTATAGTCTTTCCGTCTTTTTATTGAACTCATTGGTCATATTTTTCCTCCATCTTTATATAAATGAGCGTTTTGGTCTATTTCATTTCATAATCTCTAATTTACATAACTCTACAAATTTGAGATGAGCATCATCATTCCACTTAGCATTAATTTGTCCCAAATTAATTTCTGACATGGTGCAAATGATCTAAAGATGAAAATTGATAAGAAAATTGAGAATAACTACTTCTCTAATCTTATGATAGATGACAAATATATGTTATACACAATCAAATTATATATTACAAATATATATATATATATATATATATATATATATATATATAAAGACTATTTGATATATAATCCGAAAAAGATACAGAAAACAATACTACAACAACAAAATAAAACACACAAAAAAATACATAATTCAAAAAGAAAATGCAAAAATCGAGAGAGAATGAAGAAGAAACTAAAAATTGTTCATTATTTTCCTGCATCTAGTTGTTGAACTGATACCATTGCTATCGAAGAAACTTAAACTAAACAAATTCAAAGGATGCAACCAATTAGGCAGTATCTTTTTAGGGTGTCCAATGGTCGTTGACAACTTGTAAATTCCTAGATGCAACAATAAAAGAAAATAGAAAAATTAAAAATACATAATCCAAAAAAATAATACAAAAATCGGGAGAGAATGAAGAATAACTCACTTCAATATCAATAATTTCGTTTCGTAAAATCTGAAAGGTTGAAGAAGAACAAGAAAACGGAGTAGGGGAAGCATTGGAGCGGCGCATCATCAAAGAAATGATGGAATTAAGACTGCTTAATATTTTCAATCAAAGGCAGAATAAAATATTTTTGTATTTTATTTCTAAAATTAGTATATTTTATACCTTACACTAAACAATTTACAGTAATAGATTACTATGTATTGTCCTCTTTGTGTTAAAACTTAAAAGTAACCTTGTTTCCCGTTAATTAAGAAGTTAAAAAGTTACAAACATTTTTACTGTTCTTTATTGTGAGATAAAAAAATAATTCTAAGAGAATATTGTACTAGTATACTATTGTCTTCCACTGAATAAAAAATTAGAGAAGGACAGAGGAACTAACCTGACTCATCCCTTGTGCTATCAAAGGAGAAAGAAAACAAAACGCCAACTAACATACCACAAATTCGCAAGAAAATAATTTTTATAGTCACTTACGAATTTAATAGAAAAAAATACTTATTTGTAAAAAAAATAATTAAATTTTCCTACTCTGAATAAGTGCCACCATCCTAATAATTAGTATTCAATATCTTCTTCAGTGGAACTTAAAAATAATTAAAACAATATTTATATTCCTATCATTAGCGATAACAATAATAATAATCTAAATAAAAGGATGTTATATGAACAGTGGAGCTAAGAGTTAGTTGTTGGTTTTAGCAAGGTGTGAATGGAAAGTAAGAAGAGAAAATGAAAAATGTGGGGAACCAATTTGAAGGAAAAATGAAAAGCCATTCTTTGAAGATGAAAAATCATTTCTCCCATATTGGTAGAAGAAATGAAAATAATTGTCCTTATATTAAGAAACACTTCCTTTAGTTCTTAAAGGGTTAAGAAGAAGGTGCCCCTCACGCCGTCGTCGTCACTCGGCTTTGGATTTGGATTTGGCAAATGATTGATTGATAGTATTTTTGGACAAAATTTATTTAATCAATCTCATTAATTTATTTCCTTTCTCTTATAAATTAATTCATAATATTAGTTAATTAACAAAATTAATTTTGCGTAACAGAATTATTTGAAATTCTGCGTAATGGTAAATTCATTTGAAGGGATCTGTTCCTTCCGAAAAGACGTTATTTTTTTCAAAAAGACACAACGTTCTGGAAAGACATGTTTGAACAAATTTGTCTGAACAGACGCGTTCCTTGCTGCAAATGGCTATAAATATAGAGTCTTTTTCCGTTTTTAAACACTGAATTTTTTTTCCTCTCTGCATACATTTACTTACAAAAACAAAATTGTCGATCGACTGAGTCTGTGTGTGCTCTCGTTGTTGTTCTTGCGTTTGCTGAAATTAGTGAAGTTTGAGGTACCGCTACTTCTCTAATAGTTAATCCGTTTTATCTTGGGAGGAATTAATCTGTAACCTCGGGTACTTGAGGGGATTGAATTTCTTAAGGAAACACAATGGGTTCTGTGAACTCGGATTTTATTTTTCTGTCTATCTGTTTCATCTTTTTTCTGTTTTTGTTTTTGACTAACCTGAATACATGAGATAACAATCTTAAGAAATTTAAATAGTTTCTGTATTTGAGGTTTCTAGAGATTAAAACCTTTATGATTTTCTACTCTATTTGAATTTCTAAAATTCATTCGATTAACGATTAAAAGAACATAAAAACTTTATCGTTAAATTGGAAACAAGTTGTGTAAGGAATTATTCTTTATTGTTAGTATTTCACATACTAAAATTGTCTGCCATTTGTGACAGAAAAATGACAAATTCAAGTCAAGTAAATAATGGAACAGTGAGTGCTGCAACAACATCGGTTGCACAAAATCGTTCAACTGCTGCCCTTGCATCGGCTGAGAAACCTGCAAAGTTTTCTAGAGTCGACTTCAAGAGATGGCAGCAGAAAATGTTCTTCTATCTGACTACGTTGAGTCTGCAGAGGTTCATTAATGAGAACGTTCCTATCATATCGGTTGAAACTCTGACCGAAGAACGATTATTGGTAACAAAAGCATGGACACATTCAAATTTTTTGTATAAAAATTATATTCTGAGTGTCTTGCAAGATGATCTGTACAATGTGTACAATAGTGTCAAGACCTCAAAGGAACTATGGGATGCTTTAGAAAAGAAGTACAAAACAGAGGATGTCGGAATGAAGAAGTTCATTGTGGCAAAGTTTTTGGACTATAAGATGATAGACAGTAAGATCGTCGTCACCCAAGTTCAAGAACTTTAGGTCATAATCCATGATCTCCTTGCTGAAGGTATAAATTTATTTAATGCCTATGTTGAACATAATAAGTCTATTATTTATACTTACATAATCTTAAATGCAGGATTGATTGTGAATAATGTTTTTCAAGTGGCGGCCATTATTGAAAAGTTACCTCTGTTATGGAAGGACTTCAAAAACTACTTGAAACATAAACACAAGGACATGACTATTGAAGATCTCATGGTAAGATTGAGAATCGAAGAAGATAACAAGGCCACAGAAAAGAGGTCACGTGGTAATTCAACAATATCTGGAGTAAATATTGTTGAAGAAGTTCCCACAAAATCAAAGAAAAAAAAGAAAACATCTGGTCCAAAGCGCAATCCTCCTAAGAAGAAATTCAATGGAAACTGCTTCAATTGTGGCAAACGTGGTCATAGAGCTACTGAATGTCAGGGTCCCAAGAAGGACAAGAAGAAGTGTTGACACCCAATTTTGACCGACCTTTAACCCTTTTTGGGAATGCTATCCGATTAAATACGCATTTTAAATTTTTTTTTTTTTTGAGTTCTAAAATTCTAGTTGATTTTGTCTAAAATTGTACATTTTAGTATGTGTACGTTATAAAATTATCATAAATATTATTAAGATATTTTAAAATTATTAGTAAAAGGAAAAGTATTTATTTTATTTAAATGTTTTAAAATTTAAGTGATTTCAATTATATAAAATATTTATGATATGTGTAGTATTTAATTGAATAGCATTTCTTAAAAATTTTCTCAAAATCATTTAACTTATAGCCTTTTTTATTCTAATTCCTTTCAATTCCAGCCTAATTAATTCCAATTTTATTTCAATTATAGCCATCCTTTCATTTCAATTCTAGCATATTTTATTACAAATTTGGCCATTCCAATTTTCAATCTAATTTTCAGAATTTTAATTCCATTTAATCCTAACCGTCCATCTTAAATTAAATCCTATCCGCTCATCTAAATTGATCAATGGTCCGGATTTGATCCTCTTATTTTCCTATTTTACATCTAATGAACTCCTAACCCTAACTTCATTCTTCCTCTCTTCTCCTCCAAGCAGCCGCCGCCCCTAGCTCTCTTCTTCTCCAGCGAGAGCTTCCTCTCTCCTGTCGCCTCTCCCCTCCGCCCTCTTGTTTCTCAGACGAGACAATGCAACGACCAACAGCAGTTCCGGTACTTTCTTTCCCTCACATCCCCTCTTTTCTCCCTTCCTCTTCTCTCTTCTCTACCATCTTCGCAGGACCACCAGCAGATTCCACCGGTGAAGACAGCACTGGCCAGCAGCAACAACGCTGCTCTTTGATGGCGAAGCGGCCAGCGAATGGCGAGAGCAGCCAGCAGTAGGCATTGCTCTATATATATATTTTTTTTTTTCTCTCGAACCAGCAGCAGCTCCAAACAGCAACACCAGCTCCAAGCAACAGCTCCACAACAGCCAGCCAGCGAGGACAGCAACAACAGCCGCTCCGGCGAGGCGTGAAACAGCAGCAACCAAAAGACACCAGTAGCAACAGCCGACGACAACCCCGGCCAGCAGCGAGTTCTGGCAAAATTCAAGGTTTTAGGATCGATTGAAGACGGATCTCATCAGATCCGTCCTAGTAAGCCTTAATCTAATTATTTGTCAAGCTTTTATGGCATCTTTAACTATTTGGGAGATGAATATTTCGAGAAACATTAGCTCTCTATGTGCAATTTAACCTCGTTTCACCATTATTGTTCATTATCTGCTCATTGATGCTTGGGTCCCAGATTGCATACATTTGTTATGTTTGTTTATATTCCGATTTATGTTCATCTTGCAACTGTGTGCTGGTAAATATTAATTTATGCTATTATATTCATAATACTCCGCTGCATGTATCAATTAGTTTAATAATACATGTTAATTCTTGGCTACTTCTTAATTTTATTCTTTGACTATTTCTGAATAATTTTTGTTTATACGTGACATAGTTGTTTGGAATCATCGATTAGATTTGCTTGATTTTAGTTTTAATGTACTGTTGACATGAATAAGTAGATTAGCAATAAATTAGTGCTCCATCTAATGGTAATCTTAACGTGTTAATGGATTCTTGGTATCTTATTTGATTTATTTATACCATGCCTGCTAATTGACTCTTAGTAATTTATTTGACTTAGTAAGATTATTGCTTGTTTTACAACAGTAAAATTAGTAATGATGATTCTGTGCCCTTGCCTTAATCGTGATTCCCAACATTAATCATGGCAACAGAGAAATCCCTTTTCCTTTTTATGTTATCTAGGTATTTTATTTAAGTGCATATTCATGTGAGTTGTACATTTCTCCATAATTTTGGTAAATATTGCTGACCTCTTTCCCGATATATGCTTGCTCTTCTGTATATTGTTAATTAATGTAGTGATTCCGTAATTGATTTATTTACCTTAATTGAAATCAGCAAGCATTGTATTTTAGGATTTGTCTCACTAATTTTTGGGATTTTTTCGGCTGATTTAGTTCTCCCTTTGTTTAAGGAGATCCTTTTATCGATCCTAAAATTATTTCTTTTCCTTATTATGTGTCCTCCTACTCCCTATATAAATAAAACTTCCGCACTCTTTTCTGACAGAGACATTGACTCACGAGACTAACTCTAAGAAAAGAAAAAATATTACTCTCCATTCTTAAAAGAATTAAAATTCCGGTGAATTTTCTAAGTGCTTTTTACTCAATTTTGTTGTGTTCGGGTCTAGCATCGAATCAATTTGGATCATCATTGCTGATAAATAATTCTGCATAATTGGTTAGTTCCGTTTACTAGTTTAAACTTGCATTGTTCATATTTTATTGTTTAAATGAGCAAAGGAAGCGGCTGGATCAGTTTTCTCCTCCTTTTATGTGTGATTATATATATGTGATTTGTTGTCATATCCTGTCTAAGTGTAAATCGTTGCTATTATGTATTGCTTGTAGTGTATTGTTCTTTTAAATTAGCAGGACATTTGGAAACCTTGAGCATTAGATTGAAGAGCTGCCTGTGGACAAATTTCCGGATGAGACTGTTTTGTTTTAAGCTTATATTTTGCATTCCTTGTTCTTTTATTCGGTTTTGTAATAAGCTTGTAGTAATTCTTTAACTCTACCTCTATATAAAATATAACTTGGGGGGATCGTCTAAGGGGAGGGGGGAGTTTTACGTGCTACTTGTTTACTTATTTATTGTAACTTAATTGTGTTGGCAATAAGGTTGTGTTTTGTTTAATAGTTCATAATTTAAGAAATCGATTTTAGATCTAACTAAAAAAGTGGGTTATCCTCGCTTGATCACTTGTTTAAACTCATCTAATTAATACTAAAAATGATATTGTTTAAGTGCTAATTAATTGTCATTTGCATGTCACCTTTAGTATGTAATATTAATAAATAAAATCAACCTCATATAATTAATTAGTTTTAAATGTCGTTTCTGCAAATTCAAGATTCTTGCATATTAAGACTAATAATCTAGTAGAAATCATGTATAGCTTGTTTATAGTGATGTTGATATCATGCTCATATAGATTTTAGTCAAATTTTATTGTCTAATCAATCACTCTCTAATAGCTTTGTAAGTTAATTGGTTAAGATAATCTTAGCATGTTAATTAGTTAACTTAGCTAAATATTTTTTATTCACAACACCATAATCGGATCTTATTTGCTTATGTATGTTAAAATTAATCTAGCATGTGCACAGTTAGATACCATACTCATAGGAGTGCGCATCTTTAAATAGGTCATTTGGGTGTAGATATCATGCCTATAGGGTTTAATAATTTGCTTAAATGAAATAGATGCCATGCTTATATTTTAGATAATATTTTCAGCATGTTTACACTTAGATATCATGTCTATAGGACTTAATTAATAAGATCAAATCGGCTTGTTAAAAACTATTCTCTAATAATTTCAAACATGTTAAATAACTGAATTACTCTAATATGCACATTTTTTCGCCACCCTTAATATCAGTTAATAACTGTAATCTTCCATTCGTAATAACTATTTGCTCGGCTACTTAAAATAAAACAGTAATTATTTTCTGGATGTCTTTAAAATCTGCTACTTTTGGTTTGCTTTCTCAAATTAAATTCTGTTTGAAGTATTTCAGTCTCTACTATAAATAATTGTTTGGTCATATAAATTGATTTCTGCATTATGTTATAATTTTCTGCCTTGATTAGTTTCTATTTGAATTAAGTAATTTATGCATTAAAATAAGGTTTGACTATTTAAAATAAGTTAACGTCTCAATCAGTGTTAATTAACAATAATATAATCAAGCTAGGAAACTAACAGATTGTTTTCTATTAATGTAATGTTTCCCTGCCCTCATTTTAAAATCCAAATAATAATTGTTCTTGTGCATTTATAATGCTTTTCGTCTCTTCCAATCTTTATTATTGATGTATTTGTACGTGCATACACTTAAACATGAGACCTTCACTAAATTATGTGTTGTTTGCTAGCACGACTAATTAAACTTAGAGGCCATCTTGGAGACCTTATGTGCTAAATGTCGTCCTAATTGTTTGACTTGTTGTCTAGGTGGGCCTATTATATTTTATTTTAGTCTATACCCACCCTAATAGTAGTCCAATGCCTCTTGGACCTTAAGCGGGGACGATAGGCACCTCTTAGAGACGAAAGCATGCGGTGGTAGGGTAGGGGTAGTCTAGGCCCTATGGAGATGATGACACCGACTCGGTCTAAATGACAAACTTCAGTTTTGTCTGTCCCTACGAGAAGCCGACCGAAATAAAGAAAAGTCGAGTGCTGATCCTAAAGTTCTTCAGAGTCTCCCTTTCCTTTTGTCCCTTTATTTGCTTATAATTATATTTATTTGAGGTAGTTTGATTAAAATAAAAATGTTTGCTTATCTATTTGTGTAATTTCTATCTTCTCGCTTATCTCCTTATTGTTTAATATTTATTTGTTGACTTATCACTTAGTCTTGCATGCTCAATTAATTAATTAAAATAACTAAAGTTTTTTTAATTGCTTAATGTTGTTATCACCTAGTTTTGCATGCTTAATTTATTAAATTAATAAATAAATTGATTTTAATTGTTTAATATTTATTCATCACCTAGTAATCATGCTAATTAAATAACCAAATAATGAAGTGACCTTAAATGCTACTTGTAACCCCCACACATTGCATGAGACACGGCCGGGACCCACATTTGTGGACCTCGAGGGATGCCTAACACCTTCCCCTCGAGGTAATTTGAACCCTTACCCTGATCTCTGGTTCGTTGACCTTAGCTAGACTTAGTTAGGTTAGATAGGTGCCCTAACGCGTCTTAATTCGTTAGGTGGCGACTCTTCAATCCACCAAAACCCAAAAGAGTTGTTAGGTCGTGCACCAGAACCCGTTTTGTGAAAATTGGGGCGCAACAGAATGACGACTCTGCTGGGGATATTAGGTTCTAACCATTACGTGTTTCTTGCTTATATGGGGTTTACTTGGTTGTTTCGTTATTTGTTTGGTTATTAGCATGTTAAACTGTTATTTTTTTTTCCTTGTCTATTTGTTTTCTTATTTATTTTCTGTTTTTCATGTTCCACCCCCTTCCCTTCTTCCTTATCTGTTTATTTTCATGTTTCGCCCTTTCCCCTTTTCCTTTGTTTGTTTAGTTGTTTGCATGATTTCATACCTTCTTTCCTTATTCGCTTGATTCTTTATTATATTATTTGTTTTACCTTTTTTTATTTATGCGTGTATTTATTTACTTATTTACTGTTTTAATAAAAACTGCCTATGTGTTACCGCTTTCAATCTAAATGCTAAATGTTACCGCTTTGATAAATTGTCATTCCGCTCATACTTCTCCCAATTGGGACCCTCTTCCTTTTTTATTTTGTTACCGTGATGTTGTGCCTTTACACCTCTCACAACTACTCCAATTCTCTTCAAATACCCAATTATAGAGAGTCGGCATATGCGTGGACGGAACAGATAGTTTTACTACCGTGAAACCACGAGCCTTCTCGCATAGAATCCCTTTCAAGTCCGTGTCAAGCCAACTCTTAGAAATTCTACTTAGGTCATACATGATGCATAAACCCTAGGTGGTTTGACCCTGGGTGTCAATCCACATAATTAGTAGTCACCTTATCGTCTAAAGGGCCCCAACACCCTTTAGATAAATTGCATAATTATGTGTCAATGTGGTCAAAATAATTAAATTAAGCCAAGTTTGCCAATATGGAGTTTAGATTTTTTTGTTTGTTGTCTGTTTGCAGAGTCATGGCCTATCCTTATTTTCCAAACACGCAAATGGTAGTCAAAGTGAATCCTACCTTGAAGGTCTGGTGGAAGGATATTGAAAGGAATCGGGAGTTGGAGGCAAACGAACTACTAGGTGGCCTCACTGCTTTAATCTCCATCGAATCAGACCGGCACTTGATCAAGGCACTGTTGAAGTTTTGGGATTCTGAGAGGCTAGTGTTCAGATTCAGGGATTTTGAGCTAACCCCGACGATTGAAGTGATTGGTGGGTTTCTTGGTCTCCCTTACAGAGATCGTGAAATGATTGTGCCACACAAGCCATCTCCAAGGTCCTTCCTAAAGCAAATGGGCATGCATCATAATCCGAATTTGCTTTGTCTGAAAGAGGGATGGATTTCTTTAGAGTTTCTATATTCACGTTTTGGAGACGAGGAAGGCCATGAAAACTTCCATAAAGAATTTGCTTGCTCTCCTGCGAAGTGGGAAAGATACCGTCTTAATGTTTTCGCTGTCGCACTGTTGGGCTCATTAGTTTTTCCTAGAGAAGGAGGAAAAATACACACTAGCCTAAGTTATGTGGTTCGTATGATGGCTCGAGGCGGAAAGATTATAGTTCCCATGATACTGGCAGAAATTATAAGGGCACTCACCAAATGTACCAAAGGCAAAAGGTACTTCGAGGGGTGTAATTTTCTATTGCAACTCTGGGCTGTTGAGCATTTCTATCAAAGGGCAAATTCGGTAGACATTCTTAGAGGGACTATGGGAAATAAAGTCATCAATTATACCTCAAAGATGAAATATTTTGCTTCCCCTGTGGGAACAGAGGACTGGTTTGTTTATTTGAGAGAACGTTCAGCCATCAACATTCAATGGAAATACTATTGGTTGAAGCCTCGTCGTGTCATTATAAGAGGTAATGACCTCTACTTTATCGAGCTCATTGGTTTAAATGGCGTGCAACCATACGTACCACTCCGAGTCCTCCGACAGTTTGGTCAAATCCAAATGATACCTCTACGATCCCTCTACGATCCCATATGGGCCAATATGGGTATGATTTTGGGCCAGAAATACCACAAGTGGGCACTATACTGCGAAGGTGGGAAAAAGTGATAACTATTGATGTTCGAGAGCACAGACCCTTCTGCACACCAGAGTATTACGTGTGGCTTTTGGAGGACGCAGAGCATGTAGATTTGAGTGAAGAAGGCATTCCAGGTTTTGGTGATGAAAAGGAAAGAAGATGGGCCCGCAACCTTCTCAATCGCGACTATGAGATCACTCCAGAAATGAGGTAGCAAATTGTGCCTAACATTGGAGACCAGCACTGACCCTGTTTCCTTTAGGATTTTTATTTCCCCATGTTATCCCTAGCCCTTTAGTTTATTTCTAGTTTTGCTTTAGTATGATGTAATAAATTGAAGTTATTCAATATATAAAGATTGTTTTATTTCTCTAACTCTAAACTCCATTTGGCAAATAAGGCTTAAATTAATCATTATGCACCACTTATATGGCGTCTTAGGCCTACCTCTGGCTCAACGAGGTCCCTTGCATCTAGGGCGTTTATTTCAAACAATGTGCTATTATTATTATTATTTGCTCTAATCCCCTAACACTGTTTTCTGTTGATTCCATTGTTTTTCCCATTCCTAAGGTTGATCTGCTCTTCATTCTGGCACATACACGATCAAAAGGGACCCCCCCTTCTCCTCCTCCTCAAAGAACAGACAAGGGTAAAATGGTTGACAATAACAGCAGCAACGAAAGAGTAGAAACTTCTGAGGGAGGGCAACTTCCAAGTGACCTTGTCCTTAGGCTTGAGCGCAAGATTGCAGATTTGGAAGAAGAAGTAGCACATATGCGCGATTTGGCCAAGTTATCTATTTCTCTTGGAACTCAGTTTGGTGAGAATATAGACAATCCTCCTCACTCTAACAAACAACCATGCCAAACAATCCCCCAACCAATGTACCCCGACCTGAACCCACTCATCCAAATATCTTCCCACCACTTCATGCACAAAATACTCAAATCCTATTTTACCACTACCACCAACAAACTAAGCCAACTATTCCAGAACCAGTTCCAAATGCAAACCCTTCATATACTCCTGGAAATAACAACCTCAACCCCATATATGTGGAAACCGCTCCTGTAATTCATAACTACCATGAATCAGAGTCCTCCCAAAAGGATATTCTAATAAAAGCCCTGATTGAGAGATTAGATAACTTGGCTAACAGGATGCAACATGTGGAAGGAAGCAAGAGGTTGGGAGGACTGAGCTACGAGGATTTGTGTATACATCCCGACGTAGAACTACCTGAGGGATACAAGCTTCCAAAGTTTGAATTGTTTAATGGCATTGGAGATCCCAAAGCCCACCTACGAATGTACTGTGACAAGCTTGTAGGGGTGGGGAGAGATGAGAGGATACTCATGAAGTTGTTTATGAGGAGTCTTACCGGAGAGGCACTGTCCTGGTATATTGAACAAGACCCGCGGAAATGGGATGAGTGGGTAGACATGGCAACAGACTTCATGAACCGGTTTGGATTTAATGTAGAAAATGCACCTGATTGGTTCTACATCCAAAATCTGAAGAAAAAGCCCAGTGAATCTTTCAGGGATTATGCGATAAGATGGAGGTCTGAGGCGGCTAGAGCCAGACCTCCCATGGAAGAATCTCAGATGAAAGACTACTTCATCCGTGCTCAAGAACCACAATATTATGATAGGATGATGCTTGTAGCTGAGAAGAGTTTTGCTAAAATTATCAAGCTAGGTGAAAGGATCGAAGAGGGCATAAAAAATGGGACTATCATCAATCTGGAGGCCCTGCAAGCCACCAACAAAGCTCTGCAATCCGAAGGAATGGCAGAAAATCGAAAGAAAACAGGCTCAGTCATGATGGCTCAGGGGACCAGAACCCCTTATAGGTACCAATCAACAACCCCACCTCCATCTCCATATCCCCAAACTCCATACCCTTCAGCCTCACCACCTATATCTCCCAACCCCATGCCAGTATATTACCAAAATGCTCCTCCTCAATACCAACAAGCTTCATATCCTGTCTATAATGCCCAGCCATCATACTTCCAAACCCCACTGCCTACTCAAACATCAAACTACCGAAACAGACCACCATATGAAAGAAGGCTTGCGAAGAACTATACCCCTCTGGCCGAGCCTATTGCCCAGCTTTATGAGAGTCTAAAAGAGACTGGCTATGTCACCCCAGTTCCTGCATTGCCTGTGGATGTCCGCACAAAATGGTATGACCCTAACAAGGTTTGTGCCTACCATTCTAGGATGAAAGGTCATACTACTGAAATTTGCAGAGCCCTGAAAGATAAGATTCAAATGTTGATTGATACTAAGGCCATCCAACTCAAAGATCCAGCACCAAATGTTGCAAATAACCCTCTGCCTAACCATCAGGTCAACATGATAGAAGCCGATGATACCTCGGATTGGGAGAAATCCATTTGGGTCCTTGAGCCAGAAGAAGCAATGATTGCTACCGCTCAGACTCCAATGGTAGTACAAAGGCGTGCTCCGTTTGAGGTTGAGATCGCCATGCCCAAGCCTCCATTCACTGTTTATAGGGCGCCTTCCCCTGTCCAGTATGACACCCATGCTGTTCCATGGGACTACAGAAAAGGAAAAACAAAAGTGGAAGAAGCAGACACCGCAGCAGGAGTTACTAGATCGGGAAGAATTTACACTTCTGAAAATTTGGTGCAGGAAAGCTCCAGCAAATCGAAGACACCAATTGTAGAACTTGAAAATCAAGGAATTTGGAAGAAGATACAAGCAAAAGAGTACTCTATTGTTGAGCAATTGAGTAAAACCCAGTCTCAAATATCCATCATATCATTGCTGCAATCTTCCGAAACTCATCGGAATGCTCTATTGAAGGTCCTGGGTGAAGCCTATGTCCCATCTAGCATCACTCAAGGAGAGGTAGCCCAAATGGTCGGGCAGGTTTTTGAGGCATATCGAATATCTTTCCATGAAGATGAGTTGCCAATTGAAGGAACAACCCATAATAAGGCTTTGTACATTTCAGTTCAATATCAGGACAAGATAATCACCAAAGCCTTGGTTGATTCAGGTTCGGGTTTGAATATTTGCCCTCTGAGCACGTTGACAAGGCTAGGCGTGGATAGTGCAAAGATCCAAACTTGGAAGATGAATGTGAGAGGTTTTGATGGTTCTCAAAGGGGTACTATTGGAGAAATAACCTTGGACATGCTCATTGGTCCTGCTACTTTCCCAATAGCTTTCCAGGTCTTGAATATTCCATCTTCATATAACCTCTTATTGGGTCGTCCTTGGATTCATATGGCTGGAGCAGTTCCCTCTACTCTTCATCAATGCTTGAAGTTTGAATGGGACCATGAAAAGGTTGTAGTTCATGGGGAAAAGGGACATCCTGTATATGCGATAGAAGGAGGGGGTCATCTAGACGGTGAGATGTACCATACAGTTGAGCTTGTAGGAAACATTGAAGTGCAACCATGGTTCAGTCAGAAGATCATAGATATGATGGCCTGGTTTGGTTTCGAGCTTGGGAAAGGTTTGGGAGCTAATTTGCAAGGAATAGTTGAACCTATACAACCTGTTCGTCATTCAACCACTTTTGGCTTGGGATATAAATTTACTACTGAGGAGTGGCTTGATTGGCAACCACCTAGAGATGGGTACTACTATCCATTGAAGAAACCGATACCACCGCTGCACCAATCATTCTGATCAACAGGTTTCATGGGATGTATCGTTGGTGATCTTTTGGAAGACATGAAGGGTTTATCTCTGACCAAGGAGGAAGGAAAAGGTTGTAATGTCGTGATCAACGAGGAGGAGAAAGGGGACCCTAGAGGAAGCAATGAAGCAGGGATCAGCATCAGCATTTGGACCTCAACTCCATCCAGACCTCGTCGGGCATCTGGGTAGCTGTGGAAGAAATTTTCTATCAAATTTTAAAAGTTTTCAATAAACAATTTTAAATTCCAGTTCTATGTTATTGTTTTCAAATGCTAGTTTTATAAAGCTCTTGAGTTTTAATCAATAAAGTTATTTTCCCATCTATTTAATATCTTATATTCATTTGTGCGTTATTCTTTTCCAGCAAAATCTATTATAAAAATGTTGAATCTGAGACTATGGCATATAATGAGACTGCACAGCTTAACATTAATGACTTAGAGGAAGTTGAAGAAAGTGAGGTCCCTGAAGAGTTAATCAGAAAGGTTGAGGAATTCGAGGAAAAACCCAATCCGAATCTAGTGTAAACAGAGGTGGTAAATCTGGGAAATTCAGAAGTGGTACAAGAGACCCGAGTAAGCATCCATATGACGGAAGAGGACAAGAAAAAATATACAGAATGTCTCATGGAGAATACAGATATCTTCGCCTGGTCCTATGCAAACATGACAGGGTTAAGCACTTCAATCGTAGCTCATCGATTGCCTACTGATCCAGCATGTCCTCCTGTGAAGCAGAAGTTGAGAAAATACAAGCCTGAGTTGAGTCTGAAAATCAAGGAAGAAATATCGAAGCAATTAGATGCTGGAATCCTTCAAGTGACGGAGTACCCGACATGGATTGCAAATGTCGTTCCAGTGCCAAAGAAAGATGGAAAAGTTAGAGTCTGTGTGGATTATCGAGATCTCAACAAAGCTAGTCCCAAAGATAATTTTCCATTGCCCAACATACACATCTTGATCGATAAATGTGCTAAGCATGAAACACATTCATTCGTGGATTGCTTTGCTGGTTATCATCAAATTGAGATGCACAAAGACGACGCTGAGAAGACTGCTTTCATCACACCGTGGGGTGTCTACAATTACAAGGTAATGCCTTTCGGGTTAAAGAATGCTGGCGCTACATACATGAGGGCAATGACCACTTTGTTTCACGACATGATCCACAAGGAAATTGAAGTTTATGTGGATGATGTCATCATCAAATCAAAGAGGGGATCAAATCATCTAGATGATCTGCAAAAGTTCTTTGCTAGGCTACGCAAGTATAACCTGAAGTTAAATCCTGCAAAATGTGTTTTTGGGGTTCCTGCTGGAAAGCTCTTGGGTTTCATTCTCAGCCGCCGAGGTATAGAACTGGATCCATCGAAAATCAAAGCCATTCGTGATCTACCTCCGCCGAAGAGTAAGAAAGAGGTAATGAGTTTCCTGGGTCGACTAAATTACATCAGTCGTTTCATAGCTCAATGTACTGTCATTTGTGAGCCTATCTTCAAGCTGTTGAAGAAGGATGCTGCGGTGAAATGGACAGACGAATGTCAACAAGCGTTTGACAAAATCAAAAATTACTTATCCAATCCACCTGTGTTGGTTCCACCGGAATCTGGTAGACCGTTGTTGTTAAACATATCAGTGTTGGATAATGCTTTCAGCTGCATTTTGGGGCAACATGATGAGACTGGAAAGAAGGAGCAGGCGATATATTACATGAGTAAGAAGTTTACATCATATGAGGCTCGATATTCTCTATTGGAGCGTACTTGTTGTGCTTTAACTTAGGTCGCCCAGAAGCTTCGACACTACCTCTCCTCGCATACTACTTATCTGATTTCAAGGATGGACCCTCTGAAGTATATCTTTCAAAAGCCCATGCCTACTGGTAAACTGGCTAAATGGCAGATATTACTGAGCGAGTTTAACATAATGTATGTTACACAGAAGGCAGTGAAGGCACAAGCATTAGCAGATCATATGGCGGAAAACCCTGTAAATGATGATTATAGACCTTTGAAGACTTACTTCCCAGACGAAGAAGTAGCTTTTGTCGGGGAAGACATTTCTGAAGAATATGATGGTTGGAGGATGTTCTTTGATGGAGCTAAGAACCTGAGCAGATCCGGCATCGGAGCTGTTTTGATCTCACCAACTGGGCAACATTATCCGGTATCAGCCAAACTCAGGTTCTTATGCTCAAACAATATGGCTGAATATGAAGCGTGCATATTGGGGCTCCGACGCGCTATTGACTTGGATGTCCAGGAAATGTTAATAATAGGAGATTCAGACTTATTGATCCATCAGGTCCGAGGCGAATGGGCTACTAAGAATCGAAAATTATTACCATACTTAGAGTGCGTGCATAGGTTGTGCAAAAGGTTCATCAAGGCAAAATTCAAACATGTGCCAAGAATCCAGAATGAATTCGCAGATGCCTTAGCCACCTTATCTTCCATGATTCAACATCCTGATCATAATTACATTGGTCCTATTTACATCCACATCTACGAGCAACCGGCATACTGTTTTCATGTCGAGGAAGAACCTGATGGAAAGCCTTGGTACAATGACATTCGAGGATATTTGAAGAGTGGTGAGTATACAGAGGATGCAACAAGTGTACAAAAGCGTACAATTTGGAGGTTAGCGAATCAATTCTTTCTAAGTGGAGAAATCCTTTATAGGAGGACTCCCGATTTGGGGTTGCTAAGGTGTATCGAAGCTAGAGAAGACAACAGGTTGATTGAAGAGATACATGCAAGAACATGTGGTCCTCACATGAATGGCTTTACACTGGCGAAGAAGATCTTGAGATCGGGATATTTCTGGCTAACTATGGAGACAGACTGTATCCGTTATGTTCAAAAATGTCACCAATGTCAGACTCATGCAGATATGATCAGAGTTCCTCCCAACGAACTCCATGTTACTAGTTCACCGTGGCCCTTTGCAGCTTGGGGCATGGACGTCATTGGTCCAATCGAGCCAGCGGCATCCAATGGACACAGATTCATTCTGGTTGCAATTGACTACTTCACCAAATGGGTCGAAGCCACCTCTTACAAATCAGTGACAAAGAAGGTTGTGGATGACTTTGTCAAAAATAATATTATCTGTAGGTTCGGGATTCCTGAGTCAATCATCACTGATAATGGAACCAACCTAAATAGTGACTTGATGAGATCATTGTGTGAGAAGTTCAAGATCAATCACCGAAATTCTACCGTATATAGACCTCAGATGAATGGAGCTGTTGAGGCTGCAAACAAGAACATCAAGAGGATATTGCGCAAGATGATCGATAATCACAAACATTGGCATGAAAAGTTACCCTTTGCATTGCTGGGATATCGTACAACCATCAGAACTTCTACTGGGGCTACGCCTTATTTTCTGGTATATGGTAATGAAGCTGTGATACCTGCCGAAGTGGAAATACCATCTCTAAGGATTATTCAAGAAGCAGAGTTGGATGATGCTAAATGGATACAAATTCGGGCGAAAAATCTTGCATTGATAGATGGAAGGAGGATTAACGCCGTTTGTCATGGTCAACTCTATCAAAATAGAATGGCCAGAGCTTTCAACAAAAAGGTTAGACCCAGACATTTTTCACCTGGGCAACTGGTTCTGAAGTGGATTTTTCCAAACCAAGATGAAGCAAAAGGTAAATTCTCGCCAAATTGGCAGGGTCCATACATAGTCTCTCGGGTATTAACAGGCGGAGCCCTCATACTTGCAGAAATGGATGGAGAAGTTTGGCCCAAACCCATCAACTCAGATGCTGTGAAAAGATATTACATCTAAAATTGTTCATGCTCTTTTACTCTGTATTTGGAACTACGTCAGACCTGATTCCCATTTAAGAGGGGATACGTAGGCGCTCCTTTGGAGTTCGGTCTTATCATAATAAAAATTTCATTTTCCCCTTTTGACTGTTAACTGGGGCAGAATTTTTGAGAGGGTCTAAAAAATTCCATCAAAAGGATATATTCTTGCAAATCACGATACTGGGGCAGAATTTTTGAAAGTAACTCAAAAATTCCATCAAAAGCTTTTTTTTCTCACAAATCAGTAACTGGGGCAGAATTTTTGAGAGGGTCTCAAAAATTCCTTTGAACAAAGCATTTCTTGCACAAATCAAGACTGGGGCAGAATTTTTGAGGGTCTCAAAAATTCACTACGATCAAACTACAATCTTCAACAAAGATCAGATAACGGATTTGATACTGATGTCAGATGTTGCAAAGTCTCAAACTATGCCATGGTCAAAGATTCAACATTACTTTTTACAATTTATTATTTTCAAAAAGCTTTTCGAAAACTCTATCTCCCTCTATTTTACATTTCTCTTCAAAGCAAATGCTCGGAAAGGTCTGGATGGCAAGTCAAAGGGAGCACACCGATTGGAGCAGATCAACCGCCCCCATTTTTAAACTCACAATCTTTCTTTGAATACAGGAAAACAGGTACAGACGCAAAAGATAACTTCAGCATCACCTGACCGCTATTAAGCTCGACAAATCGCCAGTAAACGGTGCCCTGTCCTTCTGACATGAATGAAAGACTAAGTTATTTTGAGCCCGACAGATCGCTAATTATTGGTACATCTTTCCAATCAAACGAAAGAAAAAAAAAGCTACTTTATTTCAAGCCCGACAAATCAACTGCACCCACTCCTTACAATAGGACGAAGGGTCAAAGCTACAATATTCCGAATTCGTCAACAAATGACACTCAATCCTTTCAATAAGACGAAGGTCTATGCCTCCAATCAACTATTGCATGTGCCCGAGAATTACATCATTGCATGTGCCCGAGGATTGCATTGTGCCCGAGATCTGCATGTGCCCGAGAATTGCATCATCTACATTTGCCCGAGAATTGCATCTTATGCATGTGCCCGAGATTGCATTGAGCCCGAGATTGCATTGTGCCCGAGATTGCATTGTGCCCGAGATCTGCATGTGCCCGAGAATTGCATCATATGCATGTGCCCGAGATTGCATTGTGCCCGAGATTGCATTGAGCCCGAGATTGCATTGAGCCCGAGATTACATTGTGTCCGAGATCTGCATGTGCCCGAGATTGCATTGAGCCTGAGATTGCATTATGCCCGAGATTACATTGTGCCCGAGATCTACATCATCTGCATGTGCCCGAGATTGCATTATGCCCGATATTGCATGTGCCCGAGATTGCATTGTGCTCGAGAATTGCATATGTCCGAATAAAAAAACAAGCTACAAGTATCAACAGATGCCCGAATTACAGATACATTTTCTTTATTCATTATTTTATTCCTAAGGCGTCATGGTCTAAATGCATCATTTTCATGGCCTGCGGACATCATATCATGGCCTAAGGATTTACTTTCTGCTTATCATGATCCAAAGGTGTCATAGTCTAAAGGCATTATTTTTCATGGCCCGCAGACAACATTTCATGACCTGAGGATATAATTTTTGCGTATCATGGCCCTAGACATCATAGCCTAAGACATCATTTTCATAGTCATATGGCAAACATCATGGTCAATATGGGAAATTGCATCATGTTTACTTTTACCGTTTATTTGATACATCTGCTCTAATAATGTTATTTAGTTATATTACAAGCTACAGATTTGCAGAGACTGACATTTTGCAGGCAAGATCAGTCTCCCTCTCAGCTACAATTATCGTGCTAACATATCGCAACAAGGACCCTATCGATTTCTTTGCTACTTATATTACCGCTTTTCAATTAACCCTTGGCTACTCATATTACCGTTTCTCATCGGTTCCTTCGCGCTTAAACTGGAAAATCTCTCTGTCACGTCTTTTCGATACTCTAATCTTATCCATTCAAGCCAATATCGTTCCCGTTCATATACCGTACCGCTCTTTCAATTCTTAGAAGTTTCATCTGCTCCTAAGTCTAGAACTACACACGACCTGATTCTCATATAACCAGAGATATGTAGGCGGCTTAATACCAAAGTCTCGGTCGTATCCTTTTCCAAATTTTTTTTATTTCAATTGATCCCACTGACATCTCTCGTCGGTCGGGCAAAATCGGCTACTAAGTCAACGTTGGTTGCCCGACAATTCATCATTCATTCCCAAGCAACCAAGGGGAAGTTGTTGACACCCAATTTTGACCGACCTTTAACCCTTTTTGGGAATGCTATCCGATTAAATACTCATTTTAAAATATATTTTTTTTTTGAGTTCTAAAATTCTAGTTGATTTTGTCTAAAATTGTACATTTTAGTATGTGTACGTTATAAAATTATCATAAATATTATTAAGATATTTTAAAATTATTAGTAAAAGGAAAAGTATTTATTTTATTTAAATGTTTTAAAATTTAAGTGATTTCAATTATATAAAATATTTATGATATGTATAGTATTTAATTGAATAGCATTTCTTAAAAATTTTCTCAAAATCATTTAACTTATAGCCTTTTTTATTCTAATTCCTTTCAATTCCAGCCTAATCAATTCCAATTTTATTTCAATTATAGCCATCCTTTTATTTCAATTCTAGCCAATTTTATTACAAATTTGGCCATTCCAATTTTCAATCTAATTTTCAGAATTTTAATTCCATTTAATCCTAACCGTCCATCTTAAATTAAATCCTATCCGCTCATCTAAATTGATCGATGGTCCGGATTTGATCCTCTTATTTTCCTATTTTACATCTAATGAACTCTTAACCCTAACTTCATTCTTCCTCTCTTCTCCTCCAAGCAGCCGCCGCCCCTAGCTCTCTTCTTCTCCGGCGAGAGCTTCCTCTCTCCCGTCGCCTCTCCCCTCCGCCCTCTTGTTTCTCCGACGAGACAATGCAACGACCAGCAGCAGTTCCGGCACTTTCTTTCCCTCACATCCCCTCTTTTCTCCCTTCCTCTTCTCTCTTCTCTACCATCTTCGCAGGACCAGCAGCAGATTCCACCGGTGAAGACAGCACCGGCCAGCAGCAACAACGCTGCTCTTTGATGGCGAAGCGGCCAGCGAATGGCGAGAGCAGCCAGCAGTAGGCATTGCTCTATATATATATATATATTTTTCTCTCGAACCAGCAGCAGCTCCAAACAGCAACACCAGCTCCAAGCAGCAGCTCCACAACAGCCAGCCAGCGAGGACAGCAACAACAGCCGCTCCGGCGAGGCGTGAAACAGCAGCAACCAAAAGACACCAGCAGCAACAGCCGACGACAACCCCGGCCAGCAGCGAGTTCTGGCAAAATTCATGGTTTTAGGATCGATTGAAGACGGATCTCATCAGATCCGTCCTAGTAAGCCTTAATCTAATTATTTGTCAAGCTTTTATGGCATCTTTAGCTATTTGGGAGATGAATATTTCGAGAAACATTAGCTCTCTATGTGTAATTTAACCTCGTTTCACCATTATTGTTCATTATCTGCTCATTGATGCTTGGGTCCCAGATTGCATACATTTGTTATGTTTGTTTATATTCCGATTTATGTTCATCTTGCAACTGTGTGCTGGTAAATATTAATTTATGCTATTATATTCATAATACTCCGCTGCATGTATCAATTAGTTTAATAATACATGTTAATTCTTGGCTACTTCTTAATTTTATTCTTTGACTATTTCTGAATAATTTTTGTTTATACGTGACATAGTTGTTTGGAATCATCGATTAGATTTGCTTGATTTTAGTTTTAATGTACTGTTGACATGAATAAGTAGATTAGCAATAAATTAGTGCTCCATCTAATGGTAATCTTAACGTGTTAATGGATTCTTGGTATCTTATTTGATTTATTTATACCATGCCTGCTAATTGACTCTTAGTAATTTATTTGACTTAGTAAGATTATTGCTTGTTTTACAACAGTAAAATTAGTAATGATGATTTTGTGCCCTTGCCTTAATCGTGATTCCCAACATTAATCATGGCAACAGAGAAATCCCTTTTCCTTTTTATGTTATCTAGGTATTCTATTTAAGTGCATATTCATGTGAGTTGTACATTTCTCCATAATTTTGGTAAATATTGCTGACCTCTTTCCCGATATATGCTTGCTCTTCTGTATATTGTTAATTAATGTAGTGATTCCGTAATTGATTTATTTACCTTAATTGAAATCAGCAAGCATTGTATTTTAGGATTTGTCTCACTAATTTTTGGGATTTTTTCGGCTGATTTAGTTCTCCCTTTGTTTAAGGAGATCCTTTTATCGATCCTAAAATTATTTCTTTTCCTTATTATGTGTCCTCCTACTCCCTATATAAATAAAACTTCCGCACTCTTTTCTGACAGAGACATTGACTCACGAGACTAACTCTAAGAAAAGAAAAAATATTACTCTCCATTCTTAAAAGAATTAAAATTCCGGTGAATTTTCTAAGTGCTTTTTACTCAATTTTGCTGTGTTCGGGTCTAGCATCGAATCAATTTGGATCATCATTGCTGATAAATAATTCTGCATAATTGGTTAGTTCCGTTTACTAGTTTAAACTTGCATTGTTCATATTTTATTGTTTAAATGAGCAAAGGAAGCGGCTGGATCAGTTTTCTCCTCCTTTTATGTGTGATTATATATATGTGATTTGTTGTCATATCCTGTCTAAGTGTAAATCGTTGCTATTATGTATTGCTTGTAGTGCATTGTTCTTTTAAATTAGCAGGACATTTGGAAACCTTGAGCATTAGATTGAAGAGCTGCCTGTGGACAAATTTCCGGATGAGACTGTTTTGTTTTAAGCTTATATTTTGCATTCCTTGTTCTTTTATTCGGTTTTGTAATAAGCTTGTAGTAATTCTTTAACTCTACCTCTATATAAAATATAACTTGGGGGGATCGTCTAAGGGGAGGGGGGAGTTTTACGTGCTACTTGTTTACTTATTTATTGTAACTTAATTGTGTTGGCAATAAGGTTGTGTTTTGTTTAATAGTTCATAATTTAAGAAATCGATTTTAGATCTAACTAAAAAAGTGGGTTATCCTCGCTTGATCACTTGTTTAAACTCATCTAATTAATACTAAAAATGATATTGTTTAAGTGCTAATTAATTGTCATTTGCATGTCACCTTTAGTATGTAATATTAATAAATAAAATCAACCTCATATAATTAATTAGTTTTAAATGTCGTTTCTGCAAATTCAAGATTCTTGCATATTAAGACTAATAATCTAGTAGAAATCATGTATAGCTTGTTTATAGTGATGTTGATATCATGCTCATATAGATTTTAGTCAAATTTTATTGTCTAATCAATCACTCTCTAATAGCTTTGTAAGTTAATTGGTTAAGATAATCTTAGCATGTTAATTAGTTAACTTAGCTAAATATTTTTTATTCACAACACCATAATCGGATCTTATTTGCTTATGTATGTTAAAATTAATCTAGCATGTGCACAGTTAGATACCATACTCATAGGAGTGCGCATCTTTAAATAGGTCATTTGGGTGTAGATATCATGCCTATAGGGTTTAATAATTTGCTTAAATGAAATAGATGCCATGCTTATATTTTAGATAATATTTTCAGCATGTTTACACTTAGATATCATGTCTATAGGACTTAATTAATAAGATCAAATCGGCTTGTTAAAAACTATTCTCTAATAATTTCAAACATGTTAAATAACTGAATTACTCTAATATGCACATTTTTTCGCCACCCTTAATATCAGTTAATAACTGTAATCTTCCATTCGTAATAACTATTTGCTCGGCTACTTAAAATAAAGCAGTAATTATTTTCTGGATGTCTTTAAAATCTGCTACTTTTGGTTTGCTTTCTCAAATTAAATTCTGTTTGAAGTATTTCAGTCTCTACTATAAATAATTGTTTGGTCATATAAATTGATTTCTGCATTATGTTATAATTTTCTGCCTTGATTAGTTTCTATTTGAATTAAGTAATTTATGCATTAAAATAAGGTTTGGCTATTTAAAATAAGTTAACGTCTCAATCAGTGTTAATTAACAATAATATAATCAAGCTAGGAAACTAACAGATTGTTTTCTATTAATGTAATGTTTCCCTGCCCTCATTTTAAAATCCAAATAATAATTGTTCTTGTGCATTTATAATGCTTTTCGTCTCTTCCAATCTTTATTATTGATGTATTTGTACGTGCATACACTTAAACATGAGACCTTCACTAAATTATGTGTTGTTTGCTAGCACGACTAATTAAACTTAGAGGCCATCTTGGAGACCTTATGTGCTAAATGTCGTCCTAATTGTTTGACTTGTTGTCTAGGTGGGCCTATTATATTTTATTTTAGTCTATACCCACCCTAATAGTAGTCCAATGCCTCTTGGACCTTAAGCGGGGACGATAGGCACCTCTTAGAGACGAAAGCATGCGGTGGTAGGGTAGGGGTAGTCTAGGCCCTATGGAGATGATGACACCGACTCGGTCTAAATGACAAACTTCGGTTTTGTCTGTCCCTACGAGAAGCCGACCGAAATAAAGAAAAGTCGAGTGCTGATCCTAAAGTTCTTCAGAGTCTCCCTTTCCTTTTGTCCCTTTATTTGCTTATAATTATATTTATTTGGGGTAGTTTGATTAAAATAAAAATGTTTGCTTATCTATTTGTGTAATTTCTATCTCCTCGCTTATCCCCTTATTGTTTAATATTTATTTGTTGACTTATCACTTAGTCTTGCATGCTCAATTAATTAATTAAAATAACTAAAGTTTTTTTAATTGCTTAATGTTGTTATCACCTAGTTTTGCATGCTTAATTTATTAAATTAATAAATAAATTGATTTTAATTGTTTAATATTTATTCATCACCTAGTAATCATGCTAATTAAATAACCAAATAATGAAGTGACCTTAAATGCTACTTGTAACCCCCACACATTGCATGAGACACGGCCGGGACCCACATTTGTGGACCTCGAGGGATGCCTAACACCTTCCCCTCGAGGTAATTTGAACCCTTACCCTGATCTCTGGTTCGTTGACCTTAGCTAGACTTAGTTAGGTTAGATAGGTGCCCTAACGCGTCTTAATTCGTTAGGTGGCGACTCTTCAATCCACCAAAACCCAAAAGAGTTGTTAGGTCGTGCACCAGAACCCGTTTTGCGAAAAACGGGGCGCGACAAGAAGGATCAAGCAAATTTGGCTAAATCCAAAGAAGAGATGGACGATCTCTGTGCAATGCTTTCAGAATGTAACCTGGTTGGAAATCCAAGAAAATGGTGAATAGATTCTGGTGCTTCATGTCATGTTTGTGCCAACAAAGAATTATTTGCATCATATACTCCAGGACCAACAGACGAGAAGTTATTTATGGCGAACTCCGTTGCTGCAAAGGTTGAAGGAACTGGCAAGGTCCACTTAAAGATGACATCGGGCGAGGTGGTGACTTTGAACAGGGTCTTGTAGTTCCAGAATTGCGAAAGAACTTAGTTTCTATACCAGTTCTTACTAAGAATGGATTCAAATATGTATTTGTTTCTAATAAAGTTGTAGTAAGTAAGAATGAGATGTATGTAGGAAAAGGTTACCTCACTGAGGGTCTCTTAAAACTCAATGTAATTGCAGTTGATATGAATAAAGATTTCGCTTCTTCTTACTTGCTTGAGTCTAAATGTTTATGGCATGAACGTTTTGGACACATCAATAACAAAACCTTGTGAAAACTGATTAACTTAAATGTTTTGCCCAAATTTGAGTGCAATAAATCAAAATGTCAAGTTTGCATTGAATCTAAGTATGCTAAGCATCCTTATAAATCTGTTGAAAGAATTCATACCGCTTAGAACTGATTCACACTGACATAAAATAAACACCATCACGTGGTGGGAAAAAGTATTTCATAACGTTTATTGACGATTGCACTAGATATTGTTATGTCTATTTGCTAAATGGTAAGGATGAAGCAATAAATGCATTTAGGCAAATATAAAACTGAAGTTGAAAATCAGTTGGATAAAAGATCAGAAGTGATAGAGGTGGAGAATACGAATCTCCATTTGCAGAAATATGTTTGGAAATGGAATCATCCATCAAACTACTGCTCCTTACTCTCCTCAATCTAATGGAATTGCGGAAAGGAAAAATTGAACTTTAAAGGAAATGATGAATGTTGACACTCAATTTTGACCCTCCACAATATAAATTAATCATTGAGCTCCTTCAATTTCAAATGATTTAAAATAATTAGTTTTATAAAAATTTAAAAAATAAATAAATAATATAATATAGTTTGCAAGTTACTTTAAATAGTTTGTCATTTTTATAATTTTTAAATAATATATATGTTCTATATAATTATATATAATTAGTATATTTTATAAATATTCAAAAATCATCTCAAAAAGATTTTATTTTTAAATATTTTATTGAATTAGTTAGTTTAAAACTATGGTTATAATTTTAAATTATCTAGTTTATAGTTAAATTAATTATTTTATTTTATTAAGATTAAGAACCTCGTAAATTAATTGTATTAATTCTTAACTAAGTTTGGCTGTGTTTTAAAAATTCCAATTGACTATAATTTAGATTCATATGGTCAAACCTTAAATTCGATTCCCAATCACAATTTAGTTTTATCCTAAACCCACTTTTTTAAGACCAAGTTTTGGACCTGTTGGTATCCAGTAGCCCATTACTTCCTCTTCATCCAAACACATCAGCCCAATCAGCAAATACTAATAATCAGCCCAACACCAATACAATTGTAACCCATCAGCAATACAATTCCAATTCAATACCCATTTTTTCTCTATTCCCAGCCCAACCCTTTAACAAACATACAACAACACCAAATACCCAGCGTACAACAGTAGTGCCAAACGACTCCTGCGCGTGTTTCTTCTTCACGCTGTCAAACCCAGAAAAAACAACAAACAATAGCCATACCTGACCCCACTCATGCATCTTCTTCGCAAAAAAGTTAAAGAAAGAAACCTAAAATCGCACGCTTCTTCTTCATTGCAAAGAAATCGATATGTAACCCATATGCAAACCCCTAACCCTAGTAACCTAATCCATCACATCATTGTTCCCTTTCCTCCATTTTCAGAGATCTTCAAATCTCTTTCACTGTTGGCCTTGGAAAGGAAGAAAGAAATTCAAAATTTTGAATTTTGCTGGATGGATTTCCCCCCCAAAATGGCCCCAACTTTCCCTATAAATAACCCTCTACCTTCAATGATTAGGGAGAAGAAAAAAGATTAGATTTTGAGGTCATATACGAAAAATATCTTGCAAAACGGTTTTGAGCTTGGTTTTTGAGCGATAGACATTTTAAACTTAAGAATTTTATATCTAGCTTTTTGATTCTAAGTTCCGAGAAGATCGACGCTCGAATTTTCTTAGCTTACTGTTCGTATTTAGATTTCATAGTAGAAGAGTCGTTGTTCTCAGCTCGTTTGTCGTAGTCTTGCTGCTCACGAAAAGGTAACTTCTTCATCTCGTTTATTCTTACTTAATATCTGCGAGATTGTGAAATCTTTGTTTCTGTTTAGCTGCCGCTGTTCGGATGAGGAATTTGTTTTTATGCCAACCAATGGCCTAGCTAGTTTTAATAGGGTTCTTAACAGTAGTGTAGTAATGTTCTTGATAAGCTTCTCGACGTTACTCATATTCGTTCAAATCTTAAATTCTTGCATAAGTTTCATGTGCTCTAGTTTTGGTTTAAGCTTTTCAAAGTAACACCCCATCCTTATTTCTTGTTTTCCTTTTTGAATGATGCGAGTCATGTTTTGCTTTCTTCATCTTGTTTACACGTTGTTTGAACCCCCTTTATATCTCTTTTGATATTCTGCTTGAAGATTGTGTTTTTTTTAAAAATCGTTAATTATTGGAAGTCGAGTTAATGTAAAGTGTAGGATTTTATCTTGTTTTCACATTTCAACCTATCTAGTTCTTGTTCTCTTTCCAGTTTGCTGTCTATTTTCTCTTTTCAAACTGCTTCAGTATATTGACCTGTTCAGATCTCCAATCTCTCTAAGTGTTCTGAAATCTCTTCTTGTGGGTAAAATTTGAGCTCTTGAAATATGTCAAGCGTAGCATCTGTTTTTTCGTCTTGTTTGGCTGCTAAAATTATTAAGAGGACTCCTAAATAGCATGTTCATCATCCTAAAAAAAATGGTCTTAATCCCCATTGCGTTACTCTTCGTATGGAATTTAATTCTTCTGTCATTAGTCGCTCGCTTTGATAGAATATAAGGCCACAACTTCTCATGAGTATTAGGTGTATGGTTCCTTGCGTAATGACACTAGTTTCTTATGCGGCAACGGTTTACTTCGACTAAAAAGTGGGCTGTTTTAATTAGAGATCTTGATAAAAGTTTTGATTCATCGACTCATGTTTAAACCACATCATGTTTATCTCTATAGTTTGTGTCATTGGTTGTAAAAGAATGTAGCAAGTTCGACTTCTTTTAATATATTTTACATGAAGGCGAGATAACCATTGAACGGATTATAGGATTTACGTAAGAGTCATTAGTATTGAATCCTATGCGTCTAAGTTTACTTTGGATTTGACAATACGACTGTGTCTAAGTGCTATATTCATGGACCAACTCCCAATTTTTTGCAATTTGTTTGTTGTTACTAATTTGTATGAAGAGTCATTGTAAATGTGTAAATTTTAGTCGTGATCATTAGCATATGTATCATATGTCTATTACTACCTGCAAGTGACAGTTAGGAGTATTTTAAATCCCCACTTAGATTTGTCTTCTTTGTTGGTTTGAACTAGGTCCCTTTTCCCTCCCTTCTTTTCTGTTTGTTTTGAATCTTTGGTTTGGAGGATATCAAAGTCTAGATTTCTCATACATGTATGCTAATAGTTAAGTCCATGTTAAGAGAGTAGCATGGATATATTTATTATTACTATTATTATTATTATTATTATTATTATTATTATTATTATTATATTTTTTTCCCTCATTCCATGCCTTAAAATTCCCATATTTTGTATCTTTCTTTACTAAGAGCATTGGTACATGTTGTTACATTATAAACTTGATTTATTATACTTATTAAAGTAGTATAAGATTAAGTGAATGTTCATTCAACCCATTTCCACATTATTCAAATACTGATTCATCATTTCTTTGTTGGGTTATAACTCACACAATGAGTTCTTTGAGACTCCACCCTTGCATATCCTTGACTCATTCCGAGTCATTCTTATATTTGCAATAAAAGAGCAGTTGAAATAGGTTCTCGGAAAGCTGAAAATGGTCTGTATACAAAAGTATACGCTGATATACCAGTTCGGTGCAACAAACATGTGGCCAAAAATGAAAACATAGGTTGGAGGCTCTAAAGCAGACTGTATACAGTGGGTATATGGTTCAATATACAGGAAAATGGGCCAAGACATGACCCATATACAGAAGTATACACCTGATGTATACACAGGGTTTCAAGGGTAGAAATAGGGTTGAAGCCCAAATAAGTTGCAGCAGGCCCAAGAATGGCCCAAATCCTTTTTTTCATGTGCTCTTAAATTATATATAATTGTGATTATTGATTGTTTGTTGTTTGTTAACTCTAACCTTAAAACTATTAATTAACTTAATTCGATTCCCCAAAAGATGAGTTACTTCTTTGTGTTGGTTTGCTTTTAATACATCTTTTTTTTTCCATTTATTTTATTTATCAAGTAGCCGATCAAATTTTTATATCTTTAAGTAAGTTAAACCTTTTGTTTCTTATAAAAGATAAGTTCTTTAATGCTTTTTACTTAATCACTTTTACTCATTTTAAAAATATTTTAAGTTAAATTGTTTTTCTCAAATAAACTTTAAAAATGTTAGTCAAAACTTTTTTTTTTCAATTAAATACTTAGTCATTTTCTCAAAAAGTTTGTCAAAACTTTTATTCTTCAATTGGTTTAAAATAGTTTCGTGCTTAATTTATCAAATTGGTTCAAATTATTATTTTAAAAACGATTCTGATAAGTTTTAATTAGTGTAATTTTCTTTAAATTCTAATAACTTGTAATTCAATTCAAATGTTTCAATTAAGGTCCAATTTTCTTAAAAATTAAAAATTATTCGTTTAACTATTTTCTCAAGTTAATTGAATGTGTAAATTATCTTTTTACGTTAACTCATTTTTCTAAAAAATAGTAAATTATTTTAAGTCAAGTCGTAGGATAACCGCATGTTAGCGGACGCTTCAAATGCCTTAAAAGCCTTTTTGAAGCGTAAATAAGAACTTCTTACCCATTTTCTCTAAGTTTATAAAGATTTAATTTGTTAAAAAAAATTTAAATTAAGTTTTCTTAATTTCTTTCAAAAATTAAGTGGCGACTCTTTTCTAAGTATTTTTCTCAAATTGTTTTATACTTAGAATGTTTCAAAAAGTGATTTTTCTAAAGTTTGGTGAAATCATGGCATAACAATGAATGCCTTACTTATAAGTTCAGGTTTACCACAAAACTTGTGGGGGGAAGCTATTCTTACAACAAATCGAATACTCAATAGAGTGCCTCACACCAAGACACATGTTATTCCATATGAGAAATGGAAAGGTAGAAAACCCAACTTGAAATATTTCAAAGTGTGGGGTGTCTAGCCAAAGTACGGGTTCCTATACCTAAGAGGGTAAAGATAGGACCTACGACTGTGGATTGTGTATTCATTGGATATGCCACAAATAGTAAGGCATGTCGATTTTTGGTTCATAAGTCCGAACATATCTATCTGTATAAAACTAGACTTGAGTCATCTAGTGGGGGGTCTAAACGACCTCGAGAAGAACCAAAAGAGAATGAACCTAATGAAGAGAGTCAAGGCACTGTAAACGTCAAATGACAACTACTTCATTTGGATATGATTTTGTAACATTCTTTCTTGAAAGTGAGCCTCAAGCATTCAAGGAAGTTATGTTGTCTAGCGACTCAACCTCTTGGAATGAGGTTGTCAATAGTGAGATTGAATCAATCTTAAGCAATCATACATGGGAGTTGGTTGATCTTCCTCCAGGGAACAAACCCTTGGGTTCGAAATGGATCTTCAAAAGGAAGATGAAAGATGATGGAACTATTGGCAAATATAAAGCAAGACTTGTTGTCAAAGGTTTTAGACATAAAGAAGGTCTTGATTATTTTGACACATACTCGCCAGTGACTAGGATTACATCAATTCGGATGTTAATTGCCCTAGCTGCAATATACGGTCTTGAAATCCATCAAATGGATGTTGAAAACCGCCTTCTTAAATGGAGAGCTGGAGGAAGAGATTTACATGGAACAGCCTGCGGGCTTTGTAGTTCTTGGTAAAGAAAAGAAAGTATGCAAACTTGTTAAGTCACTTTATGGACTAAAACAAGCACCGAAATAATGACATGCAAAGTTTGACCAAACCATGTTGGCAAATGGATTTAAGATCAATGAATGTGATAAATGTGTCTACATTAAAGACACTCTGAATCGGGAGGTCACTGTATGCCTATATGTGGATGACATACTGATAATGAGCAAAGACATTGCTAATGTAAAAGCTACTAAACGTACGTTCACTAGTAAGTTTGATATGAAAGATCTAGGGGTTGCCAATTTGATATTGGGAATTAAGATTCATAAAACTCCTAACGGTCTAACATTGTCTCAATCTCATTATATTCAAAAGGTACTTGAAAAGTTCAAGTATTTGTATTTCAAAAGGGCAAAGACCCCAATTGATATGAACCTTAATCTTGCTAAGATAAAGGTGAAAGTCAGTCTCAATTGGATTATGCCAGAGTATTGAGAAGTTTGATGTATGTCATGAATTGTACACGACTAGACATAGCCTGCGCTATAAGTAAACTGAGTCGATACACAAGTAATCCCAATCAAAATCATTGGATGGCAATGAAGAGAGTTTTGGGGTACTTTGATGACACTCAAAACTATGGTTTGCATTACAACAAATATCCAGTAGTTCTTGAAGGATATAGTGATGCAAATTGGATTACTGGGTCAACTGAAACGAAATCCACGAGTGGATATGTTTTCACTATTGGTGGAGGAGCAATATCTTGGAAATCATCCAAACAAACATGTATAACTCGCTCTACAATGGAGTCTGAATTCATCGCCTTAGACAAGACAGGTGAAAAAGCTAAATGGCTCTGGAATTTCTTAGAATATATCTGTTTTGGCCCAAACCAAAGGCCCCTATATGCATAAACTGCGATAGTCAAGCTGCAATAGGAAGGGCCAGAAGTGTTATGTATAACGAAAAGTCTCGTCACATACAACGAAGACATAAATCTATTAGACAACTACTCTCTAGTGGAATTATCACAATTGACTATGTAAAGTCAAAGGATAATGTGTCGGATCCACTTACAAAAGACCTAACTAGAGAAGGAGTTAGGAGGTTATCGACTGAATGGAACTATGACCGAGAACAAGTCATCGTTGCGGTAACTCTACCTAGAAGACTGGAGATCCTAAGATCTAGGTTCAAGGAGATCAAACAAAGTCATAGATGACGGTTCAACATTGTCAAAAATTATTTTATGGCCCATTCTCATGATGAGACAATGTTCAATAACCAGGATAAAGGCATAAAAACTTTTTAATGGTTTCTAAGTTTGATACAGGGTATATCAAATAGTGTATCTACAGGATAATACAGTTAGAAACCACCTATGTAAGTGTGAAATGTAAGCCGCTTCAAGGAGAATCCGGTAAGGTCAGTTCTCTAAGCACTTATTAACTAAGACGTGTTCATGGCTGAAACGAACAAAACAATGAGAACCAAAAATAGTTCAAGGGTTGATTGTGTGATTTATGTTGTCTAGGTATACACCAAAGCTTGACGGTTCAAAGATATCAAATCTACTGATTTACTGAGTATATCCGATATATGTTCACTACGAAAAGTTTAAAGGGAAACCTACTTATCCAGATGCGATTAACCCTTACTTACGAGATACACAAGTTTTTCATGCATATGCTTTAACAATAGCCATTCCCCATTCATGTGGGGGATTGTTGGGTTTTAGCAAGGAGTGAATGGAAAATAAGAAGAGAAAATGGAAAATGTAAGGGAACCAATTTGGAGGGAAAATGAAAAGTCATTCTTTGAAGATGAAAAGTCATTTCACCCATATTGGTAGAAGAAAGGAAAATTGTTGTCCTTATATTAGAAAACACTTCCTTTAGTTCTTAAAGGGTTAAGAAGAAGGTGCCCCCTCACGCCGTCGTCGTCGCTTGCTCGGCCTCGGCTTCGGATTTGGCAAATGATTGATTGATACTCCCTCCGTCCCATTTTATGTGGCAGCATTTCCTTTTTGGTCAGTCCCAAAAAGAATGTCACATTTCCTTATATAGTAATATTTAAAGGTACAATTCCTCTTTTACCCTTGTTGGTCCCACTTAATCTTAAAGATAGTACTCTAATACATTTATGTGGAGAGAGAAAAGTGAGTCTACTTTTTAATATGACTATTTTTTGAAGGGGCAATTTGGTAAACATTTCAAAGTCTTCATTTATTTCTTAAAACTCCGTGCCCGGTCAAATGTTGCCACATAAAATAGGACGGAGGGAGTAATATTTTTGGACAAAATTTATTTAATCAATCTCATTAATTGATTTCCTTTCTCTTATAAATTAATTCAGAATGTTAGTTAATTAACATAATTAATTTCGCGTAACAGAATTATTTGAAATTCGCGCGTAATAGTAAATTTGTTTGAAGGGATCTGTTCCTTCCGAAAAGACGTTATTTTTCCCAAAAAGACCCAACGTTCTGGAAAGACATGTCTGAACAAATGTGTTCCTTGCTGCAAATGACTATAAATAGAGAGTCTTTTTCCGTTTTTGAACACTGCAAATTTTTTCCTCTCTGCATAACATTTCTTACAAAAACAAAATTGTCGATCGACTAAGTCTGTGTGTGCTCTCGTTGTTGTTCTTGCGTTCGCTAAAATTAGTGAAGTTTGAGGTACCGCTACTTCTCTAATAGTTAATCCATTTTATCTTGGGAGGAATTAATCTGTAACCTCGGGTACTTGAGGGGATTAAATTTCTTAAGGAACCACAGTGGGTTATGTGGACTCAGATTTTATTTTTCTGTCTGTTTGTTTCATCTTTTTTCTGTATCTGTTTTTTGACTAACCTGAATATAGGAAATAACATTAGTTACATATTAGTTACATTGTCCTAAAAGTAGTTAGGTTCACAACCATTATTGTATGTAGATCTCTGTTCGAGAATTGGTTTCTCACTTTCTTTACTCATCGATGGCGATAGGCGAAGGTCTGCGATACTCCAAGTAGCTCTTTGATTTCAAGTGGCTACTAGTGAGATTCGAACACACAAACATTTTGTGTGTCTTTGCTCTTTAAAGGCACCTAATCAAAATTATATTTAACATGTATATTTGTAATTTTGTCATTACTCGCCTCTAATCAAAAGTTAATATATTCTTCTTACTATTCACTCCTTAGCAAGGAATACATCATATTTCAGTTTTTTTTCTTTCTATTTTTTATTATAAAAGACTTAGTGCCCGTTTGGATGGACTTTTAAGTTGGTCAAACTGACTTAAAAGTCAATTTTTGACTTGTGAAAGTGTTTGATAATTATAAGAACAACTTAAAATAAGTCAAAAGTTCAAAGTAGGGTGACCCATACTTTTTTTTTAACTTAAAAGTCATTCTACTTTGACAAAGTATATTGCTTTTTTACCCTTAATTCTTTTAAACAATTCCCAAATTCTCTCATGTGATCTATTCAATTTATATATTTTTGAAATTTAAAATAAGTTGCACATTTAAAATTAACTTAAATATTAAGTTATTGAAATTGAATTGAAATATAAATTAGTTTTGTTTTTAATTTTTCTTAGAAATAAAAACCTTATCAATTCTTATTATGTTAATAGTTTTAAGGGTATTTTAGACATTTTGATAAAAAAAATGTTTAACAACACTTACTTGCCAAACACATCAACAATTTTTTTTCAACTACAACACTTTTATCCAAACACATAACTACTTATTTTTAAAAAGATACTTTTTAAAAGTTACCTTTTTTAAGCCAATCCAAACGGGCTCTTAGTATTCAAGACATTGCTTACTACTTACCTTTCCACAATTTAAGTTGAATTGATTAACCTATTGGGTTGGCTTGCCTATCGGTTGGGAACATAGGTGTCATCACGACTTGTAAATTTTGGATCGTAACAACATCATATCATGATATCATATCATATTATATATATCATCAATCATCATATCATATATTATTAAAAGTGGAAGAATCAAAGTCAAAAATTGAATTATTATTTTATCTTTATACTAAATTAAATTTTTATAAAATATTTAAGTAATTAAATAAATTTGACATGATAATTAATGCGTATAATAATATATTGGTTCTACCTATAAATATTTGGTAACGTTAAAACTTTACAAATACAACACAAAATTTTAAGTGAAATATAATCTCATCAATTATAATTTATATTGAATCGAGTAATAAATGGAAGAATTGTTCTCTCCGCCAAATAGTTAATGCATGTTGTACTTATAGTGCAATTTTATTTTATTTTGTTTAATAAATGGGAGTATATATTGAAAATGTGCTAACTACTAA
Source organism: Solanum verrucosum (assembly GCF_900185275.1). Lineage (NCBI taxonomy): Eukaryota > Viridiplantae > Streptophyta > Magnoliopsida > Solanales > Solanaceae > Solanum > Solanum verrucosum. Next base: position 7,745 of record NW_026019947.1, on the reverse strand, counting down.
TCAAAGTTTAAAATTTATATTTTGTTGCTTCAAATAAATTAATTTTAAACAATAAAATACTCCTGTCATTTAAAGTTCTCATCATAATTTTTTAGGATTTATTTATAGTTATTGTGTTTTATTGTTTATTATATGTAAATTTTCATAAAATTTTAATCGTTCTATCAGATCTATATAAAATTACATAAGACACACATATAAGTTATAACATACGCGTCCAGAAACTAGTAGCTAGAAAAGCATAGCCTTCATGGCCTTAATGAGAAATGATTTTAATTACGATAACAAGGTCAACACTAATCACGGTATACTTTAATAAAATATGCATATTAAGCTCAAAATATGAAAATACACGCTACAAATTATATGATAAAATGTGAGGGAATTAACATATGAAAATGCATACTCTTAGTCAAATATCAGTATATACCCCACACTTAAATTCAGGTTTTCCCTCAAGCAAGTTATACTTTATGGAATTTTCACTCTATGTGGACTAATATTAACTTAATTATTGCAATTTATAAAATAGGTTAAATAAATACAGTTGATAGATATGACTAGATTTTTCCTATTGGCCTGAATCACTTCATATACTAATGTTGACTAATGATAGTGTAGATCGTTTGAAGACTTGATAAAGTCTATTGGGGAAAGATCCATTAAATCAAGGTTTGGTATCTATAAATATATGACTAAGTCCCTTCTCATCTCCTTAACTAGAACAAAACATCTCATTCAATTCCTACTTATAAAAGGAGCAATAGGAGGAAGATGTAGTCAAACGTTACATACTCTAAAACGTGTTTTCGCATTGATGAATAAGATAATTTAACTAGTACACATCTCAATTTCACTCTCATAAGCCATAATGGTATTCTTGATCTATGCAACAATCTTAAAGACTGTTGAAGGAAGCCTGAAGTCTGATGGAACATGTCAAAGGAACAGGTCCATTGAAGTTGACTGACGAGTTAGAATTAGAGTCATACTAGGACTGGACTACTAAATTCTAAATTATGTACGACTAAGCTACTGTATCGTGTAGGAGGCTAAAGTCGACTAGGATAATAGATTTGAGTTGTAGTATAATACTACTCATGTAAATAATATATTTGTGTTGTAGTAGGATTTCTAATATAGCTAGAATAAGACTCTTCTCCTATATAAGGAGCTTGTAACTCAACCTTATTTTCATCAATACAATCCTTGATTTCTCCATACTTACGTGAGATTTCTATATGGTATCAGAGCATTAAAGTTTTTCCGCTTTTTAACGTATTAGATCAAAATAAGAATAACCACAATATCAAATTGCAAGGCCCCTTCTACCAACACTCTTTCGACCTCCTCACTTATCATCGTATTTCTTCTTGCTCCATTAAACTTAAGCCAACGAACTATTTTATATGGAGGACACAAATGTATCAGTTGATTCAAGTGATGAAATTTACCTACCTCATCACAGAGAATGAACCAACTAAAGGGGCATGTTCCACTGGACAGACGACTGAGAAAATTGTAGCAGCTGAGAAGGGTGTAGAAGACATCAACACTGTTGATGACTGGGAGTAGAAGTACGTGTTGCTAAGGGATTGGATTTCATGCACCTTGACAGAAGGAAGCATGTACCTGATTGTAGGCTGCTCAACTGCCAACGAGATATGGGAATGCTTGGAAGAAGCTTACCTCCAAGCAACTAAAGATAATGAGTTCCAGCTCAAACAACAACTACAAAGTGTGAAGCTAGGAACCAAAAAGATTAATGACTATATTAAGGAATTCAAAGGCATATGTGATGGCCTTGCAACCATTCACAAGCATGTAGATGAAGATAGCAAAGTAATCAACTTTGGTAGAGGTCTGGGTCTCAAGTACAAGACCTTCAGGACTGTCATTCTAGGTAAGGCACCATATCCCACTCTTAATCAATTTGTTAATGCTCTCAAGGGTTTTGATATGAGGGAGGATGAAGAAGAAGTGTCATAGCAAAATCATAACATGGAATTCTCTATCCAAAGAGGCCAGGGGAAGAGGAAACTACTCTCAAAGAAGAGGAAACAATAACTTCAATTCCAGAGGAAGAGGCTTCAATCCTACTTGTCAAGGAACATGTCCCTATAACAACAAGTATGGACCAGGATCAGAACAGTCCTTCAAGTGGAAGTCAGGAGAGGAACATACTGATGTGTGTCAAATCTGTGGTAGGAATAACCACATTGCTCTTAAGTGTTTTTACATGTGGGATTACTCTTACCAAGTCGCAAATGAGCTACCACAAGCATTGGCTGCTACTAATCTACAAAACACTACTGATGACACTTTGTATGTGGACTCAGGAAAAAGTAGCCATATAACGCATAACTCAGGTATCCTAACTGATCTTAAACACTACAATGGACCAGATAAAATCATTATTAGGAATGGATCAAAATTAGACATAACACATGTTGGCAACATATCCGAATCAGGTCTAAAGTTAAAACAAGTTCTTGTAGTTCCTAAGATTAATAAAAATCTACTCTCAGTTAGTAAGCTTGCAAAGGATAATTGTTGCACTCTTGAGTTTGATGAAACTAACTTTGTTGTAAACGACAAGAAGATAAGGGCACTATTGACCAAGGAATCTAAAAAGAATGGACTCTATGCTTTGGAAGATAATATTCTCTATGATTTAACTGTTGCACACGATTGGAAAACGTCAGACAACATGTGGCATACTAGATTAGGACACCCTAGTTTGAAGTCTATAAAAGTTTTGAGTAGTAATAGCTGCATCAATGTTAGTAGTTGGAATAAAATGCCTATTGTTTGTTCTAGTTGCCAGTTGGGCAAGAGTTGTAAACTTCTATTTGGTTTGAGAAAGAACCTTTATTGAAAATTCATTGTGACTTGTGGGGACCTGGTCCTGTCGAATCTTCTTAAAATATGAAATATTATGTCGTTTTTGTAGATGGCCACACAAGATATACATGGGTTTATCCGTTGAAAAAGAAATCTGAATTCTTTGAGGTCTTTGTAAAATTCCAGAAAATGGTGGAAAAATAATTTTCTAAAGAAATTAAGATATTTCAGTGTGATGGAGGTGGTGAGTTTATCAAAAAAGACTTCATCAAGCATTTTGAAGATTATGGCATTGTGAGACATATTTCATGTCCTAACACACCTGAACAAAATGGTGTTTCAGAAAGAAAACTGTCACGCCCCAAGTCTACACCCTGGACGTGGCCGGCACTTAGAGACCATTGCTGGCCCCAAGCGAACCCTTGGCCTGGCTACTTAACTCAGCGGAAGACTTAACTCAACACAATATAAGTTCATAAAATAGCTTAACTAATAAAATCTGGCCAAAATGGCTACTTATGACTCAAAATAGGATATTTGTAAATACATAGATGATAGACTCATAACTATTGTCTGATTTTTTATGAAGCCTCTATAATACTGAGATGGATGTTGGGACAGACCCCACAACATCCTAATAAAGAAAAACTAGGAAAGCGAATAAATGAGTCATCTGGAATGCAAAGAGGCTCACCACTGACTCTGGAGTGCTCGACTAGATCAACGGCGCGCTGAATGCTGATCCTGATTACATGTGTTTGCATCATAATAAGATGCATGCCAACTGGCATCAGTAAATTGAATGTACGAGTATGCGAGTTGGAATGCTAAACAACAACTTAAGCTTGAAAGGAGTAAGAATGAACACTTACCTTGGCTCTGTACAACTCATGAATAACTAAACTCAATATAAAGCAATAAGACACATGCAATATATATATAAAACTTGTAAAACAGTGTAAACAACTTAGTTCGTTAAAGATAAAGCAATAACAAACTCAACTTTACTTATATATAAAAGTAATATAACTTTTGTGGGAGATTCTTTAACCAACAACCACTACTGAGCCCTAGTGATGATACAACGTTTTACCTCACATTGCCCAAGGACCATCCTATACCTCGCTGTGATATAGGACCTTACTTAACTTAGTGGATATACTAGCTTAACTTATGTGATCATCTAAAAAGCATGACCCATTAAATCCCATGTTGGCTACATGGTTTTTATTAAGAGTTAAGTTAATATGAACTCGCGCCCCCAATTCGGTGCTCAATACTACTCCCAAAATATATTTTAGCTCATATGTGTTTTAAACACCTATTTCTTTAGTTTGAGATAATTGCTCAAAGTTTAACCCAAAGGCTCTCTTGGAATCGATGTTCCCTTTACTGAAAACTAGCCCAAATGCTCTTTTGGAAATCATAGTTCCTTTCTTGCTCAAATGTGAAAACATTTATAAACTTCTTTGGGAATACTTAGTTCCCTAATAACTTTTGAGAAATGAACTCAACTTTTTACTCTTTACTTTACTTGAAACTTGAGCCTTAAAACGAAGTTTAAACGTTTAATAAAGACTTTTGAAAACTTTAAGAAACTTTGCTTTGACTTGCTTCTTAACTTCTAAACTTGACTCTTAACTTCTTTGACTTTGATCTTAACTTTCCTTGAATTGGATTATGGATTCAAGGTTCATGATCTCATGTTTATGGATTATTTCATGATGTTTAGATGTACCTTAGAGTGTTAGAATCAACTAGGAAACTTAGGTATATCACTTAGGAACTAGTACGAAAAGGTGGGGGAAGAATGGGGTGAACTGGCGTCCTTGGTGCTCTGAGAGGTGTGGGGCACCAGAGCACAAACTTCAGAGCTGAAGTTGTGGCGCTCTGGCTGGCGCGTCGCCCCAGAGGCCAAACTTCAGACTCTGAAATAGGGCGCTCTGAGAGGCGCGACTCCCCAACCCCTTACCCAGCAAACTCCGGCTTTTCTCCTTCGTTTTTCATCTCTAAACCCTCTAAACTTCTATGGTTCTTTCCCCAAATACTTAGGATCATTAGTGCCCTCAATACCCAATAGATTTAACTCAAAAAATAACCCGGAAACACGAATCAAATCAACACTGGGCATTCAACAATCAACCAACAAGAATTCAACAATGTTCTTCAAGAACTTCACTTCTTGACATGTAAACAACTCCAAATTGCTTAAAACAAGTTGGCATGTGGGTGAACTAACCCATCACTAAAAGATCTCACATACCTTAATAGGGATCACCCTTGATGAATTCCACTTCCAACGCTTGACATTCTTGGCAAAATCTTGGCTTTTCTCCCTTTCTTTCTTCTTTTCTCTTTTCTCCAAGCCCTAAGCGTATTCTATTTTTTCCAAAACTGAATTAAGTTCTGTTTTTACCCTAATAAATCCCTAAAAACGAATTAGGAAATTAATTAGAGAAAAGACTACTTTGCCCTTCCCTAAATCCGGATTGGGACTTTCCTCAATCCAACAACCCAACTTCCGAAAGGCATATCTCACTCATACGATGTCAAAATCGTGCAAACTTGACGGCGTTGGAAAGATCTTCCCAAGGGCTTACCAACCATATCAATAACTACTCCTAAATCATCTTGATCTAGGATTTATGGTCGTTTGAAAATGACCAAAATTCACTTTCTTAACTTGGACAAAAATTTCCAGATTTCCACATTCTTTCCAAAATGATTATTTTCAGATTTTAAACTCTTTCTAGTCGTTTCTAGGTGCGAGATGTTACAAAAACATAGGCATATTGTGAAAACTAGCTGAACTCTACTACTTCATGCTAACCTACCTTTATTTCTATGGGTCGAGGCTTTCCTCACAACATCGTTCCTCATTAATAGACTGTCCTCCTCAGTCGACTCCATTTGTTAAGTTGTATGGAGACCAACCTGGTTACAACAGTCTAAAGGTGTTTGGGTGTAGATGTTTTCCATATATAAGGGTAGCAACAAGTTCAGTCCAAAGACTTATCCTTGTGTGTTCATAAGATACAACAGCTTACACAAAGGATATAGACGTTATCATCCTTCCACAAGGAGGGTTTACATATCCAGACATGTTGTGTTTAATGAAAACACATTACCCTTTGTGTCTCCAAATCAATCTTAAACTAACATTGATGTCTCACCTCACCTTGCTACTTTTGTTGAAATCTTTCTCTAAACTACAGGCACATGATAATTCAGGGGAAGTACAGGCTGATAGTACGCAAATTACTGGTGACAATGTTACTATAACAACCCATATGCTCATTGATGATGAGAGTACTACTGACCTCTCAAGTGTAGGATCAGCTGATGATCATGAGAAACAAGTTGACATTGATAATCCATATAGTAGTATTGAAACTTCAGCTGCAGATTTTGGATCCACTAATGGTAGTGAGGAACATGTTGAACTTACAGGTCCAGTCAATGAGCATCATCAACCTGATGACACTACACTTCAATCACCTACTTTGGTCGATGTACATGTTGCCCATCAACCTGATGATATTGAACTCCAATCAAGTACTTTAGTTGATTAGTTGATGTACTTCCTACACCACAAGGGTATCATATGATCAACAGACTTCAAGCTTCCTTCAACACTTATCACTTGTTGCTCACAACAACAGAGAAATTTTGAAGGAACCAAATACTACTAAGGAAGCACTTAGGTCTTCTCATTGGCTTGCAGTAATGCAGAAGGAAATCAATGCGTTACATACTAACAAGGCATGGACATTAGTGCCCAAATCTCCTGGTATGAATTTGGTTGGCTCAAAATAGGTATTTAAGACAAAATTAAAAGTTGATAGAACAATAGATATATACAAGGCCAGACTTGTGGCGAGGGGAATCTCGTAGCTTGAAGGGGTAGATTTTGAAGAAACATTTAGCCTTGTGGTTAAAACTTTAACTATTAGGGTGGTTCTTTCCATTGTTGTAAGCTCAAAGTGGGAAGTTAGACAACTAGATGTCAAAAATGTTTTTCTCCATGTTTCCTTCAATAGGAGGTGTACATGAGTCAACCTCCTGGATTTATTGATCCCACGTACCCTTAGCATGTGTGTCTATTTAAAAAGGAACTGTATGGTCTTAAGCAAGCGCCAAGAGCCTGTTTTGATAGGTTTAGCATGCATCTCTTATACCTTGGTTTCATTTGTAGTAAGGTTGATCCTTCCGTATTTACTTTGCAATCTCACAAAGGCAAAATATTTCTTTTATTATATGTGGATGATATTATTGTAACAGGAAGTAATCCATCACATGTCTCAGAGTTGGTTCTACAATTTGGGAAGGAGTTTGATATGAAAGATCTTGGCCCGTTACACTTCTTTCTAGGAGTTGAGGTTAAGTATTTTGAAGGAAAAATTCACTTAAGTCAAAGTAAGTATGTTGCTGAGTTGTTGGCCAAGACAAAGATGACTTTGGCAAAGGCTGTAGCCACTCCTTTGACTCAAAAGAATGGTTTGCATGAAGCTGTGGGAAGTCTTGTAAATGTCTCCTTGTATAGAATGATAGTAGGGAGTCTTCAATATTTGACCTCACAAGACCTGATATCACTCATGCTGTGAATATAACAAGCCAGTTTATGCAAAGCCCAAACATTGAACACTTTAAGGGGTAAAAAGGATTCTCAGGTACATCAAAGGTATTCAGAATTATTTCGCAATCACCATGTAGATTGTATGGATACTCAGATGCCGATAGGAGAGGTTGTACCACCACTAGGAGATCAACTACAGGCTATAACATCTACCTCTGTGCAAATTGTATTTCTTGGATTTCCAAGAAATAGACCACAGTAGCCCGATTGAGGGCTGAAGCTAAGTATAGAGCACTAGCCTCCACTGTGGTAGAGATGACTTGGA
>NW_026019946.1:1458764-1578998 GCF_900185275.1 Solanum verrucosum | reverse complement strand
GCTCCTCACATGGTTGTTGATTCCAGGCTCAGATGAATAAGTTTCTGTATCGAGTGTCAGACTTAGTGAAAACAGAGAGTAGGAATGCTATGTTGTTGGGAGACATGAACATCTCTAGGCTCATGTCTCATGCTCAGCAGGTTGAGGGTGATAAGCTTAGGGAACATGCTAAGGAGACTAACAAAGCAAGAACAGGTAATAATGAGTATTCCCAACAGAAATCGGGTGGTGGAAATCGTTCGCAGTTTCAGTAGAAGTCTTCGACTCCAGCCCCTTCATTAGCTAGTGTTCCATCCCCTAAGTTTCGTAATGATCAGAAAGGTAGGGCGTCAGGCTCTACGTCTCAATATAGTGTTTCAGGCACCAAAACCTAGCAAACTTGCCCGAAGTGTAGTAAGAACCATCCGGGTGAGTACCTTGCAGGTAAGGAAGGATGTTTTGGGTGTCACTACAAGAAAATCAGCCTCTAAGGAAGGGAAATCTAGTCCCTGAAAGTTGAAATCTGGTCCCAAACGAAAATCGAGACCAGAAAAACCTGGTCGCCACTCGTCCTAAAAAGTGCCGTCGCTACTGGTCTCTAAGGACGAGTTCAAAAAACTGGTCCCTGAATGTCTTTGAGACGAGAAAAAATGCTGGTCGTGAAACACTTTTAGAGACTGCATATCTAGTCTCAAATGGACCATTGGTATTTTGGTTTTCAGGTCGTTAATCCTCTTTTGCGATCTTCTGCAACCTAGTCCCAATAACTCTTTAGAGACGAGTGTGATCTAGTCCTAGAATAACGTTAGAGACCATTAACAATCTGCTCCTTGAATAGTTGTAGCGACAATTACAAACTGGTCCTAAAGTAGTTTTAGGGACGAACAACAACCTGGTCCTAAAGTAGTTTTAGGGACGAACAACAACCTGGTCCTAAAATAGCTTTAAAATGAATCACCATTGATCCTACAACCACTGATATCACAAGAATCTAACAAAATATCAAATTAAGTACACAACTAAAAATATGGATACAAAAGATATAGAAAGGTTTGCATGTAAAGAGTGCGATTGATTATAATAAATTTGTGAGCATCACAAGATGTAAGTTTCAATATTTTCTTAATTAATAAACAAAAAAACTAAGATAACATCCAAGGTTTTGCATAACATTCATAGCTAAGTAAGAATGAGTTGGTGCATCTTCCAAGCTATAATTCACTGAAGAATGAACAAAAATTGGGCAAAAAACATAAAGTTTAGTCTTTGTCATGTGATATCCAAAAACATCTACAAAACCTGCAAGAATAAGAAAAAAATCTATTAGAAAAACTTTCAGATACATCAATCAAGAAACCAACATCTATTTTGGAGAACCACACCTAAGTAACGTTTAGTAAAAATTAGATATAAATGGATAGACAAGATAGCTTAAGAGACAATTTGGATGAAGTATTTGGAAGTGAAACTTAGCTGATTTTGTAACAAATTAAAGAAAACTGTATGTGACAATAATATTTTAGGCTATAGCCTTTGCTGCACAGGTGTAGATAAATTAACAACAGTGATACGAATGCATTGGGACAGCCATGAAGATTGAGGCGATGTCCAAGATATAAGAACAAGAATTTTGACGGACACTTACGAGTTGATACAAGGAAACAACATAGAAGGAATTTTATGGCCAATCTAAATCATCGGAGCTGAATGAAAATAACAGATACACATGCAAGATTAGTCATATATTACTATGAATTGAGAAAAAATAAATTGCATTTCATTTGTATCTGAACCTTGTAATATTTACTATTAGTAATTTGTGTATGTTCATGCTGTTGAAATAGTAGAATGCTTCATCAGTCAATTGGCCAATCACGTGGAACATTCTTGTTGATAAAAGAGCAATAGGGTAAAACCGCTACATGAAATTTTAGAACATGAATCAAAATCTTATATACTGGAGACACAAGGAACCTTAACAACAAAAATGAATGAGTCTTTAAGCTCTATAATTATGCAGTTGTCCTAGAATTCATCGGAGGAATGAAAAAACAATATGAAACAGTTTATTCAATTGGAGTGAACTATTTTTTCAAGCTTCTTCATATTGTAAAAAGCGAGATGGATGAAGGAATGGAACCTTAAGAGTAGAGTCGCAGCGATTGTCCCTAGCTAATAGCATCATGGAGAGCCTCCAAAACTGTGTTGGGCCAAAGATTAGTGTACTTTTCTGAGTTGGCTTTCCTCTCGATACCTCTAATAGCGGCTTCTATTCTAAGTATGCGAGAAAGGTTTTTCTTTCAACATTTATGCAGCCCTTGTGACTGTGTGCCATGAAGATTGAGGGGATGTCCAAGATATAAGAACAAGAATTTTGACGGACATTTACGGGTTGATACAAGGAAGCAACAAAGAAGGAATTTTATCGCCAATCTAAAACAGAGAAGCTGGTAGCAATGTTATGTTGCTTGCTGTGCAGGAAATTTTACGTTAAGTAGAGATATACACCCGACACTTACCAATAAGCCTCTCTAGGCGCACGATAATGTGAATTGTTATCTTGCGCACGGTGGCCGAAATGGTGAGAGGGAGGATGAGAAAATCCAGCATCGAGAAGCCATTGATGGATTTTCAACAGCAAGAAAAGAATGTGAACCAGAAAAAACAACAGTTTAGATTAGGGGAAAGCCAACCAATCAAACAGTGGCCTTCGCTATCTGAGATGGATGTTGCTAGGGAGCTGCTGAAGAAGGTTAGAGTCAAGGATCCTAACCTTACATGGCAGCACTATTATGTTTCAGCAGTGCAAAAATTTAAAAATAAGCTTTGTCTCGTTATGCAGAAAATTGTAAAACAGAAAAGCTCGCAGCAATGTTACAATGCAGCAGTGCAGAAATAATATCTTAAGAGATGAGCAGGATGAATAACAATCGGACAGAACATGGTAAAACAGAGAAGCTGGCAGCAGTGTTGCAGCAGTGCAGAAAATTTAAAAACAAAGTTTGTGTCGTTATGCAGAAAATGAAAAACCGAGCCCATCACAATTAAAGAAAGTTGTGCAGATATTCTAAAACAGATCCCATCTCTACAACCACTAATTCTAAATAAAAATAATTAAAAAGTCAGGTAACTTAATCAGCTGAAAAAGGCAGTGGTCATTCAATTGAAACGGATGATGTTGTAGGTGGGACATGTGATTGCTGAGCAATGAAGAATTCTTTCATATTCATTATCTCTTTCATCTTATCTTCTACGGTAGACAATCGATCATTCAAAGATTTGTTTTCCTCATTCAAGGATTTGTTTTCTTCATTCAAGGATTTGATATCCTCTCGAGTTGAACGTAGCGCGGACAATAATTCAGCCTTTGAAGTAGTTCCACCTGTCAAGTCTTTTGCCTTTACTCCACCCCCTAATCCAAATACATGGGTTCGAGTTTGAGGTCCACAACGTTTTTCAACAATCTCTATAATAGGTAGATATGGATTTGCTTGAACCATTTCTTCGAGTTGAGCCTAAAAAATATATCAAAGAATATTTTCTATCATAACACATCAATTTCAAAGTAATTAATATATTAAATTTATCAAACGCACATGTTTTTCAATTGCTTCAGGTTCAACAAGCTTGTTATCTTTCTGACGCGTCTCAAAGAAAATAGTTGCCAAATCTGGTGGATTGCCATCTTTCCCTCCCTATACAACAAAGTCAAACATGTCAAATAACACACACCTTGTAAAAAGTCTATTTCGAAAAAAGTAATTTTATGATATTACCCTTTGATAGATAATCTCTCTAATAGGCTTGCTACCAATATGATGAAGCATCTTCAATTTAGCTCGGTTTGTTGCATTCCTCCGACTTCTTGCCTGCATTTATTTAACAACGAGTTGCATTCTAGGAGGATAAATGAAAATAATAGACCATAGAAAAGCTAATACAATTGGGGATCGGATATACTCTCCAAATAGGGCTCCGCTCTTGACAAAATGGGTATGTACCAAGAGGGAAAGCAAACTGCAGAAAAGAGAAGCTAGAAAAGTAGACTATTAATTCAATAGGCATACCTGAAAACTTTCACAAGCAAAATGCTCCTTTACTAACCATTCCCATTCTTTTTTGTCTACTCCCCTTGGGACATTCTTAAGAGACTGTTGGATTGGCTTGTCCTTCACATATTTTGCATGCAAGTGTCCTCTCCATTTATTCCATAGCTCATTCATCCATCCCAAGATATGATCACGATGATCATTCATATCAACACTCTCAAATTTATGCTACAACAATCGAAGCATGAGTTGATTTATCATCTACAAGCTTTAACTGTGTTTCTGAACAATTTGCTCCCAAATTATAAAAACACTCTAAGGTACTTGATTATAGATTCTTTATCTATTACAATTGATTATCGATACTAGCTACTGTAGATAGACTTCTAAAATAAGAAACATTAGCTATATGGACAAGAACACACGACATATCACGTAGCAGTAAATAATATGAATCATGTGTATATTTATTACCTCAATGGCTGCCCACATATGATTCAGCTTTTCTTGCTTAATATCATGCCACGATGATACTCCCAAGGGACAAATATTACGATCACGAATAATTTTACCCAAATGCCTCGAAAACAGATTGCTATTTGCTCCAACCGTTCGATTATTGTAAAAGGTTACTTTCAGCTTTTGTCCAATTTCAAGTGAAGCAACTTCTTTGCACATGTTGCTTCCTCGAACTTTTTTTACCTTTGTAGGATTAGATGAACCTACAGTTGCATCATTTGATAATAACTATAGAAATCAAACTCAATTCAAAAACTTAATAATAAATGAATTTAAGATATCATACCTTTTTATGTTGTTTGAGAGTGTTTCATAACTTGATTACTAGATGGAAACAACGAAACATTGGTTTGCATATCCTCTTTCTAAAGAACAATATTTTTCATTTTTCTTATTTCTTGACTAGAGGAGGAGCTAGAACTCGGTTTTGTGCTTTTAGGAGGAGTTTGCATATGTTGATTGGCACAAACAACACTCTTGTTAAAAGATCCCACCTCAGATTCAGAAATTCGTAAAGGTGAGCTCAATGATCCAGTCTTTTCTCTAGTCCCTTTCTTATAGCAGCTGGACGCACTAAACGTAATATAAGAGTTCATCAAAAAAATTGAAAACATAACAGATTTATAAAAAATACATGTTTGAAAATATCTTACTTGTTTCAACTTCTTGGGTGCATTTCTCAACCGTGGAGTTCTTATAAATCGTTTTCATTCCTTGACTAGTGAAGATGGTAGACTTTTTAAGTCCTTGTCCTCTGTCCTTCTCCATAGAACCTGAAAAAAAAGTCATTTGTTTAAGATTAAAAAGTTTGTAGCTGAAGTGAAAGATCATGTGAAATATGAACTACTGTTAAGGACTGGGTTTACACTCGGAGAATTCCCTATCAGATACTAATTGGGACTGCCTCTATCATCTAAGGGAGGTGAATACTCAATCACAAGGAGCTATGTTGATCTTAGAGGGCACTACAATAGACACCTATTAGGGGCTGATAGTGACAATTATTCATGTATATATGGGGCTGATAGGTTTAGACACCTAGTAGGATTGTATATACCTATTACTATTCTTAACTTTTGTTAGTAGTGGAAGTGACAATTATTCATGTCTTCGTGCAGTGAAGTATATTCTGCAATCTATGGGGCTGGTAGGTTTAGAATGTTTGACAGCATGCAATTGTATGGATCAACAGTGGAGAAATCCAAACTGGATGAAGGCATGATTGCGCGCAAGATGAATCAGAAACTGAGAAGATTAGTTTCTGCAGTAAATTTAGACTTCAGAAAGCTAGATAGTCGAGAGTTTATCAAAAAAAATTAAACCACAACAAATTTGCAAAAAATACATGTTTGAAATATCTTACTTGTTTCAACTTCTTGGGTGCATTTCTCAACTTTAATAGCAGATGTAGGAAATGAAAGATTAATTTGCTTGTTCTCTTTCTCAGGAACCATGGAGTTCTTATTAATCGTTTGCATTCCTTGACTAGTGAAGATCGTAGAATTTTTAAGTCCTTGTCCTCTGTCCTTCTCTGTAGAACCTGGAAAAAAAACAATCATTTGTTTGAGATTAAAATATTTTCAAGGGTGGGGGAAACCAATATACATGGAGTGATAATCAAGAAAGCAATAGAGTTTATTCGAAGACAGATTGGGTATTTGTAAATGGAGATTGTGGGACTACTTTCTTGGACGAGGGGGTGAGTGATCATATTCCAGCAATGTTGTCTTTAGTACATATCCAGGTGGGGAGGATGAGATCTATCAAATAGATGCAGCAGGGGGGATTATTTCTGAGACTGAGGCTGCTAGAGATAAAAGGTAAATTACATCAAAATCCTTTAGATATCCAAGTCAAGGTAGCAAACAGGAAAGTATTTGAGAGAGCCAATAAATTATGGCAGAATCTTACTTACTTTAAAGAAGAACGACAACATGGATTAGGCTTGGGGACGACAACACCAAGTACTTCTACTCAGTGATCACATAATTAAAGAAGATTGATACAAGTTGTGACACAACTGACATATGAGACTTTAAGAGTACAGACTGACCTGGACAAAGTGGATGATATATTTGTGACGTATTATCAACAGTTATTAGGTGAAACAGGGGCGACAAGGGAGAAATAACTAGCTAAAAATACTCACCAAATAAAAATTAATCATTTTTTAGATTACAAATCAATAAGTTCTGTCATTTTTGTCGGAAATGGTTGAAATTTCACACCTCTTCCTTCAAGATAAAATACAGAATGTAGGAAAAGAATTTTCTCTTCAACACAATTAAAGATTTTTCTTATGGTCTGAAGTAATAGAATACAAAATATCTTACTTGTTTCAATTTCTTTGATGTACTTCTTAACTAGATCACTTGATTGAGGCAATAAACTCTTAGATGGTGTATTCCCTTTCTCACCCAAAGATTTAAGCCCTCGTCCCCGTCCCTTTCCTATAGCATCAGGCGCGACAAATGTATATCTGATAGTACTCTTCATATTAGAACCGACCTCATTTTCAGTTTTCAATGGTTTCATCTTGAACCTGCAAAAAAAGCAAAAGTTAAAGTTTGGACCTGAAAAATATGTAATAATATAGTGATAAAAAAACAGTGCCATCATACTATTTAACAATGAATATATTGATTCATAAATAGATACTTCACCTCATTAGTTCTTTTTCTTTTCTTTTGTGAAGGACTTCCTAACTCTACAATATCATCCTCCATTTGTTCCACAATCTCATATGAATCACGAGGTTGAGTCTTCTTCACTACTTGCCAACCTTTGTTGGAATTATCATTAGCATAAAATACTTGAGATGCTTGATCCGCTAAAACAAATGGCTCATTTATTTTCAAAAATTTGTCCGGCTTAACACTCACAAAATCATACTCATCCTTTTTAATTCCTTTTATTTCATCATACACATCAAACCAATTACATTTAAATAAAATCACTCTTCTATCCATGACAAATTGCAACTCAATTATATCTGTTAAGACTCCATAGTAATCATGGTTCTCACTATCTTCATCATTCTCACCTAAAACACCACCACCACAATTTTGAGTCCTTAACTTTTTATCATACTCTTCTACATGAAATCTATATCCAATAACAATGTAACCATTAGAACGCGTCGAATATTTGGTGGGACCGCGTGAAAGTGAGAGTAGATCTTCCATGATACAACTATCATCTCCTTTATGCAATTGTGCGACCTATCAACAAGATTTCGTTGAATATTTTAGAATGAGTATTACCATATTAGAATGTCAATTTTTATATTTATGTATTACTCACTCTATCTTTAAACCATTCAATAAATTGTCGGCTCCATTCTGCATCTGACAAGTGTCGAGCATTCTCATGAGTTTGTTCAAACTCTCTACAAAATTGAACTGAACCATAAGTCCTCATATAAAAAAGAAATTACCCTAAAAGAAATAACAATGAGATAATATGAAAAAACTCTCCATACTTGAGATATGGTAAGACTTCATCACAATTCTTCAGTATATATACATGTGCTTGTTCTAATTCCTCCGCTTTAAGCTCACATGGATCTTTAGCTCCTAGAGTTCTTCCAAGTTGACTAAAGATAGATAAACCGCCATTTAATTGTTTTAAACCACCATCATAATTTCGCTCGGGCCGATTGAATCTTGTGTCAACTTTATGCAGATACCTTGAACATAGTGTCATACATTCATGTGCAATGTATCCCTCTGCAATACAACCTTCAGGACATGCTCTATTACCAATGAGAGATTTCAAAAAAAAAACCATCGCTCCACAGGATACATCCACCGATAATGAATCGGTCCAGCAATTTTAACTTCAGTAGCTAAATGAACAGGTAAGTGCACCATCACATCAAAAAATGAAGGAGGGAAAACCTTTTCTAACTTGCAAAGTGTTGTAGGTATTTGCGTTTCAATATGTTCCAAGCTATCAATTCTCAACTCCTTTGATCCAAGCACACTAAAAAATATAGATAATTCAATAAGTGGTTCACACACTTCTTTTGACAACATACCACGAAGTGCAAGAGGAAGTAGATGTTGTAAGAGAACATGGCAATCATAGCTTTTCAATCCAGATATCTTGTGATCTTTTAGGTTCACACATTGAGAAATATTAGATGAAAAACCATCAGGAACCTTTAGATTCTTTAAGAAAAGGCACAATTTGTGCTTATCTTCTGGAGATAATGTGTAGCATGCTGTTGGAACTTCAATCTTTTCCCCATTTTTGATGGGGTGCAATTCTGGCCTAATGTTCATCTCTTGCAAGTCTAATCGAGTTTTGATTGTGTCCTTGGTCTTGCCTTTGACATTCATGATTGTCCCCATGATATTATCACATATATTTTTTTCAATATGCATAACATCCAAATTATGTCGCAACAAGAGACACTTCCAATATGGAAGTTCAAAAAAGATACTTTTCTTGTTCCAATTATCCTTTCGCTTTTCATGTGATATCTTCTTTCTTTTCTTAGGATCCTTTGATAACTGTAGCCCTTCAAGATCTTGTACTTGATTAAGTATCTCAATACCTGAACACATTTTTGGTGGGGGCCTTTTCTCAATTGTACCATCAAATGAGTCCTTATCATTTCTCCATTTGTGATTTTTAGAAAGATAACGTCGATGACCCATAAAACACTGCTTCTTACTATTCGTCAATCGAATTGAGGAAGTGTCTTTATTGCAACATGGGCATGCCATTTTTCCTTTTGTACTCCATCCAGATAAATTTCCATATGCTGGAAAGTCATTGATTGTCCATAATAAAGAAGCATGCAATTTAAAATTTGTTCTAGTAGATGCATCATAGGTCTCAATACCAACTTCCCACAACTCCTTCAATTCCTCTATTAAAGGCTGAAGATATGTATCAATTGCATCTCCTGGACCATTTGGACCTGGAATAAGCATAGACAAAATAAAATTTTCTTGCTTCATACACAACCAAGGTGGTAAATTATAAGGAATAAGAACAACAGGCCAAATGCTATCTGAGGTTTTTGAATTCCGAAATGGTTGAAATCCATCACTAGCAAGTCCAGGTCGAACATTACGAGGCTCAGCCGCAAATGAAGGATGAAGTTCATCAAATGACTTCCATGCCATTGAATCAGTCGGATGCCTCATTATTCCATCATCAACTCTTTTATCCTTATGCCATGTCATTAGAGTAGATGTCTTTGTAGACATAAACAACCTTTGAAGTCTAGGCTTTAAAGGAAAATAGCGTAAGCTCTTTAACGCTATCTTTTTACCTTTTTTATTCTTTGTTTCCCCGCTATGTGTATTTATTTTCCATCTGGATGCACCACAAACTTTGCAAGAATCAAGTAAGCTATCCTCCTTCCAATATAACATGCAATCATTAGCACAAGCATCAATCTTTTTGTATGAAAGCCCGAGTTCTTGAATTATCTTCTTTGCCTAATAATATGAGTTTGGCAAATTGGCGCCATCAGGTAACAACTCGTCTTTCAACAATTTCAATAACATGGTAAATGATGCATTACTCCAACGACCCATACTTTTGATGTGAAGCAATTTGAACAAAGAAGAAAGCTTTGAAGCTTTTGAATTTTTGTATAATGGCAGTTCAAAATCCTTCAATAGGTTGTAAAATTTTTTTGCTTCAGCATTCGGTTCCTCCTCAAGTAAATCATCACAATCCGTATGTGTAGTTCCTCCATCAAGATTAGGATATTTCACTGATTGTACATAAGAAAACATATCAGGTTATGAAACTTTTAACCTATCTAATGTTATAAAACAGGAAGAACAAGAAGAAGAGTAACTTAAATAAAACAATAAAAAATCTATCAATACAGTTTATGAAATTCGAAACAACAAAAGCTTGATTAGAAGAGGAAGCAAAATTGTAAGATCTGTTTCACCGATCGAGCAACTATAAGCAGCAACTATATGTTTTACCTCTTTTATGAGCAGCTGCGATGGAAATCCTTTGATGAAGAAGACAGAGTTGAGCAGCTGCGATGGAAATACTTTAATTTGATGAAGAAGACAGAGCTGCGAAGAACAACAATGATATAATAATGTTGAAGAGATAGATCAATATAGAGAAGCTTGTGCGACCAGTAGAGGAAGAGTTTTTTTTTCCTTTGTACGTTTTTACCTTTTAGAAAACAGAGGGTTTTTCCTTTTTGGCTAGTTTCAATAATATATTAATATAATGTAAAAAAATTGCCGCCTAAATTTTGGTGACTTTTTTTTAAAAATACTTTATTAAATTTTGGCTGGTAGTAGCGCGCTAAAAGTCTTAGAATTAGACTTTGGGACCAGTTAATATGTTATTTAGGGACCGGATTAAGTATCTTCGCAATAGAATATACAAATAAGGACCGGAATATAATCTCGTCCCAATACATATATCTGTAGAGATGGGATTAGTAGCTGGTCCCTAAATGTCGGTCTTAAATAAGAGTCTTTCTTGTAGTGTGTGGTCAGTCTGGTCATAGATTGAAGGATTGTCCCTCAAGACAAGGTCAAGGAGGAAATAATGGTAGAGCTCAGTCTACAACTTCAGCAGCACCAGCAGGTCGCCCAACTCAGCAGGGTAACTCTTCTGGTACTGGTGGTGGACACCGCCAAAACAGGCTTTATGCTCTTCAGGCTCGTCAAGATAAGGAAGATTCTCCTGATGTAGTCACTGGTACGTTACGAGTCTTTGATCTTGATGTTTATGCATTGTTAGATCCAGGGGCTACTTTGTCTTTTGTAACTCCTTATATAGCATTCCAATTCAGTGTTAGCCCAGAAACTCTTTCAGAACCCTTCTCAGTCTTTACTCCAGCCGGTGACCCAGTCATAGCTAGATGGGTATACAAAAATTTCCCTGTCACAGTCTCTCAGAAAGTCACCTCAGCAGATCTTGTAGAGTTAGAAATGGTAGACTTTGATGTCATTCTAGGCATGGATTGGCTACATTCATGTTATGCCTCAGTTGATTGTAGAACTAGGATTGTTCGTTTTCAGTTTCCAGACGAACCAATCTTAGAATGGAAGGGTAGTAGCTTAGCGCCTATGGGTCGATTCATTTCTTACCTTAAGGCCAGAAAGATGATCTCTAAGGGTTATCTCTATCATCTAGTTCGGGTTAAGGATTCTAGTTCTGAATCCCCAACTATTAAGTCAGTTTCTGTAGTCAGTGAGTTTCCAGAAGTATTCCCAGAAGATCTTTCAAGAGTTCCTCCCGAAAGGGAAATAGAATTTGGAATTGATCTCCTTCCAGATACCCAACCTATATCTATCCCTCCTTACAGAATGGCTCTAGCTGAGCTTAAGGAATTGAAAGAGCAGTTGAAAGACCTTCTAGATAAGGGCTTCATCAGACCCAATATTTCGCCATGGGCTACACCAATGTTGTTTGTGAAGAAGAAAGATTGTTCTCTCAGAATATTTGTTGACTATAGGCAGTTGAACAAAGTCACAATCAAGAATAAGTATCATATACCCAGGATTGATGACTTGTTTGACCAACTTCAGAGTGCTAGTCATTTCTCAAAGATAGACCTCAGATCAGGTTATCATCAGCTTAGAGTCAGAGATAGTGACATTCCTAAGATAGCCTTCAGAACTCGATATGGTCAATATGAATTTGTAGTTATGTCATTTGGACTAACCAATACTCCTGCAGCTTTCATGGATTTGATGAACAGAGTGTTCAAGCAGTACTTGAACTTGTTCGTTATCATCTTTGTTGATGATATCCTCATTTACTCTAGGAATGAGGAAGAACATGCAAGTCATTTGAGAGTTGTTCTGCAAACTCTCAAAGATCGCCAGTTATTTGCAAAATTTAACAAGTGCGAGTTTTGTTTACAATCAGTTGCCTTCCTTGGGCATATTGTGTCTAGTGAAGGAATTCAAGTAGATTCCTAGAAGATAAAAGCAGTGAAACAATGGCCCAGACCTACCTCTGCTACAGATATCAGAAGTTTCTTGGGTCTAGCGGGCTATTATAGACGGTTTGTGGAAGGATTTTCATCCATAGCCTCTCTATTGACTAAGTTAACTTAGAAAAAGGTTAAGTTCCAATGGTCAGATGATTGTGAGAAAAGCTTTGTAGAACTGAAAACTAGGTTAACTACAGCTCCTGTCTTTACTCTACCAGAGGGTTGAGATGGCTATGTGATCTATTGTGATACATCCAGGGTCGGCCTAGGTTGTGTGTTGATGCAGTGAGGTAAGGTTATAGCTTATGCTTCCAGACAACTTAACGTACATGAGAAGAATTATCCAACTCATGACCTCGAGCTTGCAGCAATGGTGTTTGCACTCAAGATTTGGAGACACTACTTGTATGGTGTTCATGTAGATGTGTTGACCGACCATAAGAGCCTTCAATATGTATTCACCAGAAAGAGTTGAATCTTCGCCAGAGAAGGTGGCTTGAGTTCCTCAAAGATTATGATATGAGTGTGCATTACCATCCGGGTAAGGCAAATGTAGTAGCAGATGCTCTTAGCATATTATCCATGGGTAGTGTAGCACATGTTGAGGAAGAAAGGAGAGAGCTAGCAAAGGTTGTTCTCAAACTTGCTCGCCTAGGAGTTCATTTTATGAGGATATTAGATGGTGGTGTAACGGTTCAGAATGGGGCAGAATCTTCTTTGGTTGTAGAGGTTAAGGAAAAGCAAGATAGTGATCCAATCTTGCTTGAACTTAAGGGTGCAGTCCACAATCAGAGTGGAGGTTTTCTCCTAAGGGGGAGATGGTGTACTTCGCTATCAAGGTAGATTGTGTGTTCCTGATGTGGGTGAATTGAGACAACATATTCTCGATGAAGCCCACAATTCTAGATATTCTATTCATCCAGGCGCCACTAAGATGTACCGTGATCTGCGGGAAGTCTATTGGTGGAATAGTAAGAAAAGAGATATAGCAGATTTTATGGCTAAGTGCCCCAATTGCTAGCAAGTCAAGGTAGAACATCAGAAACCAAGAGGTATGACTCAAGAGATTGACATTCCTACTTGGAAGTGGGAAGTGATCAACATGGACATCATCACAGGTTTACCTCGTACTCGCAGACAACATGACTCCATTTAGGTGATTGTTGATAGGGTTACTAAGTCTTCTCACTTTTTGGAGGTCAAGACTACAGATTCGGCGGAGGATTACGCCAAGATTTACATTAATGAGATTGTGAGGTTGCATGGGGTTCCTTTGTCTATCATCTCAGATAGAGGTCCTCCGTTTACCTCTCATTTCTTGAAATCATTTCAGAAGGGTCTTGGGACTCAGGTTAACCTTAGCACATTATTTCATCCACAGACGAATGGTCAGGCAGAGCGTACCATTCAGACCGTAGATGACATGTTGAGAGCTTGTGTGATCGACTTCAAGGGTGGTTGGGATGATCACCTTCATCTGATTGAGTTCGCCTACAACAATAGTTACCATTCCAGCATTCAGATGGCCCCTTATGAGGCATTGTATGGGCGTAGATGTAGATCTCCAGTTGGTTGGTTTGAAGTAGGTGAAGCAGCCTTGATAGGACCAGATTCGGTCCTTGATGCTATGGAGAAAGTGCAACTCATTATAGATAGACTTAAGACTGCTCAGAGTCGCCAGAAGTCGTATGCAGATGTGAGAAAAAGGGTACTAGAGTTCCAAGTTGATGATTGGGTTTTCCTGAAAGTGTCACCCATGAATGGGGTGATGAGATTTGGCAAGAAAGGGAAGCTCAGTCCCAGATATGTAGGCCCTTACCGGATCTTGAAAAGGATTGGTAAAGTGGCTTATGAGTTAGAATTGCCAGCAGACTTAGCAGCAGTACATTCAGTCTTTCACATTTCTCTTTTGAAGAAATGTGTGGGTGATCCAGCATCCATAGTACCATTAGAGAGTGTGGCCGTGAAAGATAGCCTCTCATATGAGGATGTACCAGTTGAGATTCTCGATCATCAGGTTAGAATGTTGAGAAACAAAGAAATCACTTCAGCCAAGGTTTTGTGGAGGAGTCAGTCGGTAGAGGGAGCTACTTGGGAAGCAGAAACAGCCATGAAAACCAAGTATCCTCACCTTTTTCCTTCCGATTCCATTCCAGCTTGACTTAATAGTTCCTCTTCAGTTTTTTAGTCATTCACGCGAAAATTCAGTTTGAGAATCATGTTCCTTCAGTTTGTACTTGCATTTTCAGCATATTTGCATGTTCTTGGAACTTAGTTCAGTTAGAAATTAAGTTCATAGTGCTTAGTGGTAGGGATTGCAGCCCTCTCCCTCTATTTCAGCTAGATTAGTCTTCATTCGAGGACGAATGGTCCCAAGAGGGAGATAATGTAACACCCCGTATCCGTAAATAGAGATTTTAAATTTCTGGTGTTACAGGTGGCACTCACGGACACCATCCACGAACCGTAGATGGACTCACAGTCCGTCCTACAGGTCCGTGGTTCGTAACAGAAAACTTTCCCAGAACTCAGTCAGAAAATTTGGCTAAGTATTGACCCACGGCCGGACTTACGGTCCGTAGGTCAAGTCACGAACCATAGTTCGTGTCCGTGGATCGATGCCCCAAAAGCCCAGCTTCAGTCCCGATTGACGGTTGACCAGCACGGACCGTCAATCGATCCACGGTCCGTAGGTCTGACCGTAGGTGAGGATTAACAGCCAGTTAGCTGAAAATTGTTGATGGAACAAATTCAGATGGTCATAACTTTTAGCACAAAAATAATTGTGTGTCCCATTGCCTATGATATGATAGATAATTGAATTATCTTTCCAACACCACCGAGTTTGCTAAATTCTGACCTCTGAGTAAAAAGTTATGCTCATTTTAGTGAAGCCCTATTGGGCAGACTCGACCTACGGATCCAATCGACGGACCATCGATTGAATGACCGCCCGTCAATCCCATCCGTCAGTCACTCCGACAATAGCTAAGTCAGGGGTCTTTTAGTCTTTTCCTATTTCATTTAACCCCTAAGATACGTCGTTTAGACCCTAAATCATGAGTTTTAGTCAATTTAAGCCTAGAAACATAACTAGAACTTACCTTAGTCAAAATTATTAATCAAAACTTAGAAAATTAGAATCAAGATAGGAGAAAAACGTCAAGAACCCTAGGTCAAGAACGCAACAAGGTTCCATCAATTCCAGCCCCGATACTGAAAGATTTCTCCGTGGAATTCATCACCAGGTATGTGGGATTTAACTAGTGGGTTCCTTTGGCCCATTGGGTCCCTAGAATTTAGTCAGTTCCTTGATTCCCTTATCATTAATAGACCTAGGGTTTCTAGAATTTCAACAGATCATCATGACTTAGTTATTTAGATGTTCCAAATCAGATTATCATGTTATTACATAGTTTCTCGCATGAATTTCAGAACCTTAGCTATGTATTTCTTTAGTTCTTGAATTACACATGCTAAGTCCGATATCTCAGTTATTCAGATATACATGCCTCAGTTATTAATGCATCATTATCAGATTAATTGTTGTATTCTCAGTTTGCATGTTCAGTTTTGAGTTATCCAGTACATTACAGAACTCAGTCATAATGTGTTAACCACTTAATTCATTGGGAGTAGCATAATTCCGAGTTGGACTAGGATTCAGCGTACCCATCTTTTTAGATTTATTTATGATTTAGCTTCCGCATCAGTTTATTATCTTTAGTATGCTCATGATCATGCCAGCAGGGTTAGGATCACTTGCGGTCCTACGTCCCGTATCTACGTCTCGGGGGTAGCTCGGGGCGTGACACCAAATCAGGCGACGCTCTCTTGGTTGAGTGGGAAGATTCGAAAGATTTGGTTATTTTGAATGACATAATTGGTGTTGTCTTGGAGTTGTTAAAGTATTTTAGTGATTCCACATGTACCACCTTGCTTCTGAGAATTTATAGTAGACCTACCCTACATATTTATGGTTGTCTGACAATCTAATATTTCATCTTTTCGTCGAGGTCATGTATCGATTATGTGTGGTTGAATGTGGGGATCACTGGGTCCAATTCTACTGTTCTTAAGAGGTAATCTACAATTACTAAATCTAGCATTTTGATAATGTTGTTGGAGAGGTTGTATGCTTGGACATATCCCTCGATCAATATATTATTTCTAAAGATCAAATTTGTTATAACTTAAGCTAATGGGAATTTATGTTGTGGGATGGAGATATTGTTAAGAACTGTGATTGTTTGGGTATTATGAGTGTGTATTAGTTGGTTCAGGTCCACCTCTAATTGTAGCGAGTATTGATTTAGAATTTTATTATGGTTATGTGAGAAAGGATTTGTCCTGATGTTTGTGTCAAGATCCTTGATAACATGTGGCAGAGGTGTGTACAATCAACTTTGGTGCTTGTTGGGAATCGTTTTGTTGTTAGTTAAGTTTACATACAAAAATATTTATCACTCGAGCGTTGAGATGACTTCATTGAGGCATTGTAAGGGAGGATATGTAGGTGCTCAATTCATTGGTTTGAGATTGGAGATGTGAAACCCTTAGGGGGTAATGAGATTCAGTAAGAAGGGCATGCGATACAAGTATCCCTAGTAATTCGACGATTCAGATAGTACTCTAACCTTACTTTAATCAGTCTTTCCTAGTTATCACACGGGGACGAGTGATGGGTAAGTTGGTATCTATTGTAAAGACTTGATTTCCGTCATTATGGAAAAGCCAATGGAGAAAGAATTGGGGTTGGAAAATTTTTTCGTACTAATTGGATTTTCCCAACCTAGTCCAAATTTGGACGAAACCAAAGTCATTAAGGTGTAGGTAAATATGGCAATTAAAGATAGATCTAATTATGATTTGGACAACATGAGTAGATAGCTAAGACGTTAAGGAACCCGTACGACTTTACGAAATCAAATTTGGGCGAGTAGAACTCTCGAAAATGATCTTAGCATGAACGGGAAACATTTTGTCTCAGGGTAGGCTGCCAGAGCGGGATTGGAGCCACCAGAGCGGGGCCACTGTAGCGGATGGGTCTGATGTGGCGGGCCTGACGTGACTTAAAGTCGTTAATAAACCACTAAACGACCTTATTTGGCACTTTTCCATTTTTAGAGCTAAGGAGATGACCCCAGGTGACTTATTGATCATTCTTCACTATTCTATAGGCTAAAGGTAAGGTTTAACTCCTCGAATCCATTTTTCGATTCGTAGAACGTAATCTAGTGGGTCATTATCGATGGGGGAGGGTTTTGAGCTAGAATTTATGGTGGAAAAATCCCTAAATTAGGTATTAGGATCTTGAATTTGGTCTAGGGTTATTGGGTTTGTTATAATACGGATAATTAGACCTTTGATTGTTGATCCTTGCATATAAATTGTTGTTTACAGACTTAGAACAAGCGGAAAGAATTCGAAAATGGAAGATTCAAGTGCCTTAGGGGATTCAAGCTTAGATTCAAGGTAGGTGATGATTGTGATTCCATGATTGTGTGATGTATGCTTGTTCTTACTTCATTATGATACTTGTATAGGTATGAATGTTGCAATGTTGATCACACTTGTTGAAAATGAGTTAGAAAAATGATGAATGCCATGAAATCATGACTTAAATGTATGATCTTGATGATTTACTTGTGATTGTGATTGTGGTGTAATGAATGGATTGGTTGCCACATTCTGGCATAACTAACTTCGATTGGTTGCCACGTTCCGGCATAATTATGGGATTGGTTGCCACGTTCTGGCATGCAAGCTATTTGGGTTTGGGTTCCGTGAGAGGACCAATGACTTGTTATATATTGAATTATTGTTTTGAACATGATCATGAACTATGACTTATGACTTCTCAAATAGTTGTACTTAGTGTGAGTGGGGGTACGAGACTTCATTCATGCATTGCACAAGTGGACTTTAAGAGTGGTTGTGGTGTGGTTCTCTTATTCAAGCATGTGAAATTGTACGTTGCTCGTAAATGATAATTGATATTGTATATGTTCGGTGTATGAATGTTTATGATGTTGTAATGACTTACATATGTTTCACTTAGTGGGATAGCCGCGTGATCCTACCAGTACAGGGTGGTTGTGCATTGATACTGTAATCATAAGTCATAGTTCATGATCATGAACAATAAGCATTTGTTCACACTACCTTTTTTGTCTATAAATAGAGGGATTTCCTCTCATTTTAAAACAATGAAAATTTTGAACTTCTTGTTCTTCTTTTGCACAATTAAATATTGGTGTACTTTGCTCCTGTTGAGTGGCTCATTGACACCATTGTTTTTGTATTAATACACGTGTGAATAGAATCGTTCCATCCTGAGAGGATCTATTCCTTTAAACCTCGGGTACTAATAATTTCCTTAAGGGGACATTGTGCATTCAGTAGGCTCCATTTTTTCTTTTCTATTTCATTCTATTGTTATAAATCGTGGTATATTTTTTACAGTAATAAATTTATGCTTATGATATTAATTGTTATTTTTGAGTACATGTTTTAAACTTTGTTGTTTATGTTTCTGTAAAGTTAATTGTTATAAGTATTTTATAGTACAAATAAATATTATTTATTTATTAGAAAATTAAATAACTCGTGTTGATGTTCATCTAATTTTCCAAAATTATTAAATAGTAACACTTCCTGGAGGCAAAAGGATAAATTGTAAAATCAAATTAAAGATGATAAGATGTTATAATTTCCATTTTCCTTTGTATTATCAATGTTCATTACAACGTAATCTTGTATGTAAGACAACATAGTGTTTTAATCTTAATGAACGATAGGTTTTAAGTCTTATTTTATAAATTTTGTGATATCAAATTCCCGAACGAAGCGCGAGTAATTTTACTAGTTCTAGATAGTTGTAATAAACACTTAAGCAAAGTATTACAACTGAATTAATATGAATCAAAAGAAATAATAATAATAATAATAATAAATAAGTAAAAATAAAACTCGTTTTATGTATATTTGAGTGAGGTCTTCAAATTCCAAAATAAATTTGTCATCGGCCATTGACAAAATATTCATTCAATATTATAGTAAAAGAATCAAATGAATCATTATTATCAATAATAAGCTATCTATAATTCCTTTTAATCACATTAGAAATACAGTGTCACAATTTCAAATAATGGTTAACGAACGATAGTGGTCTAATGAGTGATGGATCAAAGTTCCACAAAAAGACAACAAGTTCCAGCAACAAAAAAATTGTCAACAATATGTCAGGTAGTAAATGATTAATGTTGAACACATCTAAAACAATGAAAAATGACCAATATAAAATAGCAATTAAATGACAAACATTTACTATATAGAAAAATGATAGAAAATAACAAATTAACACAAAAAATTGCAAAAACAATACCATAAAAATATAAACAAAATCTAGATATGCTATAAAAAAAAAATATAACCATGGTAAATAAAAAGCACATCTACAATACAAGACATGAAATATCAATAAAAAATAAAAGGTGAAACAAATCAGACAAACTAACAAAATTGCGCGGGAGAAAATGTTTGTAGGTAAAGTTGGTTTTTCATGTAATCGCCAGATCTCTGACTCTCTATCCAAATATCAATAGTGTACATCACCGGGATTTTGACCTGTAACAAAAAAAACTTTAGTTAGGGGATAGGGGAAGAGGATGTTTGTTGTATCTCTTGAGCTGTGGTAGTTTGATGCCGTTAGTGGTTTTGACAAGAAAGTTCATCAGAACATTTTGACAAGCAGGGTTAGCTTGGGGTCACTCGTGATCCTAAGTCCCGCGTCCGCGTCCTGGGGGTAGCCTCGGGGCATGACATCTATGAAGTAGGAGCATAGGATGTTAGCTCTATATAATTTATGTTCTCAAGTTACTATACAATTGCATTTACTTTGATCAATATGTTATTGTTAATTGAATCTACATTTATGGATATTCTAATCAAAGTGACAAAGCTTGTTTAATGGTAACTCAAGTGATATGGATTCAAGTGTGGCAACCTAAAGTGTCTATGCTGGTATGATAGTACTTGTGTGGGATTCATCATCCTAATAGATTTTATTATTGTTTGGAAAACTTGTAGAATGTCCTCTTGACTCCAAAAGGCCTTGTAATTTACTATCTACAATTGATATATGGTCATTTTCTAGGAATTTAGTAGTTTACTCAGTATTTGTGCATGATATTCATAAATTCATAAGGTGCGAGGATTTTTACATTTCTTCTAGTTTTGGTTGGTTGGTTGGGATTGGATGTGCTTAGGGGTTGGGGGCTGCGGATTCAGATAACTTAAAAAATATATTGATCAAAGTAAATGCAACAACATAGTAACTTGAGAAAATCCATCAAACAGAGCTAGAATACAATGCTCCAACTTCATACAAGAACCTAATATAAGTGCATTTAGCATCTTAATTGACATAAGATGGACAATATACAAACACTACAAATAAAAAGAGAAAACAACAAAGTGGAAGCAAGCAACTTGGCATCCTATTATGCATGATGTCTATGAGTTTGTTTGTATCACTGTACATTCCTCCTCTAGTAAGCCTATTATCAAACTTTCCAACTATGATTTCTCCTCAATCATATTTGTATTATACTTTTCCATGATTGATGTCATCCCTTAAGATTTTACTTAATTACTTGTACTTGTGACTTTCCCTTATTTCCTTTCAACAGGAAAAGTTAAATCTCAAAGTTTGAGGATGGATAACTGAGCTTAAAGTTAACATTTGCAAAACCCAAAGGACTTTGCTTTACTGACTCTCTAAAGGCATCTAAATAATTGGAACCACACTTGTAGACAACATGATTATTGTTTGAATCAGATAATACTTTTATTTCAATTTTATTAAGATTCCCAAACTTGTTATGTATTTGGATAATTTCATCCTCTTATGGAAATAAAACAAGATTGAAAATGACACAATCAAAATCACTGATGGTGTTTTTCTACCATCTTCCTTAGCTTCTATTTTTTCCCTAGAAAGCCCTAATGCTTCATTCATTTTAGTCTTTCCTTCTTCGAATGTGAAGAAACAAGGTCTAGTGATTTAATATTACGGTGGGATATTGCATTTTCTAATTTTAGACATTTTTTCTTCTTTCTTGATTTTATTTTGATGTATATTGATTGAGTTTATGGGGACTTGATCCTTTAGTTGGTTTTCTCACTAAAGGGTAAGTGTGGGTGCCACTCACAAAGGTATGGGTCGTGACACATCCGGAGGGGAAATGGAAGTTGATAGCTTTGGCTTCGTCGTAGGCATGCTTTTAAGAGTTTTTATGTTATGTGGATCATCATGGATTTATTGACCAAGTCTGCTCACTTTTTGTTGGTTTAGAATTCCTAGAGGTCAAAGAGGATAGCTTAGATCTACCTTTGGAAGATCACCCTTTTGCATGGGTGCTAATGTCTATCATTTCAGATCGTGGTACTCAGTTCACTTACTATTTCTGCAGGTCTATTTAGAGAGAGTTGGGCACCCGATGTAAGACCCCAAAAATATTTTCAAACTGAGACTCGAACCATCCTTCGTTGTTAGTAGGATTTTACTGAAGAAATTAAAATTTCTTGAGTGATAAGGTCACTAGATATAGCACCTTGAGTTCCAAGAAGAACTAAAGAGAGGTCATTCAAGTCATTCCTAAGTTCCTTTAAGTTTTAGGTCAACTTCAAATGACCATAACTTTTAGTACAAAATGATTTAGTTGGTCTAGAAACTATCGAATGAAAGGTCTTTAAATTATCTTTCCAACGCTGCCGAGTTTGCTAAGTTTCGAGTTCAGGTGATTGAGATATACCATTTTGAAGTCAGGTTGTCTAGTTAAGGAAAGTTACCCGAAAATAGTAAGGGGTATTTTGGTCTTTTCCTCACCCAATCAGATTTAATTTGTTTTAGTAAGATTTTAGGGTCTAATCCTATTAGGTTCAGTTTTATAATCCTAATATACGCCTAGGGTTTTAGTGGAGAGTTCAAGAAAAGAAAAGAAGAGAAAAGAAGATAAAAGAGGAGAGGATCAAGCGTTCGTCGAAATTCTTGCATGTTGTTGCGGATTTTCACCATGGGTTTGAACCCTAAGAGGTATGTAATAGTCCATATTGTTGGTTTTGTTCACCCATACTCCAATCATGTTATTTTCAGTGAAATTTCATTCTTGAAGTTTAAAGATTAGAGTTCTTGAGAAGTGTTCTTGAAATTCATCCTAAATCTTGTTGGGTTGGGGATTTTGATGTTTTCTTGAGATGAAAGTTATTGTTTAAAGGGTTGTATTAAGTATATTAGAGTTTACTTATGTTATGTAAACAAATACAAGTGATTGGGGAAGAAACCGTTCGATTCTAAGTGAGTTAGGGTGAGAGCAGCAAAGAAATTCACCGGATCTTCTGGTTTGGGGCCTACCGCGTCGCTCCAGCCAGAGCGCCCCAAAGTATCATCTGAAGTTTAGGAACTGGCGCTCCGCGCCACTCAGAGCGCCATGGTGACCTGCCCTATCCAATTTGCAATCGGTTGCTCTGTTTGAGTTCTTTCAAAGAGTACCTTCACTCCTTTTCGATTCTAATTAATCTAAGCTATTTTTAAACACCTAGAAATCATTCATAACATTATTATAACCTTTAATTCATAATTCAAATTCAAGGTAGAGTTAAGAGTTGAGTTTTCAAAATTGTTTCAAACATTCTAAGAAAGTCCATTTGAGGAGTCTTCTACAACTTCTAGTAACTTGTTTCAAGACTCGAGCAACTGAGTTTGAGGATGAGGAGAATGTATTCATGAGTCAACTTTGTCATCACGATATCCTTCATATCATGAACCATAACTCTTAAATTCATAATTCACATTCAATAGAGATTTAAGAATAGAGTTCAAGAAAGCCTTTGAGTTCAATTGTGAATCCTTTTAGATCACCGATTGATTTGAACTAAGTTTTGAGGAAGTAAGTAAGGGAATGAGAAGAGTCATATACATGAGCTCCATGTAGTTATGTAGATCTTCGAGTCGAGTCGTTCATGTCTATAAATTCCTCATTGCCTCCATAAATTAAGTATCATTGAGAGAAGTAGTATATTCAAGTCCTAAGTCTTGAGTATTGAGTTCCTAATTCCCTTTGAGATTATATTTCTAATCATGGGACTATTACATGTTACCCATGAAGTCTTTGAGTTGAATTGTTCATGCCCATAATTCTACATTAACCCTATATGTCGAACCATCTTGAGATGAGAAGTATCTTTGAGTCCTTGAGTTGAATTGCTCATGCCCATAATCCCGCATGAACCTTATGAGTTGAGCATTCTTGAAATGAGTAGTATCTTTGAAGTTCTTGAGTTCCAAGTATTGAGTTCTATATATGGTTATTGAAAACCTTGCATTGAGTCGTTCATGTCCATAATTCGGCATGAACCATATTTTAAGAAGTCTTTTACAAACGTTTTAACTTTGTTTTAAGACTTCAGTTTTCAGTTGAGTAAAGAATAAAAGTAGAGCTCATTTCTTCAAAAGGTTATATGGGAACTAAGTATTCCTAAGAGTTAAAATGTTTTCACATTTGAACAAGAAAGGAAACACTGATTTTGAAGAGAGCTTTTAAGCTAAGTTTTGAGTAATTATCTCAAACTAAAGAGAGAGTTTTGTTTTAAAAACAGATGAGCTGAGTATATTTTGGGAGTAGTAGTGAGCACCGCTATGGGGACGCGAGTTCATACTAACTGAAGTCTCCATAAACCATGTAGCCATGAAGGGTAGAAAGGATCATACTTTTTAGATGATTCCCTAGAGCTTTTTAGCATAGACTAGTGGATCTACTTAGTTAAGGCGTTCTATATGATGACAAAGTATAGGATAGTTCTGGCAGCGTGGGCACATAGTGGTGGTTGTCGGTTACAGAAAATCCCACAGAGTTACATTATATTTTATTATATATAAATTTAGTTGTTATTGTATTCTTCAATACACTGAGTTGATTTCTACTATTTTAAGAGCTTTCCATATATTGCATGTGTATTGTTGATTTATATTGAGTTGAGTACCTAGAGTCAAGTATCATATCTTTGAGATGAGTATCTAATCTTTGAGTTGAGTAGCTTATTCTTGAGTGGGGTTGAGTTGAGTGAGTTGAGAAGAGGTAAATATGTTTCATTTTTTTTCAAGTTCACGCATATGTTATGTTTTAGAATTGCCCGTACATGCTCGTACAATCCACGAACTAAGCCATTTGGCATACATCCTTTCATGCTGCACATACAGGTATTCTGGGTCATCAACAGGAGCTTCGTTGATACCACATGGAGTTCGAGTTAGCTATGGTGAGCCTCCTTGCTTTCGGAGGGTTCCAATTTTACTCTCAGTTATATTAGTTATTAGGAGGTCGTGGGTCTTGTCCCGACTTCCATCTTTGTCATTTAGAGGCTTCATAGATAGACAATAGAGTTTGAGAACTCTATTCATTTATTTCGTTAAATGTTTTAAAGACTTAAGTTGCCTATTTTATGGCGAGTTGAATAATTTATTTCTATTCAAAGTTGTTCATTTGAGTTAAGGATTTGTAAAGTTGAGTTTATGAATTTTATTTCAGTTTTTAAGATTTTGCATGCTTAAGTAAGTCTTCCGCTTGTAGTCAGCCAGGATGAGGGCTTTCTTGGGGACTGATGTTTGTGTAATCAAGACACAACTTCAAATGCAAGTGTTTACGATCGTACAATAGTAAAGTAACCCAACCATGGGTTGCGGTCGAGTCCTAAGGGAGTGGGCTTGAGAATTAATAGAAAAATAAAATTTAGCCCTAGTTAGTCATAGCTAAAAACATTATCGAATATAAACATGTTAAAACATCAAAAATAAAAGGAGTACTAATCAAGGAGACGGGATTCTTGGGATGTGATAAGAATACGGGTTAGACTAGACTATTGGGTACATGCCTTTGATAGTAAATCCATTGAGTATTTGTGACTAGGCTAGATTATAGTGGGGTAAATTCTCTCTCGAGCAACTTACCCCGAATCAAATGGGTACCTCTCGGACACCCACTTGCCGCATTAAAAACAACCTCTACCTTAGCCCACCCACTCTCTCGAGCTGAGTGTGTGTGAGAAGGACTTGGGTTCACTCTCTCGAGCTGAACCGCATGTCGATCCCCTCCTACCGACCAACAATTTAGTAGTCTTAGTTTTAGAACCTCTCACTCGATCAAGCCAAAAACACAAGGGTGAAATCATATTTGCAACTACAATTTCATTAAGTTTCACCACAACTACTAAACGAAATCACATTTACACAACAAATAAACCATCAACAAGCAAGACCCAACATATAATCTAACCCATATTAACAAAATCACACCCCAAGAATTGGGGTTTTAGCTATACATGTAAAAGAGATAGAAATTTATACCAATATGATTTAAGTCTTAAAACAAGCAAAGATTGAAGAATCCACAAGACCCAAGTCCAAATTCTTGGAGTTGAAACCCTTTGAATCTTCAAGTTCTTCAAAACCCTGTCCAAACTTAGAACTCAAAATTCTATGTTGAAAAATATATATTAAAAATCTGATATTAAGCTACAACTCTCAACGAGTATTTATAGTTTTCAAAAATTTGTGCTGTAGCGGATCATTCGGCGTCGTTAGTCGAGATCGCCGACCAGCTCGGCGATCCACCCTTTGGTAGGTTTTATCACCGTCTTGCTCTATTCTTCATCATCGTCATGTTTTGGATCATTGGGCGACATAGTACTGCTTTGCAGAACTGCTTGGTGACACGTCGACTGCTCCTTTTCACCGCCGATTTGATCCTTTCTTTTAGGCTCAACACACTGGAACAAAAGGTGAGGATAAGACCTTTTGGTGACTTGCCAAATGGGTTCAGCGATTCTCAGATCTTGATTTCTTCGTTCTTTCAGCTGCCTTTGTTCCTTTTTTGCTAAGTAGTGTCCACGCTTTCCCTCAAACTCCAAATACCTTAAACTTAAAGGTTTCCATCAGATATTTAGATAAAATATGCATTTGAGGACACTAATTCTATCAAAATATAGCCCTCAATGAGTCCAATTTGTGGACTCATCAAGGACCAGAAATGATTCTTGAGTGTCGGCCACGTCTAGGTGTACACTTAAGTCGTGACACCCAAACTGAGATGAATTGGTGAAGTGGCTTATGAATTCGCCTTACCTCTGGCTGTTTTAGGTGTTCACCCTATTTTTCATGTCTTTATGTTGAGGAGGTATGTTCCAGATGAGTCTCAAACATATTTCAGTAGGATCGGTTCAGCTTGTTGAGTCCTTAGATTTTGAGGAGGAGCTTGTGGCCATTCTTTACAAGCTAGTCAGGAAGTTCAAATCTAAATAGATCTATGGATGAAGATTTAGTGGAGGCAACATGTTGTTTTCGAGGCTACTTGGGAGGCCAAGCTTGACATTGGACCCAATATCCTCACCTTTTCAACCCTTCAGGTACTTCATTTTCTTTTACTTTCGAGGATGGAAGTCCTTTTAGTAGTGGACGTTGTAAAGATCCTTGCGGGCATTTTCTTGCATTTGCTTCTGTTAAATATTTTTCCTTTTTGTGTAGCATTTGTGTTATGCTGGGATTGTAGGGACATTTTCTAAGGTAGTCGGTGGAGTTTTTGTGGAAGTTTTTCCCTTTATGGAAGTTTTAAGTTGAAAGAGTTAACTTTGGTCAATATCCAAAGGATCTAACATCGTATGAGATCTTCGATAGTTCCATTAGTTGTTGAAGGTCCTTTTGGACTAGTAGCATGGTTGGCTCGGGTTTCTAGGCCTTCGACATGAGTTTGAGCCATTATGG
This sequence comes from Solanum verrucosum, assembly GCF_900185275.1. NCBI lineage: Eukaryota > Viridiplantae > Streptophyta > Magnoliopsida > Solanales > Solanaceae > Solanum > Solanum verrucosum. The sequence continues at coordinate 1,551,691 of NW_026019946.1, read as the reverse complement.
GAGATGCTTGGCAAATGTACTTGGATATAAATTATTTTTGTTCTATTAGCTTTGAAATACCAAGTTTGTTCTTGAATCACCTTTGGTTTGGATTCTAAGGTGATCGGGATGGGCTTGTGGTGTTTTACATTTTGTTGGTTTTTGTTGTTTTTATGCAAGTGCTAACTTTGGTCAAAATTTTAATGTGATATCCTCTGTTGATTGTTTCTTCAATTGCGTTGAGCCCCAAATGTCTGTTTAAGTGGGGTAGCTTAGTTAATATGTATATTCGGGGGTCCAAATGAATCTTGAGCCCCTATCATAGATATTTCTTAACTCGAAAGTGCACCTAATGCAGCCTTGATGTGTGCATCATGTACTACAGATTCACGGACTAGGTACGTGATATCCATATATGCCACCATATATACATCAATCAACCTAACCTCAGTGTTTGTGGAAAAGGTCCCGCATTCGCAGAGGGTTTGTCAAGTTGACCTCTGCGTTCGGAGACTAGGTCACGTATTCATGAATGCAGGTACATGATATCCATATATGCCACCATATATGCATTTTCTTAAAATATCAACTCGTTAGGATGATTTTGTAGCTTGATTCTTTGAAGAAATTAGTGGGAAATTGTCAAATAATTGCGTAGGAACATATTGTGGGTCGTTAGTAATCTATTAAATTTGTAAGTTCTATCATTTTCTCTCTTAATTTCTTCAATATTGCTTGGATTGTGCGTGTTTTCGTGGCCCAAGTTCCTTGATCTAGTTGAGACATTTTGAATAGAGTAAAAATCAATGGTCCATGTATGGGTCCAATGATCCTATTTTAACCTGATTTTTGGGTCCAAATTCTTTAATTGAAAATTAGGTATCATTTTTATTGTGTTTTGACATTTTCGTCGCTATTTTGATAGTGTGGCATCATTCGGTGGACCTTAGAAAAAGGAAACAATCAAGAATAGAGCTTCAGGTGCAGTTTCAGCCTTGAGGTAGGTTAGCGTTCATGCTATTTTACTTAGATTAATTAGAATATATGTATGTTAAGTAGTATCGATCGTCAGGAAAGCTTTAATCTAAGTCTTTAGGTTAACATGATCCTTAGACTATACTTTTGGCCATTGGTTAGTAGCTTAGTATATAGTCGATAAGCTTAATTAAGGTTGATCCATAGTATTGATTGATCTTATTAAATCCTTATAATGATTCTAGGAGGTTGGAACTTAGGTTTATTCGTATTGTTTGACTTAGTATAGTTTAATGACACCAACCTACCATGAGTGGCACCCACACTAACTCCTGGTGGGAGAACTCAAGAACTAACATCTGATTATCTATGAAGCTTATCGACTATATACTAAGCTACTAACCAATGGCCAAAAGAACAATTAAAATAACCAGTTTATAAATCAAGACAAGCTTTATAATTCCAAAATCAACTTTGCAATAAAACAAACTCTAAAACTTTGCGAAATTAACACCCTAGAAATCGAATGTCGTCTACTAAAACTATAATTGTTTAGAATAAGGGATGCAACCTCAAAGACCAAAGAAAGCATAAGTCTAAAAAATCTAAGTTCGAAGATATTAACTATGAAGATAATCTGAATATATAGAAACCCCGAAGAAGAAGCTCAGTCTTGCCATGCCCCGATCCTACACCCCGGACGTGGTTGGCACTTGAGAACCATTGCTGGCCCCAAGAGAACCCTTGGCCTGGCTTACTTACTCAGTGGAAAACTTAAACACAAGAAATAGTCTCAAAGGATAACTCATGCAAATATCTTTAAGAAATATTAAACTTAGCAAAAATGGCAACTCAAGTCTCAACCATAAAACAGGAAATAGAAAACTCAAGAACTAACATCTGATTATCTATGAAGCTTCTAAAATAACTGAGATGGATGTCGGGACAAGACCCCCGATCATCCTAACAAATGAAATACTAAAACAAGCAAATGATAACAAAGGTGCCCTCTGTAAAGCAAGGAGACTCACCAACTGACTCTAAATGCTCAACTGGATCAACGAGGCGCTAGATGATGATCCTAGTTACATGTGTCTACATCATAATAAGATGCAGGGCAAATGGCATCAGTACATTGAATGTACGAGTATGCAAGGAGAATTCTAAAACAAGACATCAGCTTGAAATGAACTGCAAATCTTACCTGGCTCAACTCAACTCAACATAACTGAACTGACTGCAATATAAAGTAGTTTAAAACAAGTGCAATATAAAGAAAAGTTGTTTAAAACATGATGTCAACTCTTACGTATGCAAAGATACATATAACTCTGAAATGTTTTTAAAAATACAACAAACTGTGTATATAATAATACAATTACATCTGTGGGAGTTTCTCTAACCGGCAACCATCACGTAAGAGCTATTGTGATGATACAACATTTTGCCTCAAGCTGCTAGGGCTGTCCTATACCTTTCCGAGGTATAGAACCTGAACTACTAAGTGGATCCACTAGTCAAAGCTAAAAAGCACTAAGGAATCATCTAAAAAGTATGATCCTATTCTACCCATGGTGGCTACATGGTTTATGGGGGTTGTTAGTTGTCTGAACTCTCCCCCATATCGGTGCTCAATACTACTCCTAAAATATCATACTAGCTCTTATGTTTAAAAACATACTTCTCTCTGTGATTTGAAATAATTCCTCAAAAACTTAGCTCAAAGGCTATCTTGGAAATCAAAGTTTCCTCTCTTGCTTCATTTAGAAAGCGATTACTCTTTTATGAAAACTAGTTCAAAGGCTCTTTGGAAATCTCAGTTTCCATTCTTATTAAATGTGAAAGCATTTTAAACTCTTTGGGAATACATAGTCCCCATATATTTTTGATATATGGATCACCCAACGATGTGTGAACTCACATACCTCGTAGGGATCACCCCTTGATGAAATCCAAAAGCGATTCGTGAAGATCTTGATGATTCTTGTTTCCTTTCCTCCTTTCTACTCTACTTTTCTCTTTTCTCAAAACCCTAACTCTTTTTCCAAAAGAATAAACTAACCTTAGTCAGTTTAGACTCCAATTAATTACCCAAAAATGAAATAAAATAAGTGGGTAAGGAAAAGACTCAAACACCCTTTAAAAATACGGATTGGACATTTCCTTATTCGAAAAGCCCAACTTCCAATGGGCATATATCACTCATACGAACTCGAAATCGCACAAACTCAACGGTGTTGGAATGATTATTCCAAGATATTTCCTACATTATCTTGAACCACACCTAACTCATTCTGAGGTAGAAGATATGGTCCCTTGAAGTTGACCAAAAACTCAACTTTAACGCACTTAACAAATTTGCAGATTTTTATATTCTTTCCAAAAATGACTATTTCCAATTTTAAACTTCTTTCTAGTTGTTTCTACTTACGGGGTTTTACAATATCTCCCTCTTGGGAACATTCATCCTTGAATGTGCTTGCTCTTAGTAGGCTAAGGGTGTAACATCTAACATTCAGCTCAAACATCCAACAAGCAATGCAAATACAACATGCAATCTCATATTAAAGAATATTAAGAAAAGAAATAGTACCTTGATCTGGAATTTCTCCGGCTTAAAAGAGATGTGGATATCTCTTCTTCATATCTTCCTCAGCTTCCCAAGTAGCTTCCTCAAAGAATTGGTTCCTCCAAAGGACTTTGACTGATGCTACTTCCTTAGTCCTCAACTTGCAAACTTGGCGATCTAGAATCTGGACAGGAATCTCCTCATAAGACAAGCTATCTTTGATCCCAATGTCTTTAGTTGGTATGATTAATGAATGATCACCCATGCATTTCTTCAACATGGAGATGTAAAAGACTGGATGAACCGCGACTAACTCTTGTGGTAGCTCCAACTCATAGGCTACATTACCCACCCTTTTCAATATTTTGTATCGGCCAATTTACCGGGGACTAAGCTTCCCCTTCTTACCAAATCTCATAACACCTTTCATGGGTGAAACTTTAAAGTATACACAATTATCTACTTCAAACTCTAACTCCCTTCTCCTAACATCAGTGTAGGATTTCTGACGACTCTGTGTCGTTTTCAACCGCTCTTGAATCACTTTCACCTAATCCATATTTTGATAAACTAAATCTGGTCCTATTAATCCAGCTTTACCAACTTCAAACCATCCAATAGGAGATCTACATCTTCTCCCGTAAAGAGCTTCATAAGGAGCCATTTGGATGCTAGAGTGGTAACTATTGTTGTAAGCAAACTCAATAAGAGGTTGGTGATCATCCCAATTACCTTTTAAATCAATCACACAAGCCCTCAACATATCCTCTAAGGTCTGAATAGCGCGCTCTACTTGACCATCTATCTGAGGATGAAATGCAGTACTCAAGTTCACCTTTGAACCCAAGCCTTTTTGGAATGACTTCCAAAAATGTGTAGTAAATTCTGCACCTCTATCTGATATAATCGAAACAGGGACTCCATGAAGTCTTATTACCTCTTGAATATATAACTTGGCATAATCCTCTGGTGAATGGGTAGTCTTTACCGGCAAAAAGTGGGCTGATTTTGTCATTTTGTCAACAATCACCCAAATCGAATCATGTTGCCTTTGAGACCTTGGTAAACGTGTGATGAAATCCATATTAATCATCTCCCACTTCCATTCTGGAAGTTCTATTTTCTGAGCCATACCACCGGGCCTTTGGTGCTCTACTTTAACTTGTTGGCAATTTGGACACTTAACAACAAACTCTGCAATGCCCTTCTTCATACTACTCCACCAATAAACCTCTCTCAAATCACGATACATCTTTGTAGAACCCGGATGAATGGAATATCTAGAGCTATGAGCTTCCTCCATCATCCTTTCTTGGAGTTCATCCACTCCACTCTAGGTACACACAATCTACCTTGTACGTTAAAACACCATCTCCCCCTTATTCAAAAGCCATTACTTTTTTCTTATGAACCTTTGCCTTAAATTCAAGAAAAATAGGGTCTTGGTCTTGCTTCTCTTTTACTTCTTACAATAATGATGATTCAGCCCCATTCATCACCACCACTCCTTCTTCTATGGAATCCATTAGTCCTACTCCCAGACGTGCAAGTGTATGCACATCTCTCGCTAGCTTTCTCTTTTCTTCCTCATCATGGGCGGTACTACCCATAGACAACCTGCTTAAAGCATCAGCAACAACATTAACCTTACTGGGTGCTAATTAATACTCATGTCATAATCCTTGAGTAATTCTAACCATCTCCTTTGTATGAGATTAAGCTCTTCTTGAGTAAACACATACTGAAGACTCTTGTGATCAGTCAATACCTCTACATGAACACCATATAAATAATGACGCCATATCTTCAAAGCAAAAACTGCAGCAGCCAACTCTAAGTCATGGGTTGGGTAATTCTTCTCATGAATTTTCAACTGTCTAGAGGCATAAGCTATAACCTTGCCATTCTGCATTAACACACAACCCAAACCAACTCTAGACGTATCACAATAGACCACAAAGCCTTGCGTACCTTTTGGTAATGCCAGAACTGGGGTAGTAGTCAACCTCTTTTTCAATTCCTGAAAACTTTTCTCACAAGCTTCAAACCATTGAAACTTCACTGTCTTATGAGTTAACTTGGTCAAAGGGAATGAAATAGATGAGAACCCCTCCACAAACGTTCTATAATAACCAACCAAACCCAAGAAACTCCTAATATCAGTTGGAGATATGGGTCTAGGCCAATTATGCACTGCCTAAATCTTCTAGGTATCAACTTTAATTCCCTCTCCAGACAACATGTGGCCAAAGAATGCCATAGACTCAAGCCAAAACTAACACTTAGAGATCTTGGCATATAACTCCCTATCTTTTAAAGTCTGGAGAACTATTCTGAGATGACTAGCATGATCTTCTTCATTCCTTGAATAGATTATTATGTTATCAATGAAGACGATAACAAAAATATCTAAATAAGGTTTGAAAACTCTATTCATAAGGTCCATGGATGTTGCAGGCGCATTGGTCAAACCAAAGGACATGACCAAAAACTCATAATGACCATGACAGGTTCTGAAAGTTGTCTTGGGAACGTCACATTCCCTTACTCTTAGCTGATGGTAGCCAGATCTAAGATCTATCTTAGAGAAACAGGTGGCACACTGAAGTTGATAGAAAAGATCATCAATCTCTTGGATATGATATTTGTTCTTGATGGTCACCTTGTTAACTGATGGTAATCTATACACATCCTAAGGGAACCATCCTTCTTCCTCACAAATAGTACCGGAGCGCCCCAAAGTGACACACTTGGTCGAATAAAGCCCTTATCAAGGAGATCTTTCAACTGTTCTTTAAGCTCTTTCAACTCTATTAGTGCCATTCAATATGGCAGAATAGATATAGGACTAGTAACTGAAAGAACATCTATACCAAAGTCTTTCTCTCTTTCAGGAGGGACTCCAGGAAGATCTTCTGAGAAAATTTCTGGAGACTCTTTTACTACTGGAACTGACTGAATATGAGGTATCTCAACACTAGAATCATTAACTCGGACCAAGTGATAGACACACCCCTTAGAAACTAACTTCTTTTCCTTAAGGTATGAAATAAAATGATCCTTAGGCCCTTTTGAACTACTTTTCAACTCTAACACTGGCTCATTTGGAAACTGAAACTTGACAACTCGAGTTCTACAATCAACTGAGGCATAACAGGCATGAAGCCAGTCCATACCAAGAATGACATCAAAATCTACCATGTCTAAGTCAACTAAATCAACCATGGTGCTCTTGTGATTGATGGAGATGGCACAATCACGATAGACTCTCTCTGCTAGAATATACTCACCAACACATGTAGAAACAATGAATGGTTCACTACGTTTCTTAGGAATAAAATCAAAATTCATAGCAATATATGGAGTTATAAAAGATAAACTTGCTCCTGGGTCTAGCAACGCATAAACATTAGAGTTAAAGACTTGGATTATACCAATGACAACATCTGGCGAATCCTCTTGCTCTTGGCGACTGGTGATAGCATATAGGCGATTTGATCCTCCGCCAGTATCGGAAGTAGCCCCTTTAGGTGCAGCTCTGTCCTATTATGCAGCTGACGAAGACTGGGCTCTATTGCCCCCATTACCATTTCCCTTCCTGTTCTTTGGACATTATCCCATAAAATGCCCATTCTGGCCACACTTGAAACAACCAGTGGAGCCCTCACGACAGGTACCTGAGTGGTTCCTACCACACTTAGCACACACAGGAGGCTTACTACCCTCTTGCACCACACTACCCTGAGAATAGGCAAGCTTTGCTCTGAAATTCTGGCTATTGTAATCACTATTATTCTTTAGTAATGGTGCACTAGCAGATGATGGAGCAGACCACTTCTATTTTTGTTAGAAGGATGACCGATTGGCATTACTCTCCTGTTGCCACTCATTCGCTATATTTGCTCTGTTATTCTTAAACTCCTTTCTATCCCTCAGCTTCTCTTCATTAACCTGCAGCACATAGACCATCAACCTTGAGATATCCATGTCATCAATTAGCATCGCTGCCCTGCCCTCTTTTCTTCATAGTCGGGACAACCCAGCAACCAACAGACTCATTCTACTCCTCATATCAGCAACCATCTTCGGAGCATATTAGGATAGTTGGTTGAACTTCAACCCATACTCATGAACACTTGGTGACTCTTGCTTAAGGGTAAGGAACTCTTGTACCTTAGTCTTTTTTAGTTGTCGGGGAAATAAATGCCCCAAGAAGGCCTCCTAAAAAAAAGTCCAACTCGCAAGTGGTACATCCTCAGCTCGGTTCTTCTTCCATTGATCGAACCAGATCCTAGTGACACCGTTAATTTGGTATGCAACTAGTTCCACCCACTCAGTGTCATCAACGTGCATGACATCAAATACCATTTGCAGCTCCTCAATAAAGTTCTCTAGATCCTCAGTAGTGCTTGAACCATTGAAACTTAGAGGGTTCATCCTGAAGAACTCACGAATCCTTGAAGTGTCAGTCTCTTCTTGTCAAGCTCCTCTTTGTTGCCCAACCTGATTAGTCACAACTTGACTTAGCATCCTAATTTCTTCCCTAAACTCAGCATTGATTGTTTCTCCTTGAGGTTACACTTCAAGTGCATTGGGTACCCCTTGCTCGTCAACATTACGCTTAGCAGGACAACCTTTGACAACTCTTCATGGAGGCATGATTATCTGAAAACACACACAAGCACGAATTAGAAGGAAACTTTTTAGAGATCAAACTCTAACGCACGAAACGAGTATGAAAGAAGTGAGAAAAATTCCTAAGTGTTATAGCCTCCTTATTATAGATGTAGCACGCTTCACACCGATAACTAGGACTTTACAGATACGACTTCATAGACTCTCTAGGACTCTTGAACTCTATTCTCTAATACCAAGTTTGTGACTCCCTGAGCCTACATCCTGGACGTGGCTGTCACTCGAAAATCATTGGTGGCCCCAAGGGAACCCTTGGCCTGGCTTACTTACTTAGCGGAAGTCTTAAACCCAAGAAATAGTTTCAAAGTATAACTCATGCAAATATCATTAAGGAATATTAAACTTAGCCAAAATGGCAACTCAAGTCTCAACCATAAAACAAGAAATCAAAAACTAATGAACTAACATCCAACTGTCTATGAAGCCTCTAAAACAACTAAAATCGATGTCGGGACAAGACAATCGATCGTCGTAAGAAATGAAATACTAAAAAAAGCAAATGATAACAAAGGATCCCTCTGAAAAGCAAGGAGGCTCACCATCTGACTTTGAATGCTCAATTGGATCAACGAGGCATTAGATGATGATCATGTGTCTACATCATAATAAGATGCAGGCCAAATGGCAATAGTACATTAAATGTAGGAGTATGCGAGGGGAATTCTAAAAGAAGATAGAAGCTTGAAAGGAAACTGAAGAACTTACCTGGCTATACTCAACTCAACATAACTGAACTCATTTCAATATAAAGCAGTTTAAAATAAGTGCATTACAAAGAAAAGTTGTTTAAAACATGATGTCAACACTGTACGTATGCAAAGATACATATAATTCTGAAATGTATTTAAAAATACAATAAACTGTGTATATATAATAAAACAATTACTTCTGTGGGAGTTTCTCTAACCGACAACCATCACGTAAGACTTATTGTGATGATATAATGTTTTGTCTCACGCTGCCAGGGCCGTCCTATACCTTGCTGACGGTATAGAACCTGAACTACTAAATGGATCCACTAGTCTATGCTAAAAAGTACTACGGAGTCAACTAAAAAGTATGATCCTTTTCTACCCATGGTGGCTACATGGTTTATGGGGGCTGTGAGTTGTCTGAACTCTCCCTCATAGCGGTGCTCAATACTACTCCCAAAATATGATAAGCTCTTATATTTAAAAACATACTTATTTCTGTGACTTATGTTAATTGCTCAAAAACTTAGCTCAAAGGCTATCTTAGAAATCAAAGTTTCCTCTCTTGCTTCATTTAGAAAGCGATTACTCTTTTCTGAAAACTAGCTCAAAGGCTCTTTGGAAATCTCAGCTTCCGTTCTTATTTGAATGTGAAAATATTTTAAACTCTTTGGGAATACATAGTCTCCATATTTTTTTAAGAAATGAACTTCAACTTTACTCTTTACTCAACTCAAGACTCAAGTTTTAAAACAAAGTTAAAACATTTGGAAAAGACTTTTTGGAACAGTCTATGAACTTCTCTTAACTTGGCTCTTAACTGATCCTTGAATTGAATTATGGATTCTAGGATTGTGATTTGTGATAGGCTAGATCTCATGATGTTTAGAAGTGTTTTTAGATAGCTAAACATGAGAAAAGATCAAGAAATCACTTCCTGAAAGTTGGTCCGCGACGCGGAGATGTATTTAAATTTTTGGTCACAAAATCACTTTTGAAGCAGAATGGTCCGTGACCGCTCTACGACGCGAGGAGAAATTTTCAATTCTAAGGAACAGGTCCGTGACGCAGACTTGGTACCCAGATTCTGCCGACTTGTTCCTTCTTCGTTTTCTAACCCCAATTCGTCTAAATTTTATTCTTCTTCTCAAATCCGCTTTGGATTTAGATACCCAGGAAATGTACCAAAGAACCTAACTCAAAACAACTCTAAAATCGACCTTAAACTCTCAATAATTCCTCAATATCATCCCAAATTCAAGAACGAAAGTAAATTCAATAACACACATCAAGAACATTCAAACTTTCAATTTTTAGGACGAATTCACACAGAATTAAACATGTTTGGTGCATGGGTGAATGAACCCAACGCCGTGTGAACTCACATACCTCGTAGGGATCACCCCTTGATGAAATCCACAAGCGATTCGTGAAGATCTTGACAATTCTTGCTTCCTTTCCTCCTTTCTTCTCTTCTTTTGTCTTTTCTCAAAACCCTAACTCTTTTTCCAAAAGAGACCCCAATTAATTACCCAAGAACGAAATAAAATAATTATGTATGGAAAAGACCAAAACACCCTTTAAAAATCTGGATTGGACATTTCCTTATTCTAACAGCCCAACTTCCAGTGGGCAGATCTCACTTATACGAACTCAAAATCGCACAAACTCGGTGGCGTTTGAAAGACTATTCCAAGATCTTTCCTATGATATCTGGAACCACACTTAACTCATCCTGATCTAGAAGTTATGTTCTTTTGAAGTTGACCAAAAGCTCAACTTCAACACACTTAACAAGTTTCTAGATTTTTATATTCTTTCCAAAAATGACTATTTCCAATTTTAAACTTCTTTCTAGTTATTTCTAGTTACGGGGTATTACAAGCCTTGAAATCACATTTCACTCATCTCATAGTAGAGATCTAGCAGGAGCCACCTAAATATACCATGTACTCAATAAAGAAAGAGAAAGTGTGGTATCAGTACAAAACTACCATGTATTCGTAGGATCATCCGCTAGTTCCAATTATATGAATTTTGAACAAAATACTACAACTTAGCAAAATAGATAGTATATAATTAAATCGAAGTTATAGCATAACCCGGACTCTAAGTCCTCGCCTTGAGTTGATATGCATATAAAAAATGAACAACTATAGCACAACAACTCAACCAGGTTCTTTCATGGAACTAACACACAAATCATTAGTGTATCGGTGTGGTATCGGAGCGAACCATTTATGGATATTCTCATATCATGTATGGTACCCAAGCTAGTAATTAGTATATACCAAGCGTGGTATATGAGACAACCATGTGGGTATTCTTTACCAGGCATAGTACCAGACCAACCATCAAACACACCTCATAATCACAACCACAATGAATAACAATTACACTTGTACACTTAATTAAACATATTTATTACATGTGATTGACAACATTGAACATTTCAACTCATACTCTTTACTTTTACATAATCACATATCACACATGTAATACTAATAAAGAACTATACAAGCACATATAAGACAAACGGGAAAACAAACAACCATCGCCTATCTTGAATCAAGCCTTGGAAGCTCTACTGAACATGAGTCTTCCCCATTTTATGAATATTGGCTTGTTCCTAGTCTAAAACAATAACAAAATATACAATCAATGAATAATGACCTATAAATACTTGGATTATAATCAAATCCTAACTCCATGTGATTCCTATGATCATCCCTAAATAAACTAGGGTTTTCCACCATTAATTCAAGTAAAACTCTCTCTAAGGTCATACAACAAGGATTCTAAGGCCTAAAAATCACAATAATAAGGTAGGGAAATGAATTATTTATCTTTACTGATGAATTTAGTAGAAAAGTGAAGAAAATCACCCTTGGTTGCCCTTCCTCTTCCTAAAATGAGCTTTATAGAATAATGAGTGCTTTAGGGGAATTTCAGCATAAACTGTGATTTAACCCCACTATAGCGGCCTAACCCACTATAGTGGCTCAGTCATAGCATGAACACCCACTATGGGAGGAGTTAATTCCACCACAATATATGAAAACACATAATGTGAATGTCGACGCCATGATTGTAAAATGTTTCATGTCTTAATATTTTTTTCTTTTTTCTTAAAAAATTCTAGTTTCTACATATTTACAGTTGCCTACATATCAAGACTTTGTTGTCCAATGAGAATAGTGTTTCATAAAAAGTGGTATAGAAACTCGATATACATATTCCTTCCATAATATGTGGCTATAGTAGATCCTTATCAATTTTGTGGTGTATACCGATACAAAAGTAATAATTTGTGATGTATATAAATCATAATTACACATAAATACTCTTTGTCTCATTTGGCTGATTCAAAATTAATCGTTGCTGCAAACATAAATATAAGTAAAGATGAGATAGTTTATTTGGAACACAATAGCAATGCAATAAGAATACGAAGCTAATTATTAACAAGAAAGATAACAACATGTGATAAGAAGGGGAGTTTTTCTTCTTCCTAGAAGAAAGAATTTTATTACTCTGAATTGTTGCAGTTCCATCGAGCATGAAAAACTTCCAAAATATATCTTATTGAATAAAATTTCAACAAGGTGATGATCGGTGGAGTTGCAAAGTGTTGTTATAAAACTCATTCCTAAATTATGTCAAGAAAGGTTGTTAGCACAATCATATATTGTTATAAAACTAATTTATATTACTATTACTCTTTTTTATTCATTCAATTGAAATCACCATATTACTTTTAATAGGTTTAATTTGCTTAAATCATGACACTTAAATGCTGCCACAAATTGAGATAAATAACTTACACTCAAGTGTTGACATGTTTCTTTTTAAGACCTAATGTAGTCAATGCTTTGCCTAGACGTGCTAACTAAACTATGTGCAAATGATGTTTGGTTCAACATTGTTTACTTCTTAACTTATAGTGAAGAGGGTTTTTGTAACGACCTGTTCCCGTCGTTATAGATTGCTAACGGGGGAAAATTTTGGGCCGAAAAACTTTTTCATAGTATTTGAATTTTCCCAACCTAGTCTAGGTTTGGATGAAATTAGAGTCATAAAGGTGTAGGGAAATATGGTAACAATCGGGTAAATTATTTATGATTTTGATTATATGAGTAGTTAGATAACTCATTAAGGAATCTGTACGACTTTACGGTATTAAATTCAGGCGAGTAGAACTCCCGAAATAGATCTTAGCGTAAACGGTATTTTTCTGAGTGTTGATGGTTAGGGGTGTGTTGTGAAATGGGAATTTTGGAATTATTAAAATATCTCACTGTCTCATGCAACCCACCTTGGCAGGGATTTTGGTCGATTTGGCGTTGCTAATATAGCCAGGTGGTGGCCGTTGTGGCGGGCCAGATGCGATTTCAAGTCGTAAATAAATCCCTAAATGTCTTTATTCTGAACTTTTCAACTTTGAGATCTTAAGAACGACCCCATACAACTTCTTGACAGTTTTTCACTATTCTTCAGGCTAAAGGTAAGCTTTTCACTCCCCAAATCCATTTTTCGATCTGTAGAACGTAATAGAATGGGTAATTAATGGTGGGGGAAGGTTTTGATCGACATTATATGGTGGAAACTGCCTTAATTTGGATACTTGGGATCATGGGTTTGATTTAGGGTTCATAGAATTGTTAGTAATTCGGGTTATTAGTGATTGTTTATTGATTCCCGTATTATATTGATTGTTTGTAGAACAAGAACAAGCAGAACGAATTCGGAAAGGGAAGGATCAAATTTCTTAGGGTTTCAAGATTGTTTCAAGTTAGGTGATGGTTGTGATACTATGATTGTGTGATGTATGTTTGTTCTTGCTTCCTTATAATACATGTATTTATATGCATGTTGCATTATTGATCACACTTGTTGTAAATGAGATGGATGAATTATGATTACTATGAAATCATTACTTAAATGTATGATCTTGAAGATATACTTGTGATTGTGATTGTGGTGTGTTAATGGATTGGTTGCCACGTGCCAACATAACTTACTTGGATCGGTGATCACATTTCAGCAGAAATATGGGATCGTTTTCCACGTTGTGACATAACATTTGGGATCGGGTACCACGTTCCGGTATGTTAACTGTTTGAGTTTGGGTTCCATGAGAGGACCAATGATTTGATATAAAATGTGAAGTTTGTTGTTGTTCGTAGTAATTGGTAATATTGTTATGTTCGATCTATGCATATGATTATATTGTTGTAATGGCTTATGTATGTTGCATTTAGTGGGATAGCAGTGTGATCCTACCAGTACACTGTGGTTGTGTACTGATACTGCACTTACTCTTATTTTTGTTGAGTAGAGGGCATTTTTCGGCGGCTATTGACATACCTCGCTTAGGAGATCAGTGATCGTTTGAATTCAAGGGTGAGCCAGTTCTTCCGGGCTGCCATAGGTTCTCTTTCGTCTATGTCTACCATTTCAGACTTAGACTTTTTGTTCTAGTTAGTTAATTACTTCATTAGATTGGGGTTGCATCCCTTCTTGTTTAGACTTGTTGAACTTTAGATGATTTGGTACATTGACTTTTAGGTTCTAGGTTATTTCTTCCGCATTGTTTAGTGAGTTGTTAGACTTTTGTTGGAGTTTATGGGAACTCCATATTTCTTTCTTTAGTACTTAACTGCTATCATATACTTAAATGCCTTAGTTTTTAGATTAGTTGCTTGGTTTGGGTTGTAGTAATGGTTCTCCCACTAGCAAGTTAGTGTGAGTGCTAATCACGATGGTCGGGGTCGTGACAAAGTTAGTATCAGAACCTAGGTTCATTGATCTTGTTGTACCAAAATGATTCTAGTAGAGTCTCGCGGAACGGTACGGGGACGCCTTTACTTTTCTTCAAGAGGCTATAGGACTTTAGGAAATCTTTCTATTTTCTCTTGTCTCATTTGGTGCTATAACTTGATTCCAATTGGTATCTATCGATTTATATTGGTATCTAACCTCCTTCACTCTTCTGTCCGCAGATAGTTAATACTAGGTATAACGGCGTCAGACCCGTAGCTCTCGTCAATGCTCCAATTGAGAAATCTGCAACGAGAGGTCGCGGTCGAGACAGGGGTAGAGGAAGAGCTAGGGGTAGAGGTTGTGGAAGAGTAGCGCCTGCTGGGAATGGAGCTCATGTTGAGAATGCTCTTGTGAATGAGAACCCTCTTGCGCATCATGAAGAGATTGAAGAAGAGAATGTTGATGTTGAGAATGGTGAGGATGTGGGACTAGAGGAAGAGGTGCAGGCTGAGACTACCGATGTTCCCCCGATAGACCCAGTGTTAGCTCGACAGATCATGTCAATCTTGAAAGGGTTGGTTGGTCCTAGAGTGCTCCCTTCTGCTCAAGCAACTCAAGCTCCTAGTAATCCACCTATTAATAGCATTGCGCCCAAGGTGGGTGGGACTGGAGGTAATGATGCTTTTTTCTGCCCTTTGTTGGGTTCTGTTATGACTGGTAATAGGCATGAAATAGTGACTATGTTTTTTAAACTAAAGCCTCATGTGTTTATTGGTTCTGAGAGTGAGGATACTTATGAGTTCATCTTAGATTGCTATGAGAGGCTTCATAAATTGGGTATTGTTCATCAAAATGGGGTTGAGTTTGTGTCCTTCCAACTTCAAGGTGAGGCCAAGCAATGGTGGAGAACTTATATGGAGTGCAGATCTTCAATTTTACCTCCGCTCACTTGGACCCAGTTTCATGCTCTGTTCTTAGAGAAATATGTGCTTATAAACCTGAGGGATCTCAAGAAAGATGAGTTTATGTCTTTAGAGCAAGGTGGTATGTGTGTGGCTGCTTATGAGGCCAAGTTCCATGCTTTATCTAGATATGCTATGAAGTTGGTGACTGCTGAGGAGGAGAGAATCAGGTTATTTATTAGGGGACTAAATTTTGAGTTACAAGTATTATCTGTTTATTTGACTTCTGCAGGGAGAAACTTTAATGAGGTAACACACTATGTTAAGAAAGTTGAGGGGGTGAGGTGAGACGGTCAGGCAAAGGCATTGGTAAAAAGGGCCAAGATTTCAAACAACTTCCAAGGTTTTTATTCCAGAGGTTCAGGGAGGCCAACGCTTGCAGCCAAGCCAATTCAGTCCACCATTCCCGCCTCTAGAGGTAATTACTCGGGAACTCCATCTCATAATTTTCAGGATAGCCAGGGAGTAGTGTCTTCGACGGGCGGCAGACCATATTTTCATCGTACTTGCTACAATTGTGGAAAACCAGGGCATATGCGGAGAGATTGTCCCAACCCACCTGTATTAGATGCCGCACAACTGCCTTTTAGAGCCGTGGTACCCGTGGGGAATTGTAGTAATGGTATAGGACAGCCACAATATGGGCGGGGATGTAATCAGTGAGGCCGTGGAGTTAGAGGAAATGGTAACGGAGTTAGGGGTAACACGCAACCAGGCAGGGAAGTGGCTCATCAAGATGATAGGGCTCAATGATATGCTTTTCCGGGCAAGAATGAGGCAGAGGCGTTTGATGCAGTGATCACATGTACTATTCTTGTCTGTGACCGGATGGCTAATCTGTTATTTGATCTGGCTTTTACTTATTCATATGTATCTGTGAGATTTGCCTCAGAATTTGATATTTGTGATATACTTAATGCCCCTATCCATGTTTCTACCCTAGTTGGAGAGTCAGTCATAGTTATCCATGTTTATCGTGCTTGTCCTATTTTGTTTATAGGATTTCAGACTTGGGCTGATTTGGTGATTTTGGATATCATTGACTTTGACATAATCTTAGCCATGACTTGGTTGTCCCCCATTATGTTGTGCTTAATTGTAATACAAAGTCTGTAACTCTAGAAATTCTAGGAAGAGAAAAATTAGACTCTGACGGGGTCTACAAGCCTAAGCAAGCTAGAATTATATCCTCCATTCGGGTTAGTAAATTAGTAGAATAGGGTTGTTTGGCTTATTTGGCTCATATTAGGGATGCTGAGATTAAGGCTCAATCCATTGGGTCTATTCATCTGGTGTCTGAATTTAGTGAAGTGTTTCCTAGTGATTTTCTTGGTATGCCTCCGGATAGAGATATAGATTTTTGCATTGATTTCGAACCTGGTACTCGTCCCATTTATATCCCTCCATATCGCATGGCTCCGACAGCATTAAGAGAGCTTAATACTCAAATCCAAGAACTTCTTGATAAGGGATTTATTTGTCCTAGCGCTTCCCCATGGAGTGCTCTAGTTTTGTTTGTTAAGATAAAGGATGGTAGTATGAGAATGTGTATAGAATATCGGCAATTGAATAGGGTCACTATTCGAAACAAGTATCCTTTGCCTCGAATAGATGATTATTTTGACCAATTGCAATGTGCAGCAGTTCTCTCTACGATTTATCTAAGATCTGGTTACCATCAATTCAAAATTAGGCCTCAAGATGTGCCCAAGACGGCGTTTAGAACTCACTATGGGCACTATGAGTTTTTGGTTATGGCTTTTGGTTTTACCAATGCGCCTGCAGCTTTCATAAGTTTAATGAATGGGGTGTTCAAGCCATTTCTTGATTTTTTCGTCATAGTCTTTATTGATGATATTTTGGTTTATACGAAAAGTGAGGAAGAGCATGCTGACCATCTTCGTATCATTTTGGGTATTCATGGGAAGCAAAAGTTGTATGCTAAATTTTCTAAGTGTGAATTTTGGTTGACCTCAGTTGCATTTTTGGGGCATGTAGTCTTAAAAAAAGGGGCAATGGTAGATCCTCAAAAGATTGAGGCGTTTAAGAATTGGGTTCGGCCTAGCTCTGTGACAGAAGTTAGGAGTTTTGTGGGGCTCGCTAGTTGTAATCGTCGATTTGTGAAGAACTTGCCACTCACTTGACAATTTGACAAAAAAGGAAATACCATTTGAATGGACAAAAAAATGTGACGAGAGCTTTCAAAAGCTCAAGACACTCTTGACCACCGCGCTTATTGTAGCATTACCGATTGAAGGTAAAGATTTTATTGTTTATTGTGATGATTCACATTCTGGTTTGAGTGTTGGTGTTGATGCAAGATAAGAATGTTATAGGTTACGCCTCACGTCAACTGAAGGTACATGAGAGGAATTATCCAACAAATGCTTTAGAGCTAGCAGCAGTAGTGTTTACCCTTAAAATCTGGCGATATTACCTCTATGGTGTTATGTGTGAAGTGTTTACGGATCATCGTAGTTTGCAGCATGTGTTCACTCAAAAGGATCTAAATTTGAGACAGCGAAGGTGGATGGAGTTAGTTAAAGATTATGATGTGACCATTCAATACAATTCGGGCAAGGCTAATGCGGTGTTAGATGCTTTGAGTCGAAAAGCAGTGAGTATGGATAGTTTAGCTCGCTTAAGTACAACCATACGACCTTTGGGTAAAGAAATTCAGACCTTGGAGTCTAAGTTCATGAAGCTGGGTATCTCAGAAAGAGGTGGGGTGTTAGCTAGTATTGAAGCAAGGGACACCTTCATTAAGGAAATCAAGGCCAAACAATTTGAAGATGAAAATTCAGAGGAGCTTAGAAAGAAGACTGTGATTGGTAAGGCACAAGAGACCACCCTTGATGCGGATGGTGTGCTAAATTTCAAGGGGAGAATATGTGTTTCTAGAGTAGATGACTTGATTGAGAAATTTTTGGCACAGTCTCATGGTTCATGATATTCTATTCATCCGGGTGTGACCAAGATGTATAGAGATCTGAAGCGAATTTATTGGTTGCCGGGCATGAAGAAGGACATAGCAGAGTTGTGGCGAAGTGTCAAAATTTCCAACAAGTGAAATATGAACACCAAAGACCCGCAAGTTTGCTTAAAAGAAAGCTAATTCCAGAATGGAAGTGGGAAATAATAGCTATGGATTTTGTGGTTGGTCTTCCCAAGACTTTGGGAAAGTTTCATTCTATTTGGGTAGTGATTGATAGATTGACTAAGTCAACCCATTTTATTCCAGAAAGAACAGAGTATAATGTTGAACAATTGGCTAAAGTCTATGTGAAATAGATAGTGAGGTTGCATGGGGTGCCCCTCTCTATCATCTCCGACCGTGGTACCCAATTCACATCCATGTTTTGAAGGAAATTGCATGATGAATTGGGCACATAACTCACATTTAGTACATCATTTCATCCACAGAGGGACGGACAATTGGAGAGGACTATTAAAGGGTTAGAGGACTTGTTGAGGGCATGCGTGATTGATTTTGGAGGACATTGGGATAAGTTTTAACCTTTGTATGAATTCTCTTATAATATTAGTTATCACTCCAGCATTGATATAGCTCCATTTGAGGGACTCTATGAGAGGGGATCTAGATCACCCATAAGATGGTTTGAGGCAAGAGATTCAAAACCATTGGGGGTAGATACAGTGAATGATGCTCAAGATAAGGTAAGGAGTATTCAAGCTAATCTCTTAGCAGCCCAGAGTAGACAAAAGAAGTATGCGGATCATAATGTAAGAGACATGGCATTTCAAACCGGTGAAAATGTTCTTCTTAAGGTATCACCATGAAAGGGATGATGAGATTCAGCAATAAAGGTAAGCTAAGTCCGTGATACATTGGTCCCTTTGAGGTTCTGGAATGTGTAGGACCGGTAGCGTATAGATTGGCTTTACCTCCTAATGTACCGGGTGTTCATCTGATATTTCATGTGTCTATGTTGAAGAGATACCATGGTGACGGAGATTATATCATTAAGTGGGACTCAATTGTGTTAGACAAAGACCTCCAATATGAGGAGGAACCGATTGCAATTATTGATCGTGATGTGCACAAGTTGAGGACCAAGGAGATTAAGTCCGTGAAATTTCAATGGAAGCATCATCCAATTGAGGAAGCTACTTGGAAAACCGAGAGAGACATGCGAGACAAGTATTCCCAGTTGTTCGTCGATTCAGGTACTACTTCATTCCTTCCTTAGCCTATTTTCCTAAGATTGTCTCTCGGGTACGAGTGATGGATAAAATGTTATCTATTGTAACGACCTATTCCCGTCGTTATAGAAATGACAACGGGGGAAAATTTGGGGCCGATAAACTTTTTCGTAGTATTTGGATTTTTCCAACCTAATACAAATTTGGACGAAATCGCAGTCATAGAGGTGTAGGGAAATCTAGTAACAATTGGGCGAATTATTTATGATTTTCATTACATGAGTATCTAGATAACTCGTTAAGAAATTTGTATGACTTTACGGAATTGAATTCAGGCGAGTAGAACTCCCAGAATAGATCTTAGCGTAAACGATATTTTCTGAGCGTCGATGGTTAGGGGTGTGTTGTGAAATGGGAATTTTGGAATTATTAAAATAGCTCACTATATCATGCAACCCAGCTTGGCGGGGATTTTGGTCGCTCTGGCGTGGCCGTTGTAGCGGGATGGTGGCCCCTGTGGTGGGCCAGACACAATTTGAAGTCGTAAATAAACCCCTAAACGTCTTTATTCTGCACTTTTCAACTTTAAGAGCTAAGGAACGACCCCATACAACTTCTTGATAGTTTTTCATCATTCTTGAGGGTAAAGGTAAGTTTTTCACTCCCCGAATCTAGTTTTTGATTTGTATAATGTAATGGAATGGGTAATTAACGGTGGGGGAAGGTTTTGATCTAGATTATATGGTGGAAACTGCCCTAATTAGGATACTTGGGATCATGGGTTTGATCAAGGGTTCATAGAATTGTTAGTAATTCGGGTAATTAGAGATTGTTTATTGATTCCCTTATTATATTGATTGTTTGTAGACCAAGAACAAGCGGAACGAATCCGGAAATGGAAGGATCAAGTTTCTTAGGGTTTCAAGATTGTTTTGAGGTCGGTGATGGTTGTGATTCTATGATTGTGTGATGTATGCTTGTTATTGCTTCCTTATGATACATGTATGTATATGAATGTTGCATTATTGATCCCACTTGTTGTAAATGAGACGGATGAATTATGATTACCATGAAATCATTACTTAAATGTATGATCTTGAAGATATACTTGTGATTATGATTGTGTTATTGATCACACTTGATGTAAATGAGATGGATGAATTATGGTTACCATGAAATCATTACTTAAATGTATGATCTTGAAGATATGTTTGTGATTGTGATTGTGGTTTGTGAATTGATCGGTTGCCACATTCCAGCATAACTAACTTGGATCGGTTGTCAAGTTTTCGCATAAATGTGGGATCGGTTGCCACGTTTCGACAAAACATTTGGGATCGGGTACCATGTTCTTGTATGCTAACTGTTTGAGTTTGGGTTACATGAGAGGACCACTGGTTTGATATAAAATGTGAAGTTGTTCGTTGATTGTAATTATTGGTAATATTGTTATGTTCGATATATGCATGTGATTATATTGTTGTAATGGCTTATGTATGTTGCACTTAGTGAGATAGCCACGTGATCCTACCAGTACACTGTGGTTGTATTCTGATACTGCACTTGCTCTTATATTTGTTGCGTACAGGGCATTTTCCGGCTGCAATTGACAGACCTCACTTAGGAGATCAGTAATCGTTCTAATTCAAGGGTGAGCCAATTTTTCCAGGCTGCCATGGGTTCTCTTTCATCTATATCTACCATTTCGGACTTAGACTTTTGGTTCTAGTTAGTTAATTACTTCATTAGATTGGGGTTGCATCCCTTCTTGTTTAGACTTAGTGAAGTTTAGATGTTTTGGTACATTGACTTTTAGGTTCTAGGTTATTTCTTCCGCATTGTTTAGTGAGTTGTTAGACTTTTGTTGGAGTTTATGGGAACTCCCTATTTCTTTCTTTAGTACTTAACTGCTATCATATACTTACATGTCTTTGTTTTTAGATTAGTTGCTTGGTTTGTGTTGTAGTAGTGGTTCTCCCACCGGAGAATTAGTGTGGGTGTCAATCACGATGGTCGGGGTCGTGACAGTTTTGCTCCGTATACATAGTTTATGAGGTACCTGGGTTCAAAAGATTGTGCTAGGGCTGCAAAATTTTGTAATGGAACCACCTTATTCTTAGTGCCACCTTATAACTTGCTTATGACGGTTCTTAAAAGTGTTAGTCCAAAACTTTAAAATCACACCATAAAGCTATTACGGACGAACAACTTTTAGAACCTTCTTAAAGCAGTTAGTTTCACCAAGAACAAGAAGGTTCCATCACCAAATTTTGCAACCCTAGCACAATCTTTTGAACACATATACCTCATTAAATCTTTATACAAAGAAAAATCCTCTCACTATAAGGCAAAAAGGAAACAGTGATGAACTCAACATCATTTCTGCAATACTTAGTTAGCATGTCTTGTCTCTATCTACCAGAGCAATTGGCTACGTTAGGTATTAAAAATGAAACATGTCAGCACTTGACTATAGCTTATTTATTTAAAAAATTTGACAACATTTAAGTGTTAGAATTTAAGCTTATTAAACCCATATAAGGCAATACAATGCATGCAACTGAATGAAGGAAAAGCAATAAGAATTAAATATATTAGTTTTAGATAAGTTGAACCAAGACCCAAAAGGCTTAATTAAGAAGAAAACTAATCCCGAAACATCAATTAGCCTTAGAAGATGAAACATATGCTTGTGCAAAAAGGCTTTCTTGACATACGTTAGGAATGTTTGAATAACAAGATACCATCCCATAGAGCATCACCTAGCAGGAATTATTGTCATATCCCTAATATTTTGAAATAAGTTGCAACGTCGTGGGACTCACAAAACAACTAATTTATTTAAATAATTTAAAATTTTAGAGTACCGATTTTAGGAAAAATAGGAAACATGTTAATTAATAAATAAATAAATATTTATATACGGAATCAATTAGATTCTAGGTAAGGGTTCATATGATCACGGCGAAAAGGAATTAGCACCCTTGAGAATTCACAATTGTGGGTCCCGACTTAACTCATTTTTTTAATTGAGGAGGAGATAACAATTAATTTCACCATTTTACTAACATGAAATATGTATATATCAATAATATAGTAAAATTTAAACGTGAAATATGGTGATATATCTACCTATTGTCAATATAGATAATGATTGATAAAACATTCAAAAAGTGTTCAAACTTTTCTTTCAAATATCTTCAATGGAAACAATTCTAGATACTTGTAATAAACACTTAAGCAAAGTATTACAACTGAATTAATATGAATCAAAAATAATAATAATAATAATAATAATTAAAAAAAGTAAAAATAAAACTTGTTTTATGTATATCTAAGTGAGTTCTTAAAATTCCAAAAAAAAAAGTTCATCATCGGTCATTGACAAAATATTCATTCAGTATTATAGTAAAATAATCAAATGAATCATTACTATCAATAATAAGATATCTATAATTCATTTTAATAACATTAGAAACACAGTGTCAGAATTTCAAATAATGGTCAACGAACGATAGTGGTCTAATGAGTGATGTATCAAAGTTTCACAAGCAGATAACAAGTTTCAGCAACAAAAAATTCGTCAACAATGTATTAGGTAGTAAATGATTAAGGTTGAACACATTTAAAACAATGAACAATAAGCAATATAAAATAGAAATTAAATAACAAACATTCACTATATAGAAAAATGATAGAAAATAACAAAATAACATAATCAGATTAAAACAAAAAAATAGCCAAAAATTGCAAAACAATACCATAAAAATATAAATAAAATCTAGATATTCTATAAAAAAAAAATATATAACCATGGTAAATAAAAACACATCTACCATATAAGACATGAAATACAAAATAAAAAACAAAAGGTGAAACAGATCAGAGATACTAACAAAATTGCGCTGGAGAAAAAGTTTGTAAGTAAAGTTGATTTTTCATGTAATCGTTAGATCTCTAACTCTCTATTCAGATCTCCATAGTGTCAATCACCGAAATTTTGACTTGTAACAAAAAAAAAACTTTAGTTGGGGGATAGGGGAAGAGGATGTTGGTTGGGTCTATGCAATTGTGGTAGTTTGATGTCGTTATTGATTTTGCCGAGAAAGTTCATCAAAATATTTTTTGTTGGCATTTTAGCATGAAATTTGTGTCAATCGATAGATCTTGAAGAGATCTACATACCTATGTAAGTTGTGTGGGCTGAAGATGACTTAAACTTTTGAATTTTAGAAAGAAAGTGGCAGCTGATGTTTTTTTTCTCAGATATATGGAGTTTGGTTAACTATAAAAGGAAATTATTTGTGGGTCCATGTAGAGGATGGTGAGGGGAAGAAGTGGTAAATTTTGGGGCCATTTTGAGGTAGACGGTTGGATGACTGATGGCAATAAGCGGCGATACGTTCAGTGAAAATCTTCTCACCAGAAATTCGGCATGAAATTTATATCAAATAATAAATATTGAAGAGACCTACATGCCTATGTAAGTTGTTTGATATGAAGATGACCTGAACTTTACGAATTAAAAAAATAAATTGATTTTGGTGTATGATTTTTCTCAGATCTATGGAGCTTGGCTAAGAATCAGAGGAAATGATAATTTGTGAATTCATGTAGAATGTGAGAGGGACATGTGGTGAAACTTTGGATCCATTTGTAGAATACCGAATGGAGTCTAGTGGTGGTGGGCAGCGGTCCGACAGCAGCTGAAAGGAAGGAGAAAAAGATGAAAACCTAAAATTCATCCGCCACTTTAATTTGGAGAGAAGAAGAGTGTTATAAAGGCAAAAAAGTCACCCTACTGACAAAAGCATGGGCTTCCAAAATTAATTTCTCTTTGTTTTCATTACTTTATGTGCATTTCAATGTATTCAGAGACTTCACTAAAAATAATAAATATAAATAATTTATATAGAATGTTATTAATTTCATGTAAATATGTGATTCAAATAAAAATAATAATTTAATGAAACTAACATTTTATTTATATACGACACACTGTGACAAGAATAGTTGTAATAAAATTAATCAAACAAATAGATAAAAATCCTAATATTTTTAGAATTAAGGATATTTATCGATAAATTTTAAAATATATATATAAAATAATTTCTACTATTTTATGAATTAAAAACATAAAATTATCAACTTTAAAATTATCAAGTTAAAACTAGGTGTCCACAATTATCTCCAAGCAATAGTAGTTTGGCATTTGGTGATGCTCGATGGAATTTCAACAAATCTTATAAATATAGGTTTTAACTTCTAAGAATTAAAATTTTCTCCTCTTATAAAGTTTCTTTATTCTTCCTATTTAATTATCCGCTTCATGTTCTTCCTGCATTGATTTTTCCTAATAATTATTGATGATGGTGGTTTTAAAGTTAGGACACCTTATAATTAATGGTACATCTTTACCAACCAAAGTCCAATCAACTTCAATATGTCGTTGAACCAGAATAACATCCTCTCAAGTTGCATATGATGAGACTAAAAGGTATCGATCACAAATGAACTATAATCATGTTACTAGAGAAGAATTGGCGTTGCCTTTAATACTTGCATTAGTAATGCTTGTATTAGTCGTACATAGATTATTTCTCGTGCACTATCTTGTTTGGTGTATTAAAAATATCATGTATTACATAAAAATATTCATTTACAAAAATATCCTCCACAATTATGGTGAAAAGATGTAAAGGGGCTTTTGAGGGGTAATTAGATTTGTAATTACAACAATAGTCTTGTATATATGAACAAAAAGCTATCGACCAGATGGCAAAGTTTAGTAGCCAAGGGAACAACAAAACACAAGTTTTATCATCCGCAAGTTTGAACCATTAATAGCCAAGGGACACTACATTTCGCCAAATGCGCAACGGCATAACCTCAACCTACATGCATAGAGAGGTCGTCCTCAAATATTGACCTCACCAAACATTTGTCAAGGTATTGCTCCCAACTCAACATAAGATAGGAAGACATCAAGATGATCTGAGTGGTTCTGGGATATCTCATGGCACAAATGGATTAGGATATTATGGTTCAATTTTTCCTCAACAACGGACGTATCTTTCTTCATATTCAAACAAAATTAATGATTCGAATAATAGGTTGCTACAACGTGTTCTTATTATAAAGAGTCTATTGGGATTAGGAGAAGGTTAACCACGCAATGCAAAATGATTAAAGCAATGGATGTAGCATATTTATGATAAATTCCAACTTGCATTAAATTTATTTTCATAGAGAATACATACATGGAAATAAATCTCAACGAAGAGCTACAAACAGAATCCTAAGAGGACAAGGAATCCTTAAAAGAAATGACATTTGCTAAAATACGGAGAAGTATTACATCAATAAATACATGAAGGGTTTCACAAAGAACCTAGCACACTTACACAAATATTTATTAGCAGAAGAAAATCAACTAGAAGGAGTTCACAATTGAGAGAGTTCTGCCTAAGGATGAAATGCAGACAACACAAGAAAAGATTATTGAAGAATACGTTCCATAGGCTTATGCTTTAAAGTTCTTGAGTCAAGTTTTCTTGTATTGTTTTTTTTATTGAGTTGTAATCTTTTCCTTTTAGAGTTTACAAAACACATCAAGTTGGGGGTCACTTGTTGTTAAGTCAGTAGTCAAGGGAGATTGTTAATTCATACGAATTAGAGTTTAGTTCCTGGGATGGAAAAATTTGTAATCTAAATTGTTTAAAGCTCAGAGTTAGCAAAGTTGCATTCAATAGTCAAGGGTTATTTTAGATTCATTTTAGTTCCTAAAATTTCAAGTTTTGTAATCTAAACTATTGTAAGGTTCAGTTTTTAGTGAAGTTGGGTCAAATGCTATTGAGGTGTAAGTCATTATTTTTTGCCCTTCATGATAAAAGATTCTGTTATTACTTTACATTCCTTACTCAACACAACTTTAGTACTTAACAATGGAGTAAATAGAATAATATGTTCATTAGGAAAATTAGGGTGTTAGTATTCTAATAGTTTATATATTTAAAAACGACACATTATTATTTTCTACTACAACAATAAAAACTAAGGGGAGAAAACGAAACCTACAATAACTTAGATTTTTTTTCTTCAGTTTTCTCTCTGTTTGTCTTACGAAAAGTATAAAATTTGTTAAAGTATGCTCATCATTTAATACATGAAAAGAAAATAAATAGTTGAGATAATCTCTAGAATAATGTACCAGTCATTAATTATTTTCATATAAAAGAAGTACTAGCACCCACTTCAGCTAATAAATGTACAAAAATATCACAAATATATATATATATATATATATATATATATATATAAACATATTAGTGAATTAGTATTTGATAATCTTAATGGAACAATAAGAATGCTAGTAATATTACTAAATTTTGGCCTACGTATTAACATTAAGTATCAAAATATGTAAATGATAATTTATGAAAAACCAATCGATGATAATTAGAACTATTTAAAAAAGTATCATTGGTGTAATTCTCAATTGATTAATTTTATTACCAATATAGTAAGAAAGTTTTTTCATGAATGATCAAATCAATCCATTGCCATGTAGATCCTCATCTATCTAAATAACCTTTGTAAGAAAATAAAAATGGATAATTGGTGGGATGTCCCCTCTTTAAGTGGGTGTGCATCTTGAATTCCCTTTTTTTATGACAAGAACCTTTAAACCATTTCTTGATGAAATTAGGAACTTTTATAGTCATATCTGTATAGATCTCACTTTCTCTACTCATTCAATTGTAACATACACATACATATTAAATAAATACAGAGAAGATAGACTCCTATTATGATAAGAAGTATGAAAACCGAGGAAATAAAGTCCTAATGATATAAGGTTGCTATTCTGTAGATATTAAGTGAAATTAGGTATTGAGCCAAACTCACACCCTAAAAACCTGCTCATAGGGAAGGATGATTGCCCAACTCTTATAAGGATTCCACCGATCTCATTAACCACCAATGTGGGATGTTTGCCATTCTTTTAACATCCCACCTCACGCTCAGTGCTTAGCATCTAGTGCGGGGTAATTTTATTTTTGGAGCCCCCAATATTGGGTGAGATTGACCCTGCTCTGATAACATGTGAGATTTAGAGAAGATCTCACTTTTTCTTGTCATTCAGTTGTAACATACACATACATATTAAATAGATATAGAGGAGATAGACTACTAATATAATAAGATGTTTATAAATTGAAAAAAATAAACTCCTAATGATATAAGGTTGCTATTCTGGAGATATCACATGAAATTAAGCCTTGGGCCTAACTCAGATTCTAAAAGCTAGCTCAAAGGGAGCATGATTATCAATGTCAGGCCTTGAGGCTACCCCCTTGACGTAAACACGGGACCTAGGATCATGAGTGACCCCAAGCTAACCCTGAGCTAGCATATCATAAACATACTAAAATATACTGAAATAACATATGCTATGTGGAAGCTTAAATGATAAGATAACCTATTTTATGGGGAACACCCAATAGTAGTGGGAATATAAAAACACTGAGTAAGAGTTATTGATACTAAACATTCACTCCAAGCTAAAGCTAAATCTAAAATTATGTCTGAAATAAGCCTCTAACTAACTAGATATGTTGGGACATACCCCAACTAACTCTAGGAATAACTAAAACTAACATGAAAGACTAAATGTAAAAGAACATGCCTGTCGTCCTCGAAGAATGATGACTGACCACTGATACTGATGAATACAGATCAGGAACCAATCTACACGTGATCTGAATGCTGAGGACCTGAACCGACATTATGAATAGATGTAGCGCAGAGTATGCGTCAGTACTTGAAAGGTACTGAGCATGCAATATAAGATAAAGCAGAACAATATATAAATAAATGAAGCATATTCAACAATGATTATGTTTCAGTATCTTTATCATGTTTAGATTACACCATTGTTCAATATGCTTCATTTAGTTATATGTTGTTCAGCTTTATCCTATATTGCATGGTCAGTACCTTTCAAGTACTGACGCATACTATGCGCTACATCTTCTCGTGATGTAGGTTCAGTTCCTCAGTAGTAGATCACACATATATCGGTTCCCGATCTTCAGTTCAGCAACATCAGTGGTGAGTCCTCATTCCTCAAGGACTAGTGACATGACTATCTTTATCACTTTTAGCTTTAGTTTTAGTTTTGCTAGATCTATCTAGGGCATGTCCCAGCATTTCTAGTCAGTAGTGGCTTTATTTCATACATAGTTAGTTTCAGCTTTAGTGTTAGAGTTGGACTTTTCAGTTGTATCTCAAACTCTCAGTTTCCATTTATTCAGATAGTATATGGGTATTCCCCATCATTTCAGATTGTTCATATGATTTAGCTTCCGCATAGTTTTATTGCTCAGTTTACCTTTAGTATGTTCATGATTATGCCAACAGGGTTAGCTTGGGGTCACTCGTGATCCTAGGTCCCGTGTTGCATCCAGGGGGTTGCCTCGGGGTGTGACAAACATGGTATCAGAGCACTAGGTTTAAGAGTCCTAGGATGTATGAAAAACCGCACTAAGTAGAGTCCTTTTCATGGGTGTGAAGTGCACCACATCTAATGAGAAGGAGGTTGCAAAATGTTTAGGAAAAACTTTAATTTCTTTGTTAATCTTATCATGCGTAAGGTATGATCTAATTCCTCGTTCTGACTCATCATTTTGCATTTCAGATCATGCCTCCTTGTAAAGCTTATGGAAGGAATGTGAATGCCAGGAATGCTAACACAGCTCCTCCAGTACAAGATCAGGAAGTTTTGAATGTTGAATTTGGAAATGCTATCTAGTTGTTGGCTCAGAGTGTGACCAACCAGAACAATCAATAGGCTCCAGTTCTGGCAAATGCTAATGTTTGGTTAGCTTCAGCTAGAGTTTGTGATTTTGTTAGAATGAATCCGCCTGAGTTCTTAGTACCGCAGATTGGTGGGGATCCTCAAAGCTTCATTGATGAGGTTAAGAAGATCTTTGGAGTGATGGAAGTAACTAAAAATGATCGGGTTGAGTTGGCATCTTACCAGCTTAAGGATGTAGCTCATATCTGGTATACTCAATGGAAGGAGAACAGGGGTACAAATGTCTGTCCTATCACTTGGGATTGCTTTAGTGAGACCTTTCTGGACAGGTTCTTCCCAAGAGAGTTGAGGGAGGCAAAAGTTGAGGAGTTTATGAATTTGAGGCAGGGTTGTATGACGGTCTGAGTGTATGGACTCAAGTTCACCCAACTCTCCAGGTATGCTCCTCACATGGTTGTTGATTCCAAGGGTCAAATGAATAAGTTCATGTATAGGGTATCCGATCTTGTGAAGACAGGGTGTGGAAATGCCATGTTACTTGAAGATATGAACATCTCTAGGCTCATGACTTATGCTCAACAGGTTCAGGGTGATAAGTTTAGGGAACATGCCAAGGAGAATAAGAAAGCTAGGACATGCAACTAAGACTATTCTCAACAGAAATCAGGTGGTGGAAATCGTTTGTAGTATCAGCATAAATCTTTGACTCCAGCACATTCATCAGCCAGTGTTCCATCCCCCAAGTTTCATAATGATCAGAAAGGTAGGGCATCAAGCTCTAAGAATCAAGGTAGTGTTTCAGGCACCGAAACCTACCCAACTTGTCTTGAGTGTGATAAGAACCATCCGGGCAAGTGCGTTGCAGGAAAGGAAGGATGCTTTGGGTATGGTCAGTCTGGTCACAAGTTGAAAGATTGTCCTTCTAAACAAGGTCAAGGAGGTAACAATGGTAGAGCTTAGTCTACAACTTCAGCAGCACCAGCAGGTCGCCCGACTTAGCAAGGTAACTCATCTAGTACAGGTGGCGGTCAGCGCCAAAATAGGTTGTATGCTCTTCAGGCTCGCCAGGATCAGGAAGATTCTCATGATGTAGTCACTGATACATTACGAGTCTTTGACCTTGATGTTTAGGCATTGTTAGATCTAGGGGTTACTTTGTCTTTTCTAACTCCTTATATAGCAGTCAACTTCAATGTTAGTCCAGAAACTCTTTCAGAACCTTTCTCAGTCTCTACTCCAGTCGGTGACTCAGTTATAGCTAGATGGGTATACGAAAATTGCCCTGTCATACTCTCCTAGAAAGTCCCCATAGCAGATCTTGTAGAGTTAAAAATGGTAGACTTCGATGTCATTCTATGCATGGATTGGTTACATTCTTGTTATGCCTCAATCTATTGTAGAACTAGGATTGTTCGTTTTCAGTTTCCAGACGAACCAATCTTAGAATGGAAGGGTAGTAGCTTAGTGCCTATCGGTCGATTCATTTCTTACCTTAAGTCTAGAAAGATGATTTCTAAGGGGTATCTCTATCATCTAGTTCGGGTTAAGGATTTAAGCTCTAAAACCCCAACTCTTAAGTCAGTTCCAGTAGTCAATGAGTTTCCAAAAGTATTTCCAGAAGATCTTTCTGGAGATCGTCTGAAAAAGGAAATCAACTTTGGAGTTGATCTCCTTCTAGATACCTAGCTTATTTCTATTCCTTCTTATAGAATGACTCCATCTGAGTTTAAGGAATTCAAAGAACAGTTGAAATACCTTCTAGATAAGGGCTTCATCAGACCTAGTATTTTCCCATGGGGTGCACCAGTATTATTCATGAAGAAGAAAGAGGGTTCTCTCAGAATGTGCATTGACTATATGCAGTTGAACAAGGTCACAATAAAGAATAAGTATCCCATCCCTAGGATTGATGACTTGTTTGACCAACTTTAGGGTGCAAGTCATTTCTCAAAGATAGACCTCAAATCGGGTTATCATCAGCTCAAATTCAGAGTTAGTGACATTCTGAAGACAGCCTTCAGAACTTGGTATGGTCATTATGAATTTTTGTTATGTCATTTGGACTAACCAATGCTCCTGCAACTTTCATGGATTTGATTAATAGAGTATTCAAGTAGTACTTGGACTTGTTCGGTATCATCTTTATTGATGATATCCTCAATTACTCTAGGAATGACGAAGAACATGCGAATCATTTGAGGGTAGTTCTGCAAACTCTCAAAGATCGCCAGTTATTCGCTAAGTTTAGCAAATGTGAGTTTTGGTTCATTCCATTGCTTTCCTTGGGCATATTGTGTCTAGTGAAGGGATTCGAGTGGATTCTGATAAGATAAAATCAGTGACACAATGGCCCAGACCTACCTCTCCTACAGATATCAGAAGTTTCTTGGGTCTATCGGGTTACTACAAAAGGTTAGTAGAAGGGTTTTCATCCATAGCCTCTCCATTGACTAAGTTGTCTCATAAGAAAGTCAAGTTTCAGTGGTTAGATAATTGTGAGAAAAGCTTCACAGAATTGAAAAATAGGTTGACTACAACTCTTGTTTGACTCAACTAGAGGGTTTAGATGGTTACGCTATCTATTATGATGCATCCAGAGTCGGCCTAGGTTGTGTGTTGATGCAGCGAGGTAAGGTTATAGCATATTCTTCTAGACATTTTAAGGTGCATGAGAAGAACTATCCAACTCATGACCTTGAGCTTGTAGCAGTGGTGTTTTGCACTTATGATTTGGAGTCATTACTTGTATGGTGTTCATGTAGATGTGTTCACCAAGAAAGAGTTGAATCTTCGCTAGAGAAGATGGCTTGAATTCCTCAAAGATTATGATATGAGTGTGCATTCCCATCCTAGTAAGGCCAATGTAGTAACGGATGCTTTTAGCAGACTATCTATGGGTAGTATAGCACATGTTGAGGAGAACTAGCAAGGGATGTTCACAGACTTGCTCGATTAGGAGTTCGTCTTATAAACATATCAGATAGCGGTGTAAAAATTCAGAATGGGTCAGAATCTTCATTGGTAGTGGAGGTTAAGGAAAAGCAAGATAGTAATCTCATATTGCTTCAACTTAAGGGTGCAGTCCATCAGCAGAGAGTTGAGGTTTTCTCCCAAGGGGGAGATGGTGTGCTTCACTATCAGGGTCGATTATGTTTTCCTGAGGTGGGCGAGTTGAAACAACATATTCTGGCAACAGCCCATAACTCCAGATATTTTATTCATCCAGGCGCCACAAAGAGGTATCGTGATCTACGGGAAGTCTTTTGGTGGAATGGCATGAAAAGAGATATAGCGGATTTTGTGGCGAAGTGCCCCAATTGTCAGCAAGTCAAGGTAGAACATCAGAAACCAGGAGGTATGACTCAAGAGATCAACATTCCTACTTCGAAGTGGGAAGTGATCAACATGGACTTCACTACAGGTTTACCTCGTACTAGCAGACATCATGACTCCATTTGGGTGATAGTTGATAGAGTCACTAAGTCTGCACGTTTTTTGGCTGTTAAGACTACAGACTCGGTGGAGCACTACGCCAAACTTTACATTAATGAGATAGTCAGGTTGCATGGGGCTCCTTTTTCTATCATTTCACATAGAGGTCCTCTGTTTACCTCTCATTTCTGGAAGTCATTCCAGAAGGGTCTTGGTACTCAGGTTAATCTTAGCACAGCATTTCATCCGCAGACGGATGGTCAGGCAAAGCGTACTATTCAGACCTTAGAGGGCATATTGAGAGCTTGCGTGATCAATTTCAAGGGCAGTTGGGATGATCACCTTCCTCTTATAGAGTTTGCCTACAATAATAGTTACCATTCCAACATTCAGATGGCCCCTTATGAGGCATTTTATGGGCGTAGATGTAGATCTCATGTTGGTTGGTTTGAAGTGAGTGAAGCAACATTGATATGGCCAGATTCAGTTCATGATGCTATGGAGAAAGTGCAACTCATTAGAGACAGACTTAAGGCAACCCAGAGTCGCCAGAAGTCCTATGCAGAGGTAAGGAGAAGGGAACTAGAATTCCAAGTCGATGATTGGGTTTTCTTGAAAGTGTCACCTATGAAAGGGGTGATGAGGTTTGGAAAGAAAGGGAAGCTTAGTCCTAGATATGTAGGCCCTTACAGGATATTGAAAAGGATTGGTAAAGTGGCTTATGAGTTAGAGTTGCCAACAGAACTAGCATCAGTGCATACGATTTTTCACATTTTGTTATTGAAGAAGTATGTGGGTTACCCAGCGTCTATTGTTCCTTTAGAAAGTATGGCCATGAAGGATAGTCTCACTTATGAAGAGGTACAAGTTGAAATCCTTGATTGTCAGGTTCGAAGGTTGAGAAACAAAGAAGTTGCTTCAGTCAAGGTTTTGTGGAGGAGTTAGTCCATAGAGGGAGATACTTGGGAAGCTGAAGCAGCCATGAAGGCCAAGTATCCTCACCTCTTTCCTTTTGATTCCATTCTAGCTTGAGGAAACAGTTCCTCTTCAGTTTTTCAGCCACTCATGCGTAAATTCAGTCTTAGTATCATGTTCCTTCAGTTTGTACTTGCATTTTCAACGGGTTTATATGTTCTTGGAACTTAGTTCAGTCAGAAGTCAGTTTCTGATATTTAGTGATAGGGATTATAGCTCTCTCCCTCCATTTCAGCTAGTTTAGTCTTCATTCGGGGACGAATGTTTCCAAAGGGGAGATAATGTAACACCCCGTATCCGAAAACAGACCAGATTGCAGATTTCAGAAGCTATAGGTGCCACCGAAGGGCACCACCTATGGACCGTAGGGTGACCCACGGTCCATGCTTGTGGTCCATGGATGGTAACTGTAGCCCTCCCCAAAAACAGTCCCAAAATTTAGTCTAAGGGTCAACCCACGGCCAGACCCACAGACCGTAGGTCAAACCATGGACTGTGGTCCGCATCCGTGGATCAAGATCCTAAGAACCAGCATCTAGTCGCGAACGACAGTTGACCAGCATGGACCGTCAGTCGATCGACGGTCCATCAGTCCCGTCCGTCGGTGACCTCGACAACTTTTAAGTCAGGGCTCTTTTGGTGTTTTCCTTATGCGTTTGACCCCTATACTACGTGGTTTTGATCAGCTTTATCCTAGAAACATAACTAGAACTTACCTAAGTCAAATAATTCATCAAAACTTAGAAAAATTAGAGCGTAGGAGGAGAAAGAGGTCAAGAACCCTAGTTCAAGAACGCAACAAGGTTCCATCAGTTCCAGCCCCAAAATTGAAATATTTCTATGTCGAATTCGTTACCAGGTATGTGGGATTTCACTAGTGGGTTCCTTTTACCCATTAGGTTCCTAGTTTTCAGTCATATTCTTGATTCCCTTATTATTATCTAGACTTAGGGTTTCTTGAATGTTAGAATTGTTGGGTTTTTTAGTGATTAGGATTATCCAAATCATATTATATCGTTATAGTATTGTTTTTCCTGGATTCATGCATAAATTCAGAACCCTAGCTATGTAGTTCTTTTAGTTCATGAATTACACATGCTAGGTCAGTAAATTCAGATATATATATATATATAAACATGTTTCAGATTTCGAATGCATTAACATTAGTATATTAATTTGCATTCTTGGTTTGCATGTCACTTTTGAGTTATCCAGTACTACATTTTACAGTCATAAAATGTTAATTACTTCATCATATGGGAAGCTTAATATCGATTGGACTAGGGTCAGTACCTCTCAAGTCTCAGAACTACGTGCCCCATAAATTATAAGTCCCTTCTGTGGGCATCAATTTAGTGATCACACCAGCATGCCTATATACCTGTGGCAGGGTATATTGGGTCCTCTCGATGGGGCGTATAAGCTCATGTGGTTTTATGTCGGTTATTAGTAGTTCCTTACTATTCAGTCAAATTCTACTGCATTGACCATGTTATTAATATAGTTCAGAAATCAGTCCTAGAATGTTATAAACATGGTCATTGCATTCAGTATTTCATGTTCAGTATTCCTAGTTGTATCATGATTATCTCATGTCATTGTTCAAATATATGTTTATTTTTAGTTATGTTATTACTCAGTTGTACTCTATCCTGCATGCTCAGTACCTTTCAAGTACTGACGCATACTGTGTGCTACATCTTATCATGTGTAGGTTTAGGTCCTCAGCAGTCAGATCACGCATAGATCGGTTCCCGATCTTCAGTTCAGCAACATCAATGGTGATTCCTCATTATTCGAGGACTAGTAACATGACTATATTTATCGCTTTAAGCTTTAGTTTCAGTTTTGCTAGATCTAGCTGGGGCATGTCCCAGCATTTTAAGTCAGTAGAGGCTTTATTTCAGACATAGTTAATTTCAGCTTTAGTGTTAGAGTTTGACTTTTCAGTTGTATGTCAAACTCTCAGTTTCCATTTATTTAGAGAGTATATGGGTATTCCCCATTATTTCAAATTGTTGATATGATTTAGCTTCCGCATAATTTTATTGCTCAGTTTATCTTTAGTATGCTCATGATAATGCCAACAAGGTTAGCTTGGGGTCACTCGTGATCCTAGGTCCCGTGTTACATCCAGGGGGTAGCCTCGAGGCATGACAAGAGGATTGGGAAATTAGGGGTCTAAACCACAAACCCAGACCACAGACCGTGGTTTGACCTACGGTCCATAGGTTCTGGCATGGTTCTACACATAACTTATTTTTTCTAGGGTTCTACGAAGGGGGTTGCAGGTGGCAAACCACGGAAAGCACCTATGGTCTGTGGTTAAACCTCCGGTCCGTGGTTCACCCTACGGTCTGTAGGTGGCCAAGTTGGTGGCACTTGCAACTTCTGAAAATCCTCATTTTCTCTCTTTTAGAATTTGGGGTGTTACAATCAAAGTCTTATAAGGAGTCCACCAATCTCGTTAACCACCAATGTAGATTTTTTGTCATTATTTTAATATCCTAGCTCACGCCCAGTGCTTAGCATTCGGTGCACGGTCAATTTTTAATTTTTGAGACCCAAACATTGGGTGAGATGGATTCTACTTCGATACCGTGTGAGATTTGGAGAAGATCTCACGTTCTCTACTCATTCAATTGTAACATACACATACATATTAGATAGGTATAGAAGATATAGACTCCTGATATAATTAGAAGTCAGGAAACACAAGAATAAAATCCTAATGATATAAGGTTGATATCTTGGAGATATCCTAAAACTATCTAGACTCAGTCATTCCATTCATTTGATCATTTTTGTGTTGGTGTTTTCTTTCAAATGTTTTATGGATTCTTTATCTATAGAATAGAAATTTCGAAAACCTCCTTCTCTTTTGATAAAAGGAGAAGATTTGAAAGGTCTTAATTCTATCGATCTTTCCTAGATCAAGCATATATGAATCTAATAAAAATGAGAATTTATATTTATTTTTTGTTAATGAAGGATAGTGTTGTCCGTAGGAAATAAGTCATGATATATAAGCAAATAGATATTCTTCAATCAATAAAAAATGAGCGACAATATTATTCACATCTCCCATCTATTTAAAACATTCATTAAACCATCACAGGAGATTCTTGATATACGCTATACATATGATTGACTCGATTATTTTACATCAATTTTCCAAGGATTAACACATTTCAAGGTCATAAGAATTAGGGAAATCTTAGTAGCTCAGTTGGTTGACTATGGATAATTGAACTTTCACACAGTTTTGATCTTCAAATACCATTTCTTTTTCATGTTTTTTATTATTCTATAAGGACTAAGATTTCAGTTAATTATCTTAACTATCACCCTGAGTGAAACGTGTTGCCTAATTGTAACAACCTGACCCGGTCATTATGAATAAGTCAATATTGAAAAACTTTGGGCCACAAAACTTTCTGAGTAGTGGCTTAAGATTTTTTTACTAGGCCAACCTTAGTCAGAATCGGGGGTAAGTGAGGTCTATGTCTATCTAGGGATCGATGGGATGTTATTATGAGGTTTCCTGATTTATTCTTGTAGCTAAACCATTAAGAAGTCCATAGAACCTTTCGAAATAGGATTCGAGTAAGTACGACTCCTCAAATTGATCTTCGGCGAAAGGTTTATGTCGAGACGTCAAAGGAAGAGTTTTACTGTAATAATGAAATTTTCTGAAGTTTAGGTTTTTGAAGCTTCATCGAAGCTATTATTACAAAACACATAAGGGATCCCTACTACTAGGATTTGAAGTTGGTTGCTTTAACATTTATATGTTCTACTTTTGTTGATAGTGTTAGTATATTTTCCATTTTATGTTTATTAGGATTCTGAATTCACTCCTATAAGGTTCCTCTAGGAAGTAGGAGAATAAGATGTTAGCTTTGTATACTTAATTTTCTTAAGTTACTATACAATTGCTTTTAGTTTGATGAATGTGTTGTATGAGTTAATCGAATCTGCATTTATGGATATTCTAATCAATATGACATACCTTGTTTATTGGTAACTCAAGTGATATGCATTCAAGAGCTGCAACCTAAAGTGTCTATGATTGTATCATAGTACTTGTGTGGGATGTATCACCCTAATAGCTTTTATGATTGCTTGGCTAACTTGCAGAATGTCCTCTTGACTCCAAACGACCCTGTAAATGTCGAAGTATAATTGATATATGGTCATCTTCTAGGAAAATAATAGTTTCCTTAGTACTTGTGCTTGATATTCATAAGTTCATAAGGTGAGAGCATTTTTACATTTCTTCTATCTTTGGTTTGTTGGGATAGGGTTGGCTTGGAGGTCGAGGGGCAGCAGATTCGATTAACTTAAACAACACACTAATCAAACTAAATGAAACTATATATTAACTTTAGATAATCAATCTAACAGAGCTAGATCCCTATGCTCCAACATCATATAGAACCTAATAGAAGTACATGCAACATCATAATCAACATAAGATGGACAGTATACTAACACAATCAATAAAAGAGAAAACATCAAAGGGAAAGCACCCAACTTGGCATCCTATTATGCAGGATGTCTGTGAGTTTGTTTATATCATTGTACTTTCCTCCTCTAGCAAGTCTTTTATCGGACTTTGCAACTCTGATTTCTCCTCAATCATATTTGTATTGTTATATTTTTCCAAGATTGATGTCATCCTCTTAAGATTTTGCTTAATTACTTGAACCTGTGACTTTCCCTTACTTTCTTTCAATAGGAAATGTGCAAAACGCAAAGTATTTTGCTTTACTGACTCTCTAAAGGCATCTAAATTTCCAAACCACACTTGTAGACAACATGATTAGTGTTTGAATTAGATAATATTTGTGTTCAATTTTATTTAGATTCCCAAACTTGTTACGTATTTGGATAATTTCATCCTCTGATGGCACCAAAACAAGATTCAAAATGCTCCAATCAAGATCATTGTTAGTGTTTTGCTACCTTTTTCCTCATCTTCTATTTCTTGAATAGAAATCCCTTATATATACTTCATTCAATTTAGTCTTTCCTTCTTCGAATGTGAAGAACAAGTTCTAGTGATGTAATATTACGGTGGGATATTACATCTTCTAATTTTAGATATTTTCTCTTGTTTCTTGATTTTATTTCGTAGTATATATTGATTTGGTTTATGGGGACTCAATACTTTAGTTGTTTTAAAACTGTCTTCCTACTATTTTATATTATAACTTGGTTACAGAAAATGCTGAATGAGTTATATTTTGAGTTGGTAGTTTGTTTTCTCACTAGGGGGTAAGTGTGGGTGCCACCCACAAAGGTCTAGGTCGTGACATTCTGGAGGGGAAATGGAAGATGATAGCTATGGACTTCGTCATAGCCTTGACACATTCTTTTCAAAGATTTTATTCTATTTGGATCATCATGGATTTATTTACCAAGTGTCACGACCCAGACCGTCGTGATTGGCACCCACACTAACCCTTCGGTGAGAGAACCACTACTACAACCCAAACCAAGCAACTAATCCAAAAACTAAATCATTTAAGGATACGAAACAAGTTAAATACTAAGGAAAGAAATAGGGAGTTCTCATAAACTCCAAACAAAAGTCTATCAACTAAACAAATGCGGAAGTAACACCTAGAACTTGAAAGTCAATGACCCAAAACATCTAAAGTTCAACATGTCTAAACAAGAAGGGATACAACCCCAAACTAATCCACTAATACCTAACTAGAAAGTCTAAGTCTGAAATGGTGC
Source organism: Solanum verrucosum (assembly GCF_900185275.1). NCBI lineage: Eukaryota > Viridiplantae > Streptophyta > Magnoliopsida > Solanales > Solanaceae > Solanum > Solanum verrucosum. The sequence goes on along the minus strand of NW_026019946.1, from coordinate 1,511,917 downwards.
ACATAGACGAAAGAGAACCCTTGGTAGCCCGGAAGAATTGACTCACCCTTGAATTTGAACTATCACTGATCTTCTAAGCGAGGTCAGTAATAGCCGCTTGAAGATGCCCTGTAATCAACAAAGAAAGACCATGTGCAGTAGCAGTACACAACCAAAGTGTACTTGTAGGATCACGCGGCTATCCCACTAAGTGAAAAATACATTAATCAATACAACAATATAATCACATGCATATACCGAACATAATACACTATTATCAACATTTATGAACAACGAACAACTTCACATTTCTCAAGATACACAATTATGACAAGTCATTGGTCCTCTCATGGAACCCAAACCCAAACAGTTAGCATACCGAAACGTGGTACCTGATCAAATGTTTATGCCAGAACGTGCAAATTGATCCCACATTTATGTCGGAACGTGGCAACTGATCCAAGTTAGTATGTCAGAATGCAACACCCGATCCATTCAACAAGCTACAATCACAATCACAAAGTACATTCTCCTAGTCATACAATCAAGTCATGATTCATAGCATTCATCAATTATAATTCCCATTTACAACAAGAGTGATCAATAATGCAACATCCGCATACATACATGTATCATAATGAAGCAAGACAAACATACTTCACACAATCATAGAATCACAATCATCACCTACCTCGTAACAAGCTTGAAACTCTAAGAAACTTAATCCTTCCCTTTACGGATTTGTTCCACTTTTTCTTGGTCTACAAACAATCATAATAACACGGGAATAATAAATAATCAATATTTACCCGAATTACTAACAATTCTAACAACCCTAGATCATACCCATGATTTCAAGTATCAAAAATAGGGTTGTTTCCACCATAGATTCAAGATCAAAACCCTCCCCCATCAATAATTACCCATTAGATTACGTTCTACGGATCGAAAAATGGATTCGGGGAGTTAAAATTTTACCTTTAGCCTCAAGAATGGTGGAAAACTATCAAGAATCGCCTGGGTTCGTTCCTTAGCTCTAAAAACAAAAAAGTGCAGAATAAAGACGTTTTGGGGTTTATTTACAATCTTAAGTTGCGTCAGAACAGCCACAACAACCCTCACCCCACTACAGCGGCCCACCTTGGCGATAGGAATCCCACCCCAACGGCTTGCACGAAACCAGAGAGCTATTTTAATAATTCCAAGACCCCCATTTCACAACACACCTTTAACCAACGACGCTCAGAAAATACCGTTCACGCTAAGATCGATTCCGGGAGTTCTGCTAACCGAAATTCAATTCTTTTAAGTCGTACGAATTCCTTAACGGCTTATCTAACTATTCATGTAATCAAAATCAAAATTAAATCACCTGATTGTTACTAGATTTCCCTACACCTTAATGACTCCAATTTCGTCCAAATCTGGACTAGGTTGGGAAATTCCAAGTTACTACGACAAGGTTTTTTGACCCAATTTTTTCCCTGTTGGCTTTTCTATAACGATGAAACCCGGTCATTACAATAGATACCAATTTACCCATCACTCGTCCCCGAGTGACAACTTAGGAAAACTAGGCTAAAGAAGGGATGAAGTATACATGAATCAACGAACAATTGAGGATACTTATCTCGCATGTCCCTCTCGATCTCCGAAGTAGCTTCCTCAACTGGACGATGCTTCTATTGAACCTTCACAAACCTAATCTCCTTGGTCCTCAACTTGCGCACATCACGATCAAGAATTGTAATCTGTTCCTCCTCATATTTGAGGTCTTTGTCTAACACAATTGAGTCTCATTTAATGATGTAATCCCCGTCAGCATCATATCTCTTTAACACGGACACATGAAATACCGGATGAACACCCGATAGATTAGGAGGTAAACCCAATCTATACGCTACCGGTCCTACACATTCAAGAACCTCAATGGGACCAATGTATCGCAGACTTAGTTTGCCCTTCTTGCCAAATCTCATCATCCCTTTCATGGGTGATACCTTAAGAGGAACATTCTCACCAGTTTGAAATGCCAGGTCTCTTACCTTATGACCCGCATACTTCTTCTGTCTACTCTAGGCTGCTAGAAGCTTAGTTTGAATACTCCTCACCTTATCTTAAGCATCCTTCACTAAATCGACCCCCAATGGTTTCACATCTCCAGCCTCAAACCATCATATGGGTGATCTGCATCCCCTCCCATAGAGTTTCTCAAATGGTGTCATATCTATGTCGGAGTGATAACTATTATTATAGGAGAATTCACACAAAGGTAGGAATTTATCCCAATGCCCTCCAAAGTCAATCACACATGCCCTCAACACGTCTTCTAACACTAGAATAGTCCTCTCTGAGTGCCCGTTTGTCTGTAGATGGAAGGTTGTACTAAAAGTGAGTTGTGTGCCCAATTCATCATGTAATTTTCTCCAAAATTTGGATGTGAATTGGGTACCATAGACTAAGATGATAAAGAGGGGCACCCCATGCAACCTCGCTAACTCTTTCACATAAACTTTAGCCAATTGTTCAGCCTTATAATCTATTCTTACCGGAATAAAATGGGCTTACTTAGTCAATCTATCAACCACTACCCAAATAGAATCAAACTTCCCCAAAGTGTTGGGAAGACCAACCACAAAATCCACGGTTATCATTTCCCACTTCCATTCCGGAATTGGCATTCTTTGAAGCAAACCAGCAAGCCTTTGGTGGTAATATTTCACTTGTTGGCAATTTTGACACTTAGCCACAACCTCCGCTATATCCTTCTTCATGCCAGACACTAATAATTGTGCTTTAAATCTCGATACATCTTCGTCACACCCGGATGAATAGAATATCGTGAATCATAAGATTTCGCAAACAATTTTTGAATCAAGTCATCAACTCGAGGAACACAAATTCTTGCTTTAAAACTGAGCATGCCTTCCACATCAAAAGTGGTCTCTTGTGCCTTACCAATCTCATTATTCTTTCTAAGCTCTTCCAAATTTTCATCTTAAAATTGCTTGGTCTTGATCTCATCAATGAATGTGGCCCTCACTTCAATACTAACTAACACCCCACCTCTTTCTGAGATGCCCAACTGCATGAACTTAAACTCTAAGGTCTGAATTTCCTTAGCCAATGGTCGCTTGGATACACTCAAGAAAGCTAAATTACACATACTCACCGTTTTTCGACTCAAAGCGTCTGCCATCACATTAGCCTTGCTCGGATGGTATTGAATGGTGACATCATAATCTTTAAGTAACTTCATACACCTTCATTGTCTCAAATTTAGATTATTTTGAGTGAACACATGTTGCAAACTACGATGATCAGTAAACATTTCACACCTAACACCATAGAGGTAATGCCGCCAGATCTTAAGGGCAAACACTACCGCTGCCAACACTAAATCATGTGTTGGATAATTCTTCTTATTCACCTTCAGTTGACGCGAGGCATAAGCTTTAACAATCTTATCCTGCATCAACACAACACCCAAACCAAAATTTGAAGTATCACAATAAACAATTAAACCTTTACCTTCAACTGGTAATGCTAGAATAGGCTTGGTGGTTAAGACAATCTTGAGCTTTTGAAAGATCTCCTCACATTTTTCAGTCCATTCAAATGGTATCTCCTTTTTGGTCAAATTAATCAAGTGAGTGGCAATAGAAGCAAAGTTATTCACAAATCGACGGTAGTAGCTAGCGAGCCCAACAAAACTCCTAACTTCCGTCACAGAGTTAGGTCGAACCCAATTCTTAACCACATCAATATTTTGAGGATCTACCATTACCCCTTCTTTTGAGACTACATGTCCCAAAAATGCAACCGAAGTCAACCAAAATTCAAACTTGGAGAATTTAGCATACAACATTTGTTTCCCAAGAACACCCAAAACAATGCAAAGATGGTTGGCATGCTCTTTCTCACTTTTCGAATAGACCAAAATATCATAATAAAGACTATGACGAAAGAATCAAGAAATGTCTTGAACACCCCATTCATTAAACTCATAAAAGTTGCAGGCGCATTAGTCAAGCCAAAGGACATACCTAGAAACTCGTAGTGCCCATAGCGGGTTCTAAACGTCATCTTGGGCACATCCTTAGGCCTAATTTTCAACTGATGGTAGCCAAACCTTAGTCAATCTTGGAGAAAACTGATGCACCTTGCAATTGGTCAAAAAGATCATTTATTCGGGGCAAAGGATACTTGTTTTGAATTGTGACCCTATTAAATTGTCGATAATCTATACACATTCTCATACTACCATCATTTTTCTTAACAAACAAAACTGAAGCACCCCATGGGGAAGTACTAGGATGAATAAATCCCTTATCAAGAAGCTCTTAGATTTGAGCCTTAAACTCTCTTAATTTCGTCGGAGCCATGCGATATGGAGGGATAGAAATGGGACGAGTACCAGGTTCTAAATCAATGCAGAAGTCTATATTTCTATTCGGAGGCATACCAGGCAACTCATTAGGAAACACTTCTTTAAATTCTGTCACCACATGAATAGCCTCAGTGGATGGATTTTCAATCTCAACATCCCTAATATCAGCCAAATAAGCCAAACAACCCTGCCCTATCAATTTCGTAGCCCGAATGGAGGACATGATCTTAGCTTGCTTAGGCTTGTACACCCGTTCCCACTCTAATTTTTCCCTTCTCGGAATTTCTAGAGTTACAGACTTAGTATTACAATTAAGCACAACATAATAGGGGGACAACCAAGTCATGCCTAAGATTATATCAAAATCAGTCATATCCAAAATCACCAAATCAGCCCGTGTGAAAACCCATAAACAAAATAGGACAAGCACGATAGACATGGAGGACTATGACTAACTCTCCAACTAGGGTAGAAACATAGATAGGGAAATCAACTATATCACAAATCATAACAAATTCTGAGGCAAATCGCACGGATACTTAGGAATAAGTAGAACCCGGATCAAATAACACATTAGCCATTTGTACAAAGACAAGAATAGTACTTGTGATCACCGCGTCAGACGCCTCTGCCTCATTCTTGCACGAAAAGGCATAACACTAAGCCCTATCATCTTGACGAGCCACTTCCTTGTCTGATTGCACATTACCCCTGCCTGCATTACCATTTCCTCTACCTCCACGGCCTCACTGATTACCTCCTCACCCACCTTATGGAAGCCCTCGACCATTATTGCCATTCCATGTGGGTACCACTGCTCTAGACTACTGCTGCGCGGAATCTAACACACATGGGTAGGGACAATCTCTCCTCATATTCCCAGGTTCACCATAGTCTTAACATGTACGATCAAAAGATGGCCTGCTGCCCGCAGAAGGTGCGAATCCCTGGCTATCCTGAATCAAATTATGAGGTGGAGTTCCCGAGTAATTACCTGTACAGATGGGCATAACGGTCTGAATTGGCTTGGTTGCAAGTGTTGGCCTCCCTGAAACTCTGGAATAAGAACCTTGAAAATTGCTTGAATTCTCTGCCCTTTTTGCCAATGCCTTAGCCTAACCGTCTCGCCTCACCCCCTCCACTTTCTTAACATAGTATGTTACCTCATTAAAGCTCCTCCCTATAGAGGTCATATGAATAGATATTATCTGCAACTCATAATTTAGTCCCCTAATAAATAAACGGATCCTCTCCTCCTTAATAGTCACCAATTGAGTAGCATATCTAGACAAAGCATGGAACTTGGCCTAATAAGCAGCCACAAACATACTACATTGCTCCAAAGCCATAAACTCATCCTTCTTACGATCCCTCAAAGGTCTAGGCACATATTTTTCTAGAAACAGAGCATGAAAGTGGGTCTAAGTAAGTGGAGATAAAGTTGAAGATCTATATTCCGTATAAGCTCTCCACCACTGTTTAGCCTCACCTTGAAATTGAAAGGACACAAACTCAACCCCATGTTGTTGGACAATTCCCAATTTATGAAACCTCGCATAGCAATCAAAGATAAACTCATGAGAATCCTCATTCTCAGAACCAAGAAACACATGAGGCTTTAGCTTCAAAAACTTAGTCAACATTTCATGCTCATTACCAGTCATAACATAACCCAACAAAGGATGGAAGAAAGCATCATTACCTCCCGTTCTACCCATATTGGTGCAGTGCTACCAACAAAGGGACTAACAGGAGCTTGAGTTGCTTGAACAGAAGGAAGCTCCAGGACCAACCAACCCTTTCATGAATGACATGATTTGTCGAGCTAACACTGGTCTATGGGAGGAACATCGGTAGTCTTAGCCTACACCTTTTTCTCTTGTCCCACCTCCTCAATGTTTTCAACCTCAATATCCTCTTCAATCTCTTCGTGATGTATGGGAGGGGCCTCATTTTGGGGAACATTTTTTACCGGTACCCTATCTCTAGCAGGCTCCACTCTTTCACGGCCTCCACCTACCTCTTCCTCTACCGCTTCCTCGACCGCGACCTCTAGCTGCAGATTCATCAGCTGGAGCATTAAATGGAGCTACGAGCCTGACGCCTTTGAATCTAGTGTTAACCAACTGTGGACAGAAGAGTGAAGGAGTTTAGATACCAATTGAAATCAAGTCATAGCACGAAAGGAGACAAGGGAAAATAGAGAGATTTCCTAAAGTCCTATAGTCTCACGAAGAAAAGCAAAGGCGTCCCCGTACTGTTCCGCAAGATTCTACTAGACTCATTTTGGTACATCGAGATCAATGAACAAAGGCTCTGATATTAACTTTGTCACGACCAAGAACGTCATGATTGGCACCCACACTAACCCTTCGGTGAAAGAACCACTACTACAACCCAAACCAAGCAACAAAACAAAAAACTAAAGCATTTAAGGATACAACACAAGTTAAATACTAAGAAAAGAAATAGGAAGTTCCCATAAACTCCAAACAAAAGTCTATCAACTAAACAAATGGGGAAGTAACACCTAGAACGTGAAAGTCAATGTACTAAAACATCTGAAGTTCAACAAGTCTAAACAAGAAGGGATACAACCCCAAACTAATGACCTAACAACTAACTAGAAAGTCTATGTCTAAAATGGTGGACATAGCTGAAAGAAGACCCATGGCAGCTCGGAAGAATTGGCACACCCTTGAATTCGAACGATCATTGATTTTCTAAGCGAGGTCTGTCAATAGCCACTTGAAGATGCCCTGGACTCAACAAATAAAGAGCAAGTGCAGTATCAGTACATAACCACAATGTACTGGTAGGATCACGCGGCTATCCTACTAAGTGCAACATACATAAATCAATACAATAATATAATCACATGCATATATCGAACATATACAATATTATCAACATTTACGAGCAACGAACAACTTCACATTTCTCAAGATGCATTATTATGACAAGTCATTGGTCCTCTTATAGAACCCAAACCCAAACAGTTAGCATACCGGAACATGATACCCGATCCTATGTTTATGCCGAAACGTGGCAACCGATCACATATTTATGCCGTAACGTGAAAATTGATCCAAGTTAGTGTGTCAAAATGCAACACCCGATCCATTCAACAAGGCACAATCACAAAGTACAACCTCATAGTCATACAATCAAGTCATGATTCATGGCATTCATCAATTATATATCCTCATTTACAACAAGTGTGATCAATAATGCAACATCCTTATACATACATGTATCATAATGAAGCAAGACAAACATACATCACACAATAATAGAATCACAACCATCACCAACCTCGAAACAAGCTTGAAACCCTAAGAAACTTGATCCTTCCCTTTTCGGATTCGTTCTGCTTATTCTTGGTCTACAAACAATCATAATAACACGGAAATCAATAAACAATCACTAATTACCCAAATTACTAACAATTCTAACAACCCTAGATCATGTCCATGATCTCAAGTATCCAAAATATGGTTGTTTCCACCATATATTCTCGATCAAAACCCTCCCCCATCGATAATTACCCATTAGATTAGGTTCTACGGATCAAAAAATGGATTAGGGGAGTTAAAATCTTACCTTTAGCCTCAAGAATGTTGGAAAACTATCAAGAATCGCCTGGGGTTCGTTCCTTATCTCTAAAAACCAAAAAGTGCATAATAAAGATGTTTTGAGGTTTATTTACGACCTTAAGTCGTGTCAGACCCGCAACATCGGTCCTCACCCCGCTACAGCGGCTTGCACGGAACCATTGAGCTATTTTAATAATTCCAAGACCCTCATTTCACAACACACCTTTAACCAACGATACTCAGAAAATACCGCTCACGTAAGATCGATTCTAGGAGTTCTACTCACCCGAATTCAATTCCGTAAAGTCATACAGATTACTTAACAACTTATCTAACTACTCATGTTAGTAATCAAAAATATAATTAAATCACCCGATTGTTATCAAATTTCCCTACACCTTAGTGACTTCGATTTTGTCAAAATCTAGACTAGGTTGGGAAATTCCAAGTTACTACGCTAAGATTTTTCAACCCAAAGTATTTTCCCATTGTTTTTTTATAACGATAGAACCGGATCGTTACACCAAGTCTTCTCTCTTTTTGTTGGTTTAGACTTCCTTGAGTTCAAAGAGGTTACCTTAGATCTACATTTTGAAGAGCATCCATTTGCATGGGTGCTAATGTCTATCATTTCAGATCGTGGTCTTAGTTCACTTACTATTTCTAAAGGTCTATTTAGAGAGAGTTGGGCACCCAATCTGAGATGAATTTGTGATGTGGCTTATGAGTTGTCCTTACCTTTGGCTCTTTTAGGTGTTCATCCTATTTTTCATGTCTCTATGCTGAGCCAGATGAGTGTTACACAAACTTTAGTAGGATTTTTTCAACTTGTTGAGTCCTTGGATTTTTAGGAGGAGCTTGTGGCTATTCTTGAAATGCTGGTTAGGAAGTTGAGGTCGAAGGAGATCCTATCGATAAAGGTTTAGTAGAGGCATCATCTACCGTGTGGATGTTGTAAAGACCCTTGCAGTCATTTTATTGCATTTGCTTTGGCCTTTGTTTTATCTTTTTGCATAGCTTCCATGTAACATTTGTGTTGTGCTAGGATTAGTGGCACATTTTCTAAGGTAGTCGGTGCAATTTTTGTGGATGTTTTTCCCTTTATGGAAGTTTAAATTGAAAGACTTAACTTTGGTCAATATCTGGAGAATCTAACATCGTATGAGATCATCGTTTGTTCCATCCATTTTGGAAGGTCTATTTGGTCTAGTAACGTGTTTGGCTCGGGTTCCTAGGCCTTCAGCATGAGTTTGCACCATTAGGGAAGTAGTTTGGCAAATGTCTTACTTCGGTCAACATTCTTGGAAAATGTGCATGGTTGGAAATTATGTTAATGCTATTAGCTTCGAAATGCCAAGTTTGTTCTTGAATGACCTTTGGTTTGGATCCCAAGGTGATCGGGATGGGTTTGTGGTGTTTTGCATTTGTTTGTTTTTTTGCAAGTGTAGACTTGGGTCAACATTTTAGTGAGACATCTTCCATTGATTGTTTATTCAATTTTTGTGAGTCCCAAATATCAGTTTTAATGGGGTAGCATAGTTCATTTGTATTTCCAGGGTTCCATATGAATTTAGAACCCCCATCATAGATATTTCTTAACTTTAAGTTGCAACTAATGCAGTGTTGATGGGTGCGTCATGTACTACACATTCACGGACTAGGTACAAGATATCCATATATGCCAATCGTACATGCATAAGGTCTTTCAAGTTGGCCTCCACATGTTCGTGGTAAATGTCTCACGTTCCAGATGGCCTTTCAAGTTGGCCTCCGCGTTCACTAACTAGGTCGTGCTTTCACGAAGGCAAGTGAATAACAGTTATAAATTTTAACCATGAACTTAGCATACATTTTCTTAAAACATCAACTCTTTGGGGTGACTTTGAAGCTTGATTCATGAAAGAAATCAATGGGGAATTTGGGGAAATTTTCAGTTGATTGTGTGGGAACGTATTGTGGGTCGTTAATAATCTATGAAACTCATAAGTTCCATCGTTGTCTCTCTTAATTTCTTCAATATTGATCATCCTTGATTTTAAATTGATGGAACAATTTTAATCTTACTAGTGCTCGGATTGTGCGTGTTTTCGGGTCCCAAGTTCCTTGATCTAGTTGGGACCTTGTGAACACAGTCAAAATTAATAGTTCGCATGTGGGTTCGCAGGGAAAAAGGAAAAGATCTGGAATAGAGTTCCAGATGATGTTTCAGCCTTAGGGAAGGTTATGGTTCATTCTTCTTTTACTTGAATTGATTAGAATATATGTATGTTTAGGAGTATCGGTAATTAGGAAGGCTTAAGTCTAAGGCTTTAGGTTAGCATGATCATTAGACTATACTTTCGGCCATTGGTTAGTAGCTTAACATATAGTCGATAAGCTTAATTAAGGTTGATCCTTAGTCTTGATTGATGTTATAGAATCCTTAGAATGCTTCTAGGAGGTTGAAACTTAGGTTTCTTGTATTTGTTGACTTAGTATGGCTTCATGACCCCGACCTAGTGGCACCCACACTAACCCCTGGTGGGAAAACAAACTAATTAATATATTACAATCCATAGAACAATTAAAATAACCAGTTTATAAATCAAGACAAGCTTTTATAATTCCAAAATCAAGTTTGCAATAAAACAAAATTTGTCATCAACACTGCAGAATTAACCCTCTAGAAACTGAATGTTGTCTACCAAAACTATAACTTTTTAGAATAAGGGATGTAACCTCGAAAACCCAAGAAAACATAAGTATAAAAGCTCTAAGTTCGAAGAGATGAACTAAGAAGATAAGAGCAATATATGGAACCCCAAAGAAGTAGCTCACCCTTGAAATCAAAGTTCACTCGTCTCACAATAGAGGTCTAGCAGGATCCCCCTTAATATACCATGTACTCAACTAAGAAACAGAATGTTCAGTATCAGTACACAACCACTGTGTACTAATAGGATCATCCGCTAGTTCAAGTTATATGAAATATGAACAAGAAACTACAACTTGGGAAAATAGCTAATATATAAGTAAAGCACACTTATAGCATAACATGGACTTTGAGTCCTCACCTTGAATTAATATACATATAAAAATGAACAACCATAGCACAACAACTCAACCACGTTTTATTATGGAACCCACATACAAACTGTTAGTGTACCAGTGTGGTACCGGAGAATACCATTTATGGATATCCTCGTACTAGGCATGGTACCCAAGACAATGATTAGTATATACCAGGTGTGGTATATGAGACAACCATGGGGATATCCTTTACAAGGCATGGTACCTTAGCCAACCATCAAACACACATCACAATTACAACCACAATGAATAGCAATCACACTTGTACACTCAAGTAAGCACATGCATTACATGCAATTGGCAACATTGAACATTTCAAATTATACTTTCTCCATTTACCTAATCATTGAATGTAATACTAATGAAGCACTGAAAAAGCACATATAAGATAAATGGGAAAACAAACAACCATCGCCTACCTTGAACCAAGCCTTGGAATCTCTACTTAACATTAGTCTACCCCTTTTATGAATATTGGCTTGTTCCTGGTCTAAAATAACAACAAAATACACAATCAATGAATAATGACCTATAAATACTCGGATTCTAATCAAATCCTAACTCCAGGTGATTCCCTTATCATCCTTACAAAAACTAGGGTTTTCCCACCATTAATTCAAGTCAAACTCTCTCTAAGGTCACCCAACAAGGATTCTAAGGCCTAAGAACCACAATACCAAGGTAGGGGAATGAATTACTTATCTTTACTAAAGAATTTAGTAGAAGAGTGAAGAAAATAACTCTAGCTAGTTCGCCCTTCCTCTTCCCAAAATGAGTTTTACAGAATAATGAGTGGTTCAGGAATTTCAGCATAAACTGTGATTTAACCCCGCTATAGCGGCGTAACCCACTATAGCGGCTCTATGATAGTGTGACCACCCACTATGGTAGGAGTTAATTTCACTATTATAGCGACGTGACATCTTCTATATATTATTGCATGGAACAAAAACTTAGACTTCTCCCAAAAAGTTCATGATAAGTCAGAGATTTTGGACTCATTTTAGGTTTCTAGTTCACCAAATTATGTCCTCAATGCTTGTTTATGTCCATTTCTGATTCTAATCAGTTTGAATTTCATCTATGAGAGCTTAAGTACAAAATGAGGACAAAAGAAAGCAAAAGAAATCAAATTCATATAACATCTAAAGTGTTCAGCTTGAAAATCCTTTTTAATATATCAAAAAAGATAATTTAAATATCGATGCCATGATTTTAAAATATTTCATGTCTTAATATAATTTTTTCTTCTTTCTTGAAAAATTATACACTACAAGAAAACTGCTTTTTAAAGACCATTAATTGGTGACCAGGTTAAACTCTAGTCCCTAAAAGAGTACTTATAGGGATGAGATTTTTTTCTAGTCTCTAATTTCTATTTTTAGTTTTTGAGTTGCTAAAAAGTTAAAAGCCCGTCTCTAATAATCTATGTTAGGCGGAATCAAAAGTAAAATAGACAAATTGTGTACTATATTAATTAACACCCTCTTCTTTTTTTAACCCCAAATGAAACCCCATCTTCTCCATCGAGTTAAAATCCCTAGGGATTAACTCTTCAAAATTTCTCACTCAAACGCTGTAGAATCTAAATTTCTCACTCAAAGGCCATAGACTCGGAAGTTGCTGGAGATACGACATTTACAAATTGGATCGGAAGAGTCGTCTGTCTAAACAGGTTCATCAATTTTATTTGTTTTTTTTATTTTGGGTTTAGAACACAAAATTTCTTTTCTCCATCATACAGAACCATAATTGTTGATAATCGCAGTCTTCTATATTGATTCGTCTAAATACTGATAGTTTTGGAGTGTGGGCTGAAATTAGGAGTAGTGGGTTTGGTATGAATTGGTAGCTAGGGTTAGATTTAAAAAGAGGCTTAGAGGCAGAGTATGCAGGAATGAAAATATGTCTAGTTAACTGCTTGATTGGTGTGAGCAAATAAATTATGAAAAAAATATTTTTCTTCTGAAATGTCCCTTCGCATACAAGTATGAACACTCGTGTTCTTGTGATTATGAGCTAGAATCCTGAAAATATACAAAATTGTAGATTGTCAGATTTTATTAATCTAGAGTCAATAAAACCAAAAACAGAATCTTTTCAGTTAAATCTTTTTTTCATGATTTATCAAGGAAATGAGTGAGTAGTATTACATGGCTACTAGTATGATATACAGTCATTAATGGTTGAGTTCCAGATGTTATGTTCTTTCGACATTTCTAATACTTAATGTGTGCTCTTGGTTTCCAAGTTGGTAAGTCATGATAAGTTTTTACTAAATTTAGTATAAAGAAGGATTTACAAGAACAAATGCATCTAGTTAAGCTACTTGAATCAATAAGCAGTAAAGTAATTTACAACTGAAACTTCTAGCGGGGACTAAAGTTTTATGCAATTTATAGACGAATTTGACATGATTGTGCCATGTAATTTGCAGACAATTTTATTATCTCCAGCTTTGATAACATTAGAAGGTAAGGTCGAGCTTACTTACAGATCAAAGGCTAAATTGTAAGTACTCTTCATGGGTGTGTGGGCTTATTTATTAAAAAATAAATAATGTGTGATGCTCTTTTGTCAATTGCTTAGGTGAGTTTAGTCACTATCACATACCTTGAATTTGTGCTTTAGTAACTTGTTGATTCAGTAAATTACATCTTATATTTTTTATTGAGTACAAATTTATTGTCAAGCTCTAAGATGTATCTAATTACCTATTGATTGTAAAAAGTATATGTTGTTACCTGAACAATAGTTTGATAATATGAATAGGATATTTATGTAACTCTGTATTTGAAAAAAATGTTATGGAATATATTTGAATATGGTATGCATTGAAAGAGAATGAAGAATTTGATAAAGTCAAGTCGATATAGTATAAATCAGTGGTTTAGTTAAATTCATTTTATATCAATTTTCATAAAAAAATTATACAAAATATTCAATATCTTTCTCAGATTCAAATAAGGGATCTAAATATCGAAGAAAAGGAGAGGTAGACAACTCGGATACAACTGACAAACTTGCATTGTATAAGACGAGTGTGTTAGCTTTTTCCCTTTATGAATTTATGTGTAGAGAAGTAACAGATAATTTAAAATTGTACTTTCATTTTTTAGTTTAACAAGTTACGTTAGCAATGATGAGATGGATTGTGTTAATCTCTTTTTCATCTTGTATTTCATTCTTTAGTTCTCTGTATTGTTTAATTTTTCTGCTGCATAATAAGATTTTAGAAGAAAATGCCATGATACACTAGCCTTACAAAGACACAACTAACAAATTTTCATAATCTTTTTGTGCCACAATATGAAACACCTTCAACCTGAAATATCTTTCAAGTAGTCATGCATCTATTCGTTTATCCATTTTATATAAACTAACCTACTTAAATAATCAAGAAAATTTGCCATTTCAGCTTTATCGTCGCGTGGTTTCTTTTGTTGAGCTACATTTTACTCTTTGATATTGATAATAGTCAAGTACATTGGATATGTGAGTGTGTTAAACATGGCTTCATGTTTGATATCAACAAGGCTTTTCCCTTTCGTATTTGAATTCAATTTTAGTTAGAGAAGATAAAAATGTTCTATAGCCTAATTTGTTTTGCTGTGATACAGTTGGCAGTATACCTAGTTATAGTTTGATCAGTGACTTGTTCAATTTATAAACACATATTTTATCTCTTTTGTGAGCTCTTTGTGTGACAACTCATTGAGTTTTTTTTTTTTTACATTTTATTGACGTAATTGCTCTCGTAGTGTAAATCTGATTGGAACACGTTTATCTTTTTAATTGGTTAATTTGTAATATGTGATCGAGAAAATTGCTTTAAATAAGGATCTTGTCTGCAGGTATTCAGTACATTGATTATTAATGTTGATTTAAAGTTCTCGTGTTGATCATGGAGCTGATATAGTGATGCTCAAAGATAAGTGTGGTTCGTGTTTAAATTAGTGTTAGTTATAAAATTAGAAAAAATATTTAAATAATTTTCTACTAAGTTAATGTATCATGAATCTTTTGCAGGTATTGAAGTGTTTAATTGAGCAACTCAAGATACAAGTTTTCATGTTTCTTCTAATTTTTTAGTGTTAGATGAATAACTTATAGCTTTAACGTTGGATGCTAGATTTCTTGAAGGGTTGTGTAAACAATATAATAATTATATTGTGTAATATAATTCTGCTGATGGGATTTTAATTCAAAATTAATCAGATGTGTTTGATTTTCTATTAGAAACTTTATATCATTCTAGAGTTTTGGGAGTGAGAAAGATTAGCACTAAATTGATAGTCCCATAAATCACATTCAGTGACCAGATTCTGTTGTCAATTGCAAAATTTAAGGACCATAATTGGTCCCTAATGAATACCAGGGGACTATAAATAACTCCTTACAATGCTACAGATCATGAAATAGCGACCAGAAATTTGGTCCCTAAAAGTATTTTAGGGACCAAATTTATTTGGGTCCCTAATTACTATTAGGGACCAGTTCTCAAATCTCGTCGTTGTTGACTTTTAGCGAAGAATCCAATAGAGACGGGTGGCGACCAGATTTTTCTGGTCTCTATTGAATTTTTGGGACCAGAAACAAACCTTTAGGGATCATTTTTCCCTTCCTTACTGGCCATTTTTCTTGTAGTGATAGTTTCCACCTTTTTACAGTTGTCTACATATTAAGACTTTGTTGTCAAATGAGTATAGTGTTTTATAAAAGTTGTGTAGAAACTCGATATAAATATGCCTTCCATAAGATGTGGCTATAGTAGATCATTATCAATTTTGTAATGTATACCTATACAAAGTAATAATTATTTTTGATGTATATAAATCATAATTACCCTTATATAGTCTTTTTCTCATTTGGCTGATTCAAAATTAATCGTTACTGCCAACTTTAATGTATGTAAAGATGAGATAGTTTATTTCGTACATAATAGTAATGCAATAAGAATACGAAGCTAATTATTAAACAATAAAAATAACAACACATGATACGAAGGGGAAGTTTTCTTCTTCCTAGAAGAAACCAATTTATTACTCTACATTGTTGCAATTCCATCGAGCATACCCAACTTCCAAAATACATCTTCTTGAATATAATTCCAAAAAGGTGATGCTCAGTGAAGTTGCAACGTGTTGTTATAAAACTCATTCCTAAATTATTTCAAGAAAGGCCTTTAACACAATCATATATTTGATACTTTAATGGTTGATTCAAGTTTTAGGATTAGTTGTATTCCTAATTAAGATTTGGGGGTCTTAATTCAACTAATTTATTTTACTATTAGTCTATTTTATTCATTCAGTTGAAATCACCATATTACTTTTAATACGTACAATATTCTTAAATCGTGACACTGAAATGCTGCAACAAATTGAGATATAAGCGACAATCAAGCGCTCACATGTTTGTTTTTAAGACCTAACGTAGTCAATGCTTTGCCTAGACTTGCTAACTAAACACTGTCCAACTAATGTTGGGTTCATCACTGTTTACTTCTTCGCTTTGTTCTTAGTGCCACCTTCTAACTAGTAGTTTATATTACTATTACTCTTTTATTCATTCAGTTGAAATCACTGTATTACTTTTAATAGGTGTAATATGCTTAAATCATGACACTTAAATGGTGCCACAAATTGTGATAAATAAGCTACACTCAAGTGCTGACATGATTCTTTTTAAGACCTAACGTAGTCAATGCTTTACCTAGACATGCTAACTAAACATTGTGCAAATGATGTTCGGTTCAACACTGTTTACTTCTTGGCTTATAGTGAAGAGGGTTTTGCTCCGTATACATAGTTTATGAGGTACCGGGGTTCAAAAGATTGTGCTAGGGCTGTAAACTTTGGTAATGGAACCAGCTTATTCTTAGTGCCACCTTCTAACTTTCTTATGACGGTTCTGAAAAGTGTTAGTCCAAAACTTTAAAATCACACCATAAACCTATTACGGACAAACAACTTTTAGAACCTTCTTAAAGCAGTTAGTTGCACCAAGAACAAGAAGGTTCCATCACCAAATTTTGCAAACCTAGCACAATCTTTTGATCACATGTACCTGATTAATTCTTTATACGAAGCAAAATCCTCTAACTATAAGGCAAGAACCAAACAATGATGAACTCAACATCATTTCTGCAATGCTTAGTTATCATGTCTTGTATCTATCTGGCAGAGCAATTGACTACGTTAGGTCTTAAAAATGAAACATGTCAACACTTGAGTGTAGCTTATTTATTTCAAATTTATGACAAAATTTAAGTGTTAGAATTTAAGCTTATTAAACCCATAAAAAGTAATAAAATGCATGCAACTGAATGAAGAAAAAGCAATAAGAATTAAATATATTAGTTTTAGATTAGTTGAACCAAGACCCAAAAGGCTTAATTAAGAAACAAACTAATCCTTAAACTTCTATTAGCCTTGGAAAGATTAAATATATGTTTCCGCAAAAATCCTTTCTTGACATACTGTTGGAATGTTTGAATAACAAGATACCATCCCATAGAGCATCACCTAGCAGGAATTATTGTTATATCCCTAATATTTTGAAATAAGTTGCAACGTCGTAGGACTCAAAAAACAACTAATTTATTTAAATATTTTAAAATTTTAGAGTCACCACCTATTTTAGGAAAAATAGGAAACATGTTAATTAATTAATAAATAAATATTAATATATGAAATCAATTAGATTCTAGGTAAGCGTTCATATGATCACGAAGGAATGGAATTAGCACCCTTGAGAATCCACAATTGTAGGTCCTGACTGAACTCATTTTCTTAATTGAGGAGGAGATAAAAATTAATTTCACAATTATACTAACATGAAATATGTATATATAAATAATATAGTAAAATTTAAACATGAAATATGGTGAAATATTTACTGATTGTCAATAATATAGATAATGATTGATAAAACATTCAAAAAGTATTCAAACTTTTCTTTCGAATATCTTCAATGGAAAACAATTCTAGATACTTGTAATAAACACTTAAGCAAAGTATTACAACTGAATTAATATGAATCAAAAGAAATAATATTAATAGTAATAATAATAATAAATAAGTAAAAATAAAACTCTTTTTATGTATATTTGAGTAAGGTCTTAAAATTCCAAAAAAAAATTGTCATGGGCCATTGACAAAATATTCATTCGATATTATAGTAAAAGAATGAAATGAATCATTATTATCAATAATAAGCTATCTATAATTCTTTTTAATCACATTAGAAACACAGTGTTATAATTTCAAATAATGGTCAACGAACGATAGTGGTCTAATGAGTGATGGATCAAAGTTCCCCAAACAGATAACAAGTTCCAGCAACAAAAAATTCCTCAACAATGTGTCAGGTAGTAAATGATTAATGTTGAACACATCTAAAACAATGAAAAATAAGCAATATAAAATAGAAATTAAATAACAAACATTCACTATACAGCAAAATGATGGAAAATAACAAAGTAACAGAATCAAATTAACACAAACAATTAGCCAAAAATTGCAAAAACAATACCATAAAAATATTTTTAAAATCTAGATATGCTATAAAAAAAAATATAACCATGGTAAATAAAAAACATATCTACCATACAAGACATGAAATACCAATAAAAAATAAAAGATGAAACAGATCAGAGATACCAACAAAACTGTGCTAGAGAAAAAGTTTGTAGGTAAAGTTGATTTTTCATGTAATCGCCGGATCTCTGACTCTCTATTCAAATCTCAATAGTGTACATCATCGATATTTCGACCTGTAACAAAAAAAACTTTAGTTGGAGGATAGGGGAAGAGGATGTTGGTTGGGTCTCTGGAGCTGTGGTGATTTGATGTCGTTAGTGGTTTTCCCGAGAAAGTTTATCAGAACATTTTTTGTTGGCGTTTTAGCATGAAATTTGTATCAATCGATAGATCTTGAAGAGATCTACATACCTATGTAAGTTGTGTTGGATGAAGATGACTTAAATTTTTGAATTATAGAAAGAAAGTGGCAGCTGATGTTTTTTTCTTCTCAGATTTATGGAATTTGGTTAAGAATAAAAGGAAATTATTTGTGGGTTCATGTAGAGGATTGTGAGCGGAAGAAGTGGTAAACTTTGGGCCCATTTTGAGGTAGACATCTGAATTACTGGTGGTAATGAGCGGTGATAAGTTCAGTGAGAAACTTCTCACCAAAAATTCGGCATGAAATTTATATCAAATAATAGATATTGAAGAGACCTACATGCCTATGTAAGTTGTGTGGTATGAAGATGGCCTGAACTTTAGGAATTAAAAAAAGAAAGTGATTTTGGTGTTTGATTTTTCTCAGATCTATGGAGGTTGGCTAAGAATCAGAGGAAATGATAATTTGTGAATTCATGTAGAATGTGAGAGGGTCGACAAATGGTGAAACTTTGGATCCATTGGTAGATTACCGAATGGGGTCTAGCGGTGGTGTGCAGCGGTCCAACGGTAGCTAAAAGGAAGGAGAAAAAGATGAAAACCTAAAATTCATCCGCCACTTTATTTAGGAGAAAAGAAGAGTGTTATAATGGCAACAAAGTCACCCTACTTACAAGACCATGGGCTTCCTAAATTAATTTCTCTTTGTTTGCATTACTTTATGTATATTTGAATATATTCAGAGACTTCACTAAAAATAATAAATATAAATAAGTTATATAGAATGTAATTAATGTCATGTAAATATGTGATTCAAATAAAAATAATAATTTAATGAAACTAACATTTTATTTATACACGACACACTATGACAAGAATAGTGGTAATAAAATTAATCAAAATGAATAGATAAAAATCCTAATATTTTTAGAAATAAGGTTATTTATCGATATATTGTAAAAAAATATATATAAAAAATACTTTTTACTATTTGATGAATTAAAAATGTAAAACTATCAATTTTTAAAATATCGGATTAAAACTGGGTGTCCACAATGATCTCCAAGCAATAGTAGTTTGGCATTTGGTGATGCTTGATGGAATTTCAACAAATCTTATAAATAGAGGTTTTTTCTTCTAAGAATAAAACTTTTCTCTTCTTATAAAGTGTTTTATTCTTCATATTTAATTATCCACTTCATGTTCTTCCTGCATTGATTTGTCCTAATATTTATTGATGATGGTGATTTTAAAGTTAGCACACCATATAATTAATGGTACATCTTTACGAACCAAAGTCCAATCAACTTCAATATGTCGATGAACCACAATAACATCCTCTCAAGTTGTATATGATGAGATGAAAAGGTATCACAAATGAACTATAATCATGTTACTAGAGAAGAGTTGATGTTGCCTTTAATACTTGCATTAGTAATGCTTGTATTAGTCGTACATAGATTATTTCTCGTGCACTGTCTTGTTTGATGTATTAAAAATAGCATGTATTGCATGAAAATATTCATTTATAAAAATATCCTCCACAATTATGGTGAAAAGATGTAAAAGGGCTTTTGAGGGGTAATTAGATCTGTAATCATGCTAATGCATGCATTAAATTCCTTTGCATTACTAATACCTAGAAATCCACGGTATTAGTAATACAATCATCAATACACAATAGAGTGTATAACTAATGCAAGCAGTAGTTGCACGGAACATGAAAATATGCACCAAACAAGGTGCATGCATAGAGAGGTCGTCCTCAAATATTGACCTCTTCAAACATTTGTCAAGGTATTGTTCTCAACTCAACCCCAAGGAAGACATCAAAATGATGTGAGTAGTTCTGGATATCTCATGGCACAAATGTATTAGGATATTATGGTTCAATTTTTCCTCAACAACTGACGTATCTTTCTTCACTTTCAAACAACATTCACGATATTAATGTTTCTCAGTGATAAGATGGAATGCCTAGCCTTAGTGGTGGAGTAGGAGTTGTATTCTGGACTTACAGACTTCTACCCATCATGTTCAAGAATTTGGTATTGGTCCTCTCATTTCATGTTTCATAGATTATCATTTTCTTGAATTAATTTATGCTCACATTTAATAACAATTTTTGATGTTTCTAGTATCTGGATTTTGGGTTCAGGGGGTAATAGGACCTTAGTTTAGTTAAGGTGTATCTCTGGGATTTGGGTCATAGTCTAGGGAGGTACTTCTACCTTTTCCCTTTTTTATTGAATTGTAATCTTTTCATTTTAGAGTTTAGAAAACACATCACCAACTTGATGTTATGTCAGTAGTCAAGGGAGATTGTTGATTCATACAAATTAATAGTTTGTAGATTTGAAAACGACACATTAATTTTTTCTACTACAACAATAAAAACTAAGGTGAGAAAACGAAACCTACAATATCTTAGATTTTTTTCTTTAGTTTTCTCCCTTTTTGTCTTAAAAAAAGTATAAAATTTGTTAAAGTATGTTCATCATATACATGAAGACAAAATAAATAGTTGAGATATTCTCTAGAATAATCTACCAGTCATTAATTATTTTCATATAAAAGAAGTACTAGAACCCACTTCAGCTAAATGTATAAAAATATCACAAATATATATATTAAACATATTAGTGAATTAGTATTTGATAATCTTAATGGAACAATAAGAATGCTAATAATATTACTAAATTTTGGCGTACGTCTTAACATAAAGTATCAAAATATATAAATGATAATTTATGAAAAACCAATCGATGATAATTAGAACTATTTCAAAAAGTATCATATGTGTAATTCTCAATTGATTAATTTTATTACCAATATAGTACAATTTTTTTTTTAATGAATGATCAAATTAATCCATTGCCACGTAGATCCTTATCTATCTAAATTACCTTTGAAAGAAAATAAAAATGGATAATTGGAGGGATCTCCCCTCTTTAAGTGGGCGTGCATCTTGAATTCCCTTTATTTTATGACAAGAACCTTCAAAACATTTCTTGATCAAATTAGGAACTTTTATTGTCATATCTGTAAGATTTTGAGAAGATCTCACTTTCTCTACTCATTCACTTGTAACATACACGTACATATTAAATAAATGTAGAGAAGATAGACTACTAATATGATAAGAAGTATGAAAATAGAGGAATAAAGTCCTAATGATATAAGGTTGCTATTCTGGAGATATTAATTGAAATTAGGTATTGAGCCTAACTCACTCCCCAAAAGCTTGCTCAAAGGGAGGATGATTGCCCAACTCTTATAAGGAGTCCACCAATCTCATTAACCACCAATGTGAGACTTTTGTCATTATTCTTTTAACATCCCACCTCACGCTCAGTGCTTAGCATCTGGTGCAGGGCAATTTTTATTTTTGGAGCCCCCAATATTGGGTGAGATGGACCCTACTCCGATAACATGTGAGATTTAGAGAAGATCTCACTTTCTCTTATCATTCTGTTGTAACATACACATACATATTAAATAGATATAGATGAGATAGAATCGTAATATAATAAGATGTTTATAAATAGAAGAAATAAACTCCTAATGCTAAAAGGTTGCTATTCTGGAGATATAACATGAAATTAGGCATTGGGCCTAACTCACATTCTAAAAGCTAGCTCAAAGGGTGGATGATTGTCAAAGTCTTATAAGGAGTCCACCAATCTCATTAACTATCAATGTAGAATTTTTGTCATTCTTTTAATATCCCACCTCATGCCCAGTGCTTAGCATCTGGTGCGTGGGCAATTTTTATTTTTGGAGCCCAAACATTGGATGAGATTGACTCTGCTCTTATACCGTATGAGATTTGAAGAAGATCTCATGTTCTCTACTCATTCAGTTGTAACATAGACATACATATTGGATAGATAAAGAAGATATATACTCCTAAAATGATAAGAAGTCAGCAAACACTTGAAATAAACTCCTAATGATATAAGGTTGTTATCCTAGAGATATCCTTAAACTATCTAGACACTGTCATTCCATTCTTTTGATTTTTTTTGTGTTGGTGTTTTCTTTCAAATGTTTTCTGGATTCCTTATCTATAGAATAGAAATTTAGGAAACCTCCTTCTCTTTTAATAAAAGGAGAAGATGAGAGAGGTCTTTCGAATGTTGTTTGAGTTTATCGAATCTGCATTTATGGATATTCTAATCAAAAAGCCATAGCTTGTTTATTGGTAACTCAAGTGATATGCATTCAAAAGTTTCAACCGAAATGTCTATGAGTGTATCATAGTGTCACGCCCCAAACTCGAGGGGCGCAACTGGCTCCTAATGCCAAAACTCAGGCCCGAGCCGACCCTGTTAAACCATTTGCTACTAGCGCATGGCAGCCACACGCAATCAAGAAATCAAACAAGTATATCTCGGCTTAAAACTAAGTCATCGGCCGACAAGGCCCTTGTCAACTGATCTATAAAAGAAACAGCTACTCCCAGGAGAACATATAAATAAATAGTCAACTAGCACATAAGTCCTGATTGGGCCGTGGAGGCCATCATGATATTTATACCAAAACTAAAAGCAGGTATATATCAATACAATACATCAAATAGCTCACAAGCTTCCGCAAACCAACAACATAGGCCAGTGTGGCCATAACGTAGCTATAAACCCCACACACTAGTCTGCAAGACTCTAAGAGTAGTAAAGATTGGTGGGACAGGGCCCCAGCCTACCCATAAAGATATATAAATAAAAAGGGTAACAAACCTCCCAACTCTGGCAGCTCCGGAGGAAAGGGGCTAGCCAACCGGATAAAAGTCAATCCTGCTGTTGAGGAGGTCTACTCAGTTATCTATCAGGACCTGCATGCATGAATGCAGCGCCCCCAAGGCCATGGGGCATCAGTACAAAATAATGTCTAGAAAAAATTAAGTCTTATACAATGTCTAAGTGGAAATACTAGAAAGATAACAACTATGTCCTCGAATATATGAGGACATACCAAGCTTCTTGAAAAGAGTCAATATCCCAAGCTTCCTCAAAAGATCTCCTCAATTCCCACCACCTACACTTATAACAATAGAGAAATATGGAGTTAGTACAATAAGTACTAAGTATGATGACTATGCAAGAAAACATGCACAACGGACATTTAGAAGGAATGTATGCTTTTAAGACCTTCTTTGACAAACCTTTACAACCACAAGCATAAATCCGCATTTCAAGTCACCATTCACAATTAAGACCATATTCACATCATTTACAACTCAATTAATTCAAGTGCACAATACTTAAACAAGATAGTAAAGTAATTCCTTCATTACCATTTAAGCCTCTATCTGAAGTCACCCTAAGCCACACTTAAGTGAATAATGAAGTGACCGCCCATACAACCTCTTCATATACACCTAAGTGTTCCTAAGAGTTACCATAGACAAGGTTTTTATCATTACATTATAACTCACTAAATCAACATTCTTTTGGGACCTTGTGAATAGAGTAAAAATTAGTAGTTCACCTACGGTTCCAATGATCCTATTTTGACCTGATTTTTTGGTCCAAATTCTTTAATTGAAAATTAGGTATCATTTTTCTTGTTTTTTGACATTTTCATTGCTATTTTGATAGTGTGGCACCGTTCAGTGGCCCTTAGAAAAAGGAAAAGATCAAGAATAGAGGTTCAAGTGCAGTTTAAGCCTTGAGGTAGGTTATGGTTCATTCTTTTTTTACTTGAATTGATTCGAACATATGTAGGTTTAGTAGTATCAGTCATTAGGAAGGCTTTAGTCTAAGGCTTTAGGTTAGCATGATCATTAGACTATACTTTCGGCCATTGGTTAGTAGCTTCGCATATAGCTGATAAGCTTAATTAAGGTTGATCCTTAGCCTTGATTGATGTTATAGAATCCTTAGAATGCTTCTAGGAGGTCGAAACTTAGGTTTATTTGTATTTGTTGACTTAGTATGGCTTCATCTCGACCTAGTGGCACCCACACTAACCCCCGGTGGGAGAACAAACAAATTAATATAATACAATCCATAGAACAATCAAAATGACCGGTTTATAAATAAATACAAGCTTTTATAATTCCAAAATCCAGTTTGCAATAACACAAAATTTGTCATCAACACTGCAGAATTAACCCCCTAGAAATTGAATGTTGTCTACCAAAACTATAACTTTTTATAATAAGGGATGCAACCTTGAAAACCCAAGAAAACATAAGTCTAAAAGCTCTAAGTTCAAAGAGATGAACTAAGAAGATAAGAGTAATATATGGAAACCCCAAAGAAGTAGCTCACCCTTGAAATCAAATTTCACTCGTCTCATAGTAGAGGTCTAGCAGGAGCCACCTAAATATACCATATACTCAAAAAAGAAAGAGAATGTGCAGTATCAGGACATAACCACCGTATACTGATAGGATCATCGACTAGTTCCAGTTATATGAAATATGAACAAGAAACTACAACTTGGGAAAATAGATAATATACAATTAAATCACACTTATAGCATAACACAGACTCTGAGTCCTCACCTTGAGTTGATATGCATATAAAAAATGAACAACCATAGCACAACAACTCAACCAGATTCTCTTATGGAACCCACACACAAATTGTTAGTGTACCAGTGCGGTACCAAAGCAAACCATATATGGATATCTTCATACTACGCATGGTATCCAAGCCAACGATTAGTATACACCAGGCATGGTATACCAGACAACCATGGGGATATCCTTTACAAGGCATGGTAACCGAGCCAACCATCAAACACACATCACAATCACAACCACAATGAATAGCAATCACACTTGTACACTGAAGTAAGCACATGCATTGCATACAATTGGCAACATTGAACATTTCAAATCATACTTTTTCCATTTACCTAATCATGTATCATGAATGTAATACTAATGAAGCACTGAAAAAGCATATATAAGATAAATGGGAAAACAAACAACCATTGCCTACCTTGAATCAAGCCTTGGAAGCTCTACTGAACATTAGTCTTCCCCTTTTTATGAATATTGGCTTGTTCCTGGTCTAAACAATAACAAAATACACAACAATGAATAATTACCTATAAATACTCGGATTATAATCAAATCCTAACTCCAGGTGATTTGCCTGATCATCCGTACAAAAACTAAGGTTTTCCACCATTAATTCAAGTCAAACTCTCTCTAAGGTCACCCAACAAGGATTCTAAGGCCTAAGAATCACAATACCAAGGTAGGGGAATGAATTACTTATCTTTACTGAAGAATTTAGTAAAAGAGTGAAGAAAATCACCCTAGGTTTCCCTTCCTCTTCCCAAAATGAGTTTTATAGAATAATGAGGGGTTCAAGAATTTCAGCATAAATTGTGATTTAACCCCGCTATAGCGGCCTAACCCACTATAGCGGCTCCGCCATAGTGTGACCACCCACTATGGTAGGAGTTAATCTACCACTATAGCGATGTGACATATGCTATGTAATATTGCATAGAACAAAAACTTGGCCTTCTCCCAAAAGTTCGTGATAAGTCAGAAATTTTGGACTCATTTTAGGCTTCTAATTCACCAGATTATATCCTCAATGGTTGTTTATGTCCATTTCTGATTCTAATCTGTTTGAATTTCATCTATGAGAGCTGTACAAAATGAGGACAAAAGAAAGCAAAGGAAGTCAAATTCATATAATCTCTAAAGTGTTCAGCTTGAAAATCCTTTTTAATATATCAAAACACATAATGATTGTAAAATGTTTCATGTCTTAATATATTTTTTTCTTCTTTCTTACAAAATTATAGTTTCCATCTTCTTACAGTTGCCTACATAGTAAGACCTTGTTGTCAAATGAGTATAGTTTTTATAAAAGTTGTATAGAAACTTGATATACATATGCCTTCCATAAGACGTGGCTAGAGTAGATCATTATCAATTTTGTGATGTATACCTATACAAAGTAATAATTATTTGTGATGTATATAAATCATAATTACACTTATATAATCTTTGTCTCGTTTGGCTGATTCAAAATTAATCGTCGCTGCCAACTTTAATGTATGTAAAGATGAGATAGTTTATTTGGTACATAATAGCAATGCAATAAGAATACAAAGCTAATGATTAAACAAGAAAAATAACAACACATGACACGAAGGGGAATTTTTCTTCTTCCTAGAAGAAAACAATTTACTACTCTGCATTGTTGCAATTCCATCGAGCATGCCCAACTTCCAAAATACATCTTCTTTAAATATAATTCCAAAAAGGTGATGCTCGGTTGAGTTGCAACGTGTTGTTATAAAACTCATTCCTAAATTATGTCAAGAAAGGCTGTTAACACAATAATATATTTGATACTTTAATGGCTGATTGAAGTTTTAGGATTAGTTGTATTCTTAATTAAGATTTGTGGGTCTTGATTAAACTTATTTGTAACTAATTTATATTACTATTAGTCTTTTTTATTCATTCAGTTGAAATCACCGTATTACTTTTAAGGGAGAAGGGAAAAATATACCCCCGAACTATTATAAATGGTATGTCAATACCCTTCGTTATACTTTAGGGCTATTCATACCCTTACCGTTAATATTTTAGGTTGTGTATACCCTTGAGGTTAACGGAGGGACACGTGGCTTCATCTAAACAATTCGACTAAATTTATTTTAATTTTATCCATAAATTAGAAACCTACCCATATGACCCGCCCATGACCCATTTATCTTAAGCAAATTTGGATAAATAATGGCTACAGGATTTCGTCACTTTTATTTCCTTCACCATATTTTCACCATTGCTTCCCGGTCGGCTCTGACACCGTGTGCGCCTCAAACCCAGGCCTCAACGCCGTCGCCATCGATGACAAACATATAATCTTGACCGGCAATTGAAAAGTCAATTTTGTAGTGTTGAAGAGAGATTGATTAATCTGGGTTGGTGATGTTGACTTTGACGGCAATGGAGCACGGGGAATCGGAGGTGGAAAAGCACCCAAGATCTCCCCAAGTCCATGTTGATTCCATCTGTGATCTACCTGAACTATTTTTCCGGCGAATACAAGCAAAAAACATCGGCAGCGAATCCAATTCTTAATTTCTCATACATTTCTGTATTTTCATTCATTCTCTGATCTTTGTTGTGTAATCACCATTCTCCATCGCATCTATGTTGAAATAAAAAGTTCTGATTTGCAAATGTTAGAGGGATGAATTTGATCACAAAGTTGGTGAAAAATAAAAATTGAAATTCGGTGCAGTATTCAATGAAATTATTTTAGTGCATTTGGGTGGTTTTGGGTTATGATTTAGGTATGACCGTATGGGTTTTTAAATTATCGGGTCATGTGGGTTTGATTATGGGTGGGTTTTTAATTTATGGATAAAAATTAAAATAAATTTAGTTGAACCGTTTAGATGAAGCCACGTGTCCCTCCGTTAACCTCAAGGGTATAAACAACCTAAAATATTAACGGTAAGGGTATGAATAGCCCTATAGTATAACCAAGGGTATTGATGTACCATTTATAATAATTCGGGGGTATATTTTTCCCTTCTCCGTACTTTTAATAGGTGTAATTTGCTTAAAGCATGACACTGAAATGTTGCCACAAATTGAGATATAAGCTACACTCAAGTGCTCACATGTTTATTTTTAAGACCTAACGGAGTCAATGCTTCGCCTAGACTTTCTAACTAAACATTGTCCAACTAATCTTGGGTTCAACATTGTTTACTTCTTGGCTTATGGTGAAGAGGGTTTTGCTCTATATACATAGTTTATGAGGTACTTGGGTTCAAAAGATCGTGCTAGGGTTGCAAATTTTGGTGTTGGAACCTCCTTGTTCTTAGTGGCACCTTTTGACTTCCTTATGAAGGTTCTAAAACGTGTTAGTCCAAAACATTCAAATCACACAATAAAGCTATTATAGACCAACAACTTTAGAACCTTCTTAAAGAAGTCAGAAGGTGGCAACAAGAACAAGAAGGTTCCATCACCAAATTTTACAACCCTAGCACAATCTTTTGAACACAGGTACCTCAAAAACTTTGTATACGAAGAAAAATCCTCTTCACTATAAGGCAAGAAGCAAAAAATGATGAACCCAACATCATTTCTGCAGTGCTTAGTTAGCATGTCTAGTCTGTATCTGCCAGAGCAATTGAGTACACTAGGTCTTAAAAATGAAACATGTCAGCATTTGAGTGTAGCTTCTTTATTTCAAATTTGTGACAACATTTAAATGTCGAAATTTTAAGCTTATTAAATCCATTAAGAGTAATATAATGCATGCAACTGAATGAAGAAAAATCAATAAGAATTAAATATATTAGTTTTTTGATTAGTTGAACCAAGACCCTAAAGACTTAATTAAGAAGAAAACTAATCCTGAAACTTCAATTAGGCTAATAAAGATTAAACATATGCTTGTGCAAAAAGCCTTTCTTGACATATATCGGAAATTTTTTCTAGAATAACAAGATACAATTCCATAGAGCATCACCTAACAAGAATCATTGTTATATCCCTCATATTTTTAAATTAGCTGCAACGTCGTGGGACTAAAAGTGTAGAGTCACCACCTATTATAGGAAAAATAGGAAAAACGTTAATTAATTGATAAATAAATACTAATATACGAAACAAATTAGATTCTAGGTAAGGGTTCATGTGATTACGAAGGAAGGGAATTAGGACCCTTGAGTAGCCACAAATGTGGGTCCCAACTGAACTCATTTTCTTAATTGAGGAGGAGATAAAAATTGGTTTCAAAAGTATGCTAACATGAAATATGTATAAATAAATAATATTGTAAAATTTAAACATGAACAATGGTGAAATATTTACCAATTGTCAATAATACAGATAATGATGAATAAAAAATTCAAAAAGTATTCAAACTTTCTTTCAAATATCTTCTTTGGAAAACAATTCTAAATATTTATAATAAACACTTAATAAAATTATTACAAATGAATTAAGATGAACAAAATAAATAATAATAATAAACAAGTAAAAAATAAAACTCATTTTATGTACATATAAGGTCTTGAAATTCTGAATTTTTTTTCCTCATGACATAAAGTAAAAGGATCTAATGATCATTATTATCAAAATAAACTATCTATAACTCTTTTTAATCACATTAGAAATATAGTGACACAACTTCAAAAAATGGTCAACGAACAATAGAGATTTAATGAGTTATGGATCAAAGTTCCACAAACAGATAACAAGTTCCAACAACAAAAGATTCATCAACATTGTGTCAGCTAGTAAATAAATATTGTTCAACACATCTGAACCAATGAACAATAAGCAATACAAAATAGCAATTAAATAACATTCACCATACAGAGAAGTGATAGAAATAACAAAGCAACAGAATCAAATTAACACAAAAAAATTAGCATAAAATTGTAAAAGCAATACCATAAAAGTATAAAGAATTGATATATCCTATAATAAATATAACCATGGTAACTACAAAACATATCTATCATACAATACATGAAATACCAATAAAAATAAATAAAAGGTGAAACAGACCAAAGATACTAACAAAGTTGCGCTAGGCAAAAAGTTTGTTGGTAAAGTTGATTGCTCATGTAATCACCCATCTCTAACTCTCTATCCAAATCTCAATAGAGTACATCCCCAAAATTTTGACCTGCAAAAAAAAATTAGTTGGGGGATAGGGGAGAGGACGTTGGTTGGGTCTCGCTGGAGCCTGTGGCGGAGCCAGGATTTCAATAAGGAGGTCCAAAATCTAAAAAAATAGACACATGAAATTGCCAAAGGGAGTTCGACATCTACTATATAAATCTAAAAATTATTTTAACCAAGTATATATCATATAATTTTCCGCCGAAGGGGGTTAGGATGAACTCACTAATTGTAAGGTGGCTCCGCCACTGGCTGGAGCTGTGGTGGTTTGATATCGTTAGTGGTTTTGCTGAGAAAGTTCATCGAAACATTTCTTTTCGGAGTTTTAGCATGAAATTTGCATTGAATGAGAGATCTTGAAGAGATCTACATACCTATGTAAGTTGTGTGGGAAGAAAATAACTTGAACTTTATGAATTTCAGAAAGAAACTGACAGTTGATGTTCTTTTTTTTTCTAAGATCAATGGACTCTAGTTAAAAAGAAAAGGAAATTATTTGTGGATTCATGTAGAGGACAGTGAGGGGAAAAAGTGGTAAATTTTGGGGCCATTTTTGGGAAAATTCTCACCAGAAATTTGGCATGAAATTTATATCAAATGATAGCTATTGAAGAGACCTGCATGTCTATGTAAGTGGTATGGTATGAAGATGACCTGAACTTCACGAATTTAAAAAAGAAAGTGGTTGTGGGTGTTTGATTTTTCTCAGATCTACAGAGTTTGGCTAAGAATCAACGGAAATGATAATTTTTGAATTCATGTAGAGGGTGAGAGAAACATGTTGTGAAATTTGGGTCCATTTGTAAATTCCCGACCGGAGTCCGATGGTGGTGGGTAGTGGTTCGACGACAGTTGAAAGGGAGGAGAAGAAGATGAAACCCTGAAATCTATCCATTTCTGATTCTAATCTATTTGAATTTCATCTATGAGAGCTTAAGTATAAAATGAGGACAGAAGAAAGTAAAACAAGTCAAATTCATATAATATCTAAAGTGTTCAACTTGAAAATCCTTTGTGATATATCAAGACACATGATGTAAATGTCGACGCCATGATCGTAAATGTTTCATGTCTTAATATTTTTTTCTTCTTTCTTAAAAATTTGTAGTTTCCACCTTTTTACATCTACCTACATATCAAGACTTTGTTGTCGAATGAGAATAGTGTTTTATAAATGTTGTATAGAAACTCGATAGACATATGCCTTCCATAAGATGTGGCTATAGTAGGTCATTATCAATTTTGTGATTTATACCTATACGAAATTAATAATTATTTGTGATGTATATAAATCATAATTACACATATATACTCTTTGTATCATTTGGCTGATTCAAAATTAATTGTTGCTGCCAACTTTAATGTAAGTAAAGATGAGATAGTTTATTCGGTACATAATTGAAATGCAATAAAAATACGAAACCAATGATTAAACAAGAAAAATAACAACACATGATAGGAAGGGGAAGTTTTCTTCTTCATAGAAGAAAATAATTTACTACTCTAAATTGTTGCATTTCCATCAAGCATGACCAGCTTCCAAAATACATTTTCTTGAATATGATTCCTACAAGGTGATGCTCGGTGGAGTTCCAACATGTTTTTATAAAAATCACTCCTAAATTATGTCAAAAAAGGTTGTTAGCACAATCATATATTTGATTTTTTTATGGCTAATTGAAGTTTTAGGATTAGCTGTATTCTTAATTAAGATTTGTGGGTCTTCATTCAACTAATTTGTAACTTATTTTTATATTAGTACTACTCCTTTTATTGATTCAGTTGAAATCACCGTATTACTTATAATAGGTGCAATATGCTTAAATCGTGACACTTAACTACCACAAATTGAGATAAATAAGCTACACTCAACTGCTGACATGGTTCTTTTTAAGACCTAACTTAGTCAATGCTTTGCCTAGACATGCTAACTAAACATTGTGCAAATGATGCTGGGTTCAACACAGTTTACTTCTTGGCTTATAGTGAAGAGGGTTTTTTTTCGTATACATAGTTTATGAGGTAACTTGGTTCAAAAGATCGTGCTAGGGTTGCAAAATTGGTGATGGAACCACCTTGTTCTTAGTGTTGACTTCCTTATGAAGGTTCTGAAAAGTGTAAGTCTAAAACTTTAAAATCACACATAAAGCTATTACAGACCAATAACTTTTAGAACCTTCTTAAAGAAGTCAAAAGGTGGCACCAAGAACAAGAAGGTTCCATCACCAAATTTTGCAACCCTAGCACAATCTTTTGAACACAAGTATCTCATAAACTCTATATACAAAGCAAAATCCTCTACACTATAAGGCAAGAAACAAAAAATGATGAACCCAACATCATTTCTATAGTGCTTAGTTAGCATAGCTAGTCTCTATTTGGCAGAGAAATTGACTATGTTAGGTCTTAATAATGAAACAGTGTACCTTATTTATTTCAAATTCGTGACAACATTTAAGAGTCGAAATTTGAGCTTATTAGACGTATTAAAAGTAATACAAAGCATGCAACTGAATGAATAAAAAGCAATAAGAATTTAATATATTAGTTTTAGATTAGTTGAACCAAGACCCAAAAGTCTTCATTAAGAAAAAACTAATCCTAAAACCTCAATTAGCCCAAGAAAGATTAAACATATGCTTGTGTAAAAAGCCTTTCTTGACATATATTGGGAATGTTTTCTAGAATAACAAGATACAATTCCATAGAACATCACCTAGCAAGAATCATTGTTATATCACTAATATTTTCAAATAAGTTGCAATGTCTTGGGACTCAAAAAACAACTAATTAATTTAAATAATTTAAAATTTTAGAGTCACCACCTATTTTAGGAAAAACAAAAAACATTCTAATTAATTAAAATATAAATGTTAATATACTAAACCAATTAGATTCTAGGTAAGAGTTCATGTGATTACGAAGGAATATAATTAGCAACCTTAAGAATCCACAACGGTGGGTCCTCACTGAATTCATTTCTTTTAATTTAGGAGGAGATAAAGTTAATTTCACAAGTATACTAACATGAAATATGTATATATAAATAATATATTAAAATTTAAACATGAAAGATGGTGAAATATTTACCTATTGTCAATAATATAGATAATGATAAATACAAAATTCAAAAAGTATTTAAACTTTTCTTTGAATATCTTCTTTGAAAAACAACTCTAGATACTTGTAATAAACACGTAATAAAAGTATTACAAATGAATTAATATGAATCAAAAGAAAGCCTATCAGTGCCGGAAGGTCAACCAACAAAGCGGTGAGACATAAGTAAGCATGTCTTACCAACTAGTGACGTGTTTTAAAGTCGTGCGAGCCTAGGCCAATAGCGGATAATATTACTAGCAGACTGGGCTGTTACGAATGATATCATCATCATTCATGTGTTTGCCTTGTCGATGTGGGCTAGAGTTCGAATGAGCTTATACAAATCCTGATAAGGCGCGACAAACCTCAATGATGAGTCTAGGCAAATTCCATACGGTGGGACAAACCTCAACGAGGATGCTGAGTCCATAGAGGGGGGTGTATGTAACCCCCCAACTTAAAACAAGAAGTCCCACATAAGAAAAACACAGGATATATTTTGGGTATGTAAGTAAGTAGGTCTTACCTACTAGTGACGCATTTTAATGCCGTGTGAGCCTAGTCCAAGAGCAGACAATATCACTAGTGGGTTGGACCTTTAAAATACGGCACCAATGTAAACTAAATCTTGTATGTCAGTTTGTACTACAAATAAAATGTGCAAAATAATTATGCAGTTGACAATAATATTCAGAGAGTAAGAAGCAATAATACAAAGATAATCGACAATATCTTTCAAGTATTTCAAAGTTTATTCAACTGTGTATAGCATGATTTCTATGTACGTCAATTTTATAAGTTATATTGAGGAATACTAAATAATGTCATAAATGATAACATTAACCATTAAGATAATCATGAAGGTTATGATGGTTTGAGTTACAAGCATTGTAATGAGAAGCAGCGGAAATAACTTCTGAGAGATTATGGACATCCATCATAAGTGTAATATTTTTCATAATAGGATGGATGTTACTTTATTGGCAAAAGGCATAAATTGCCCCCTAAAGGAATACCCAAAAGTCATTTACACACTTTAACTAATGGGGTGACCTATTACACACCTTAAGTACATAAAAGTATATTTATTTCCCCCTTCCGTCACCCAACCCAGGACATTATGCCTAGAGTGAAAGCCACTCGCCTCCTAGTTAAGCCACGTAATAAAAGACCCCAATCCGATTCATTTGACCCAAACCCGTTTCTTTTCACCCAAACCCGTTTCTTTTCACCCAAACCCGATTTTTTTCACCCAAATCCATTTTATTTTACCCTAGTCCATTTATTTCACCCACCCGTTTCCTTTCTCTAAGAACACCAAAACCTAATCGAAAAAATTCATCTGTAAATCCTAATTTTAGCTAAAGATTTCTTCGATTTTGTGGTGTTTTTGAAGCATCCTTATAGTTATATTTGAAGAACATTGTCGATCGAGGCGTTCATCGTTTGGTGGAAGCAAATCGGTGGTTACTAGGGTTTGGTGGGTACAATCGAGGCGTTCATCGTTCATAATTTGTTGTCGTCTCCATATTTGAAAGGTCAGTCAAACATTTCTAGGGTTACTTCATAGTTCATACTTTTTAGCTTAGGGTTATTTCGTCTTTATATTTTTTTCAAGTTTACTGTATGTCGTCTTTCATTCACATGATTCCCCGTTGTTGTTGTATGAATTTTTGTTATTGTATATGTTTTGTCGTTGTTGTTGAGGGTTAACTGATAACATAATTTTCAGGTTAAAATGTCTTTTGAATTGATTACTTTGAGATTTTACCACGGTGGTGTTATTAAGATTGGAAAAAAGGAATACAAGGGGAAACCATATCATGGTGGAGGAGTTTATGAGTTTTTAGATGTTGATATAGATAGGTTATCTTATTTTGAATTGAGGGATTGTCTGAAAGAGTTGGGGAATGAACCTAGACAATGTGTTGTATGTAAAACTTCCTAGAAGTACTGCTATGTTAGAAATCAAATCTGACTATGATACTACTTTAATTGCCGAGTGTTTGAGTCATGGAGATATTTTGGACTGTTTTGTGTGTCACTTTGTTGCTGATCCTGTTTTGGTCCCACCTTTATTGGAATATGGGGAAAGTGGAGTAAGTGAGGGAGCATCTCAAAACAGTGGGCCTAATGCATCTTTTGATGCTGAATTAGAACCAACATATGAGGCCCAAGAAAATGCCACACATGAGGCCCAAGAAAATGCCTCAAACCTTGCCTCAAACCCTGCCCCTGCTTATGCCCCTGCCCCTATCCATCCTTCTACTGATCCAACTCTTGACCATGTTCATCCTTCCTCTGATCCAATTCCTGACCCTGTCCATCCTTCTAATGAACAAGATTCAGATAGAGAATCATTGAATGGGGGGGATTTAATGGGAGTGATGTAGATGATGAACTAAGAAGTTTTAGGGAGGAAAGGAGTAAAAGAAAGAGAAGGAAAAGGGGAGAAAGATCTCCATTGCCTGATGATGTCAAGTTAGGAACAGAAAAAAAGGGCCAGATGCTGGGTATGATGAATCTACAGGTGGTAATAGAAATAACTTAGAAGGCAAGTTACCTAGTGATGAGCCTTATTATCCCTCAGATGAAGCTGCTAGTTTTGAAACAGATCCAGATGCTTTCAATGATGATGAAGAAGAGGTTCAACAAACAGAGAGAGTTAAGCCAAGAAGGAGAAAGAAGGTGAATAGAGTTGTATTTGATGCATCTTCTCAGAAAGTAGTGTGGGAATTGGGTCTTGTATTTGAAAGTGTTAATGAGTTTAGATCTGCTGTTACCAAATATGTTGCTGCTGAACATGTTGCAATTGAAATGTATATTAATGAACCAACAAGGGTAAGGGTTAGGTGTACAGTTGGTTGTCCTTGGGTTTTATTTGCTAGTTTTGATTCTAGGACAGATAATTTTGTTGTAAAGACATACAATCCAGTTCACAAATGTGATCCTACTAATAGGAACAAGCTTTGTAATAGCAAGTTCTTATCTAGTCACTACAGTGAAAGGATAAAGGAACAACCTGACATTAGAATCTTTGAGTTTCAAGGGCTTATTAAAAAAGAATTGGATTTATATGTTGGAAGAACAGTGTGTAGGAGAGCAAGAAACAAAGTATTACAGGAGTTAATGGGTGACTATGTTCTTGAGTTTGGGAGGATTTTGGACTACAAAGATGAGTTGCTAAGAACTAATCCAGGTAGTACATGTGTAGTCAAGCTTCAAGAAGAAACATTTGAAAAAGGTAGAAAAATGTTTCAAGGCTTCTACATATGTTTTGATGCAATGAAGAAGTCCTTCTTGGCTGGTTGTAGGAGGTGCATTGGTTTGGATGGTTGTTTTCTAAAGGGAGTATCTAAAGGTCAATTATTGGTTGTTGTTTGTAAAGATGGGAACAATCAAATGCTACTACTGGCTTGGGCAGTAGTTGAAGTTGAAAATAAGTTTACTTGGGCTTGGTTTGTCAAACTTCTAAAGGAAGATCTTCAATTGGGAGATGGTACAGACCTCACAATCATATCAGATATGCAAAAGGTTAGAATATTTATTGATTTTTTTGATTTATTTCATGTCTTGAATGCCATTTATTTATAAATGTCTTAGTTTCTTAGTTTTATGTCTTGAATTTTCTTATAGGGTCTTGAAATTGCCATAACTGATCATTTGCCAAATGTTGAGCATAGAATGTGTGCTAGACACATCCTTGCTAACTGGTCAAAGAGATGGAGAGGTCTTGAGAGAAAGAAATGTTTCTGGAGGTGTGCAAGGTCTACTTTTGAGGCTGAGTTAAAAGATAACATTAGTTATATTAAAAGGTTGGGCAATAATATAGTTGATCACTTGTTGTATTATAATCCTGAAAGATAAAGCAAGCTTTACTTCAATTTTACCTCAAAATGTGATGTTGTAGACAATAACATGGTTGAATGTTTCAATTCATGGATATTAGCAGCAAGGCATAAGACTATAATTACAATGCTTGAAGAAATTAGGGTGAAAATGTTGAAAAGAATAGGGCAGATGAGAGAGTTTTGCAATACTTGGATATGCGACATTTCTCCAATGGCAATGAAGGTTCTACAAGATAACACAGCTAAGTCTATGAAATGCAGCATTGAATGGAATTCAGATACAGGGTATGAGGTACTTCATGGACCATACAGACATGTAGTTGATATTCAAAGGCAAATATGCAGCTGTAGAGCATGGATGTTGAAAGGCATACCATGTCCTCATGCAATAGCTGCTCTTCACCATAGGAAATTGGACCCAATCAACTACATTTCTCATTGGTATAACAGAGAAACATACATGAAGACATACAACTACTTCATTCAGCCAGTTATGAATCTGAAAATGTGGCCAGAATCACAAAACATCTCTGTGATACCACCACCTGTTAGGAAGATGCCAGGAAGGCCTGGCAAGAAAAGGAAGAAAGAGCAAGGTGAAACCAGTAAAAATGGAAAATTATCCAAAAGAAGGATTGAGATGTCATGCAGCACTTGTCATAACAAGGGTCACAATAAAAGAAAGTGTCCTCTTGGTGCACCTGCTTCTGGCACAAGCTTTACTGCTGGACCAAGTTCAAGACCTGTTGTTGGACCAAGTTCAAGACCTCCTTCTGGCCCTGCTGCACCAAGTTCAAGACCTCCTTCTGGCCCTGATGCTGCACCAACATCAACACAAACTGTTGTCCCTGCTGCTGCACCAACATCAACACAAATTGCTAGCCCAAGAGTAACACTTAATGCTCCAACTGAAAGAGGAAGGGGTAGACCAAAGGGTTCAACAGAAAAGGTGATATAGTTTCCTTTATTTACTTCATGTATAAGTTTTAAATAAGTTTCTTTACTGAATATTTTGTTATTTTTTAGGGTAGTGTTGCTAGCAGAATAAGAATGGTTAGAATGGGTGCACTACACACACAAAGTGGTGCTACTATTATTAATGTAAGTTCCCTATTTCTATACTTAAATATCATTTATTATTTTTTCTTTAATCACAAATTAAGATTATTTATATTCATTTGAACAGCCTGGAATGCCTAGTGAAAGATTTAGAAATGTGAAGTATTCAGCAGTTGTCACTGGAGATCTTGGACATAAACCACCATGTGGTGTGAAATGGAAGGGAAAACAAGCTATGACCTCAAGCCAACTTGAAGAGATGAGGGGAACAAAACAAATGGAGACTAGGTCTAAGGCTGCACATTTGAGCCTAGAGAGCTCCAATGCAATCTAACTTGTTTTGGTAGATTTTTGTTAGTAATGCAATGTAGACATTTGTTTTGCTGGGTGATAGACAATGCAATACACTTTATCCCTATTTAGTACCCTTATATTTAAGACAATGAATTGCAGTTGTGACTGCATTTTGATTTGTGGTGTTTGATTATGTAACTGCTTTGACATATATTAACTTCTATTTTGATTAATGATTATGCAGTTATGAATGTCTGTTTATGTAATAATATTGCTTCTCTTTTAGTGATGGTTTCTGTGTTTATGGAGGGCAATAAGTGACTACTTAAGCAGTGGCTACACAAACGTATAGTTTAGACAGTTGAGCAGATAGTTGTACACACTAAATATATAGTTTATGACCAATTACAAAATCAAATACTTGCAACAATAAATGAGACAAATTAAGTTAAGGGAAGCTTTGTAAATTCTTTTCATTACACAAAAGCCTTACAAGTTCAACACAATATTGCAATTTTTTGGTACAATAAGAGATCATGACAATTTCCTTGAATGTCCTTCTCCTTTCAGAAACAATACTCTTTGAAATAATAAACTTACACCTAAATACAAACACACAACAGAGCAATCCAAAGTTGTTTCTCCCTTTTCTTGGACTTGGCCAATTTGTTTTTCCATTTCTTTTCAACTGCTTTCATCTTCTTCAAATCATCATCAAAATTGTCCATTTTTTACTCCTTCTTGTTCATATCTATTTTGCTTTCCATGGATTTGGTCGACTTAGTAGGCTTGTTGATTTCCTTATCCGAAGTTTCAAATTTTCAAGAAGATTCAACACTATGTTCAAGCTCCGCAATTCTTCCCAACAACTTTGGAATCACAAATTTGGATCTTGGATCAATATAATCATCTTTCCAAAGCCAAAAATCGCATGATCTAGCATTCTTAAAAAACAAAACGAATCATTCTATGGCTCTTGAAACAACAAAACGAATTATTCAACTCTTAAAAAAGATTAACTTACCCCATAGTAAGGACAACCCCAATATCTTCTACTAGGATTTCTCAGGGTCCAAGAGGTCAGCAAAGGCAAAACAAATCCGTGTTTGCATCGCTCCTCTTCCAATTCATGATCTTCCTCTTGTAAACAGAGCCTAGTCAAGCTTATTCGAGCCATTGTAGCACCTTAATAAGAATTACCGCGAATCAAACAACTAAAAATTCAAAATACGAAATAGATAGAAACAAATCAAAATGAAAAAGAGAGAAATGAATCAAAATGGAAAAGAGATGAATGAATAATAATGAAAAAGAGTTACCTTTGATTCAAAAGAAGGAATTTTGAACTATGTTTGAATTTAGGGTTCTTGATTCAGATTTTTGGGTGAAAATTTAGGGTTTTTGTTCATTAGGGTCGGGTGGGTGGGTTATGTGAAGGGAATGGGAATATAAATGTTGGGTTAGATTTTTTTAATTAAAAAAATAAATAAAATGACTTTATTAGTGTGTTGACGCGCTCAACTATGTGGAGCGAAACGCGCCCTGGGTTGGGTGACGGAAGGGGGAAATAAATATACTTTTATGTACTTAAGGTGTGTAATAGGTCACCCCATTAGTTAAAGTGTGTAAATGACTTTTGGGTATACGTTTAGGGGGCAATTTATGCCTTTTGCCTACTTTATTTGTTATATTATTTAAGTGTTTGATAAAGATATTACAAGATTAATAATAATGAAATTGTCCTCGTATTTTGATGATGGTGAAACTATTAGTTGTAAATGTATCTTCATCATCTTTTAATTAGCAAGAACATAAAATACATATATTGGACCCTAAACTTGGCTTCAAATTTTAACTTTGACCTCCAACTTTCATAGTGCACAAATAGGCACTTTAACTTGTATAAAATAGAACAAATAGACACACATGTCCTACATGGCGTCCTACATGTCATTTTTTGTCCTACGTGGTATCCTACGTGTATTATGCCATGTAGGACTCGTGTGTTTACTTGTTCTACTTTATACAAGTTAAAGTGCCTATTTGTGCACTATGAAAGTTGGAGGTCAAAGTTAAAATTTGAAGCCAAGTTTAGGCTCCAATATATGTATTATGCCAAATTTCATTGTGCAGACAAATTTTAATTGGAATAAAACCTAATCTTTGATCGCATTAGTAACATGTGAATTGTACCAACAAGGATTGTGGTATAGTGGTAAGTACTATTTCGTTCTTAGCCAGATCAGGTTTGAGTCCCCCATGGTACGGAGTCATATTTGTTAGAGAGCGCTTTACCCCTAATGTGAGACTTCCCAAAGCAAATTCAGATTTAGTCAGGCTTTAATATAAATACCGGACACCAAGGAAACCAAAAATAAAAAAACATGTGAATTGTGATATACATAATACATATAGGAGTAAAGGGCATATATACTCTAGTTTTTGGACGGCAGGGGCACCAATGTCCCTGAAGTATGACGGAGGGTATCTACATACCAT
Organism: Solanum verrucosum; assembly: GCF_900185275.1. Lineage (NCBI taxonomy): Eukaryota > Viridiplantae > Streptophyta > Magnoliopsida > Solanales > Solanaceae > Solanum > Solanum verrucosum. Next base: position 1,470,533 of record NW_026019946.1, on the reverse strand, counting down.
TTACGATAGTTCGGGGATATATTTGTCCTTTTTCCGTTAAAATAATATAAGACAAACAAAATGATAAAAAGCTAGAAACCCATTTCTCCTTTTGGTATTTATTATATTTATATGTAATTCTTGAAAAAGTCAAACTAATTTACTAAAACTGTGTAAAGAATCTATTAATTAGATTACCACAAGATATGGTGCATATAACACCTTATAGTAATTATATTTTTGTAATTTTTTTAGAATGTCACTTTATTTTTGTAAAACTTTCTATAAAAAATTCTAATTAGAGAGTGTTGCAAAAAGATATAGTGCATATGTGTAACACCTCGGCTTAAGACAAAAAGTCTCACATTAGTAAAACACAAGAAAGATGTTGGGTATATAAGTAACCATGCTTACAAACCGGTGACACGTTTCAAAGTTGTGAGGGCCTAGGCCCAAAGAAGACAATATCACTAACGGATTGGACCATTACAAATACCAAGTTTGTCACAGCTTGAGTCTATACCAGTCGGGACATGGTACCTAGAACTATGAGTGATCCCAAGCTAACCCTTAGCATACATATCAAAGCATAACATAAAGAAAGTAAGCGGAAGCTGAAATACATAAGTGAATAATCGAGTTTAGAAAATCCATGAAACTAGTTTTCTATTGTTTGAGTAAAGCCTCTACTACATTAGAATGAAAATATAAATCTGCCGAACATGGCCGCCAGCTACCTCAAAACAAAGACAACACAAGGAAAAATGTTTGATAGTCTAGAACAATGGAGTCCCCAGAAGAGGAGAGTTCATCAAAAGCTAATTGGGAGTGTTGCAACCTCACTAACCACGGATTTGAGTGTGAATGCCAGAATTTACATCACAAAAGGATGCAACATAGAGAAATGTATGAGTCGTAAGTGTACTGATAAGTATGGGGAGACACTAGCATAATCATTTAAAGAATCATGAACAAAACAGTGAAATAAGATTTCCAAGATCATATTAACAGAGAAGAGCTAACAAGGAAGCTATTAGGAGTCCATGAATAAATATCATAAAATCTCTTTCAAAAGTACATATGCATATAGTTGAGTCTTTTCAATAACTTGCATAATAATACATATATACATATGGTTGAGTATTTTCAATAACTTTCATATCCATACATATAAAATAACATATTTAGAATGAACCCTACCGTCTTAAAATATATCATAAAATTAATAATTATGGAGTTTCTTATAACCGACATACGTCATTTGAGCTCATGATACTCAACTTACAATCCCAGTTAGATGGGTTCCCTATACCTTGTCAGAGTATAGAACCATATCTTATCATATGTCGATCCAGTACTATGAGCCTATCAGTGCTGGAAGGTCAACCAACGTACAAAGTGGTGAAACATACATAAGCATGCCTTACCAACTAGTGACGTGTTTTAAAGTCGTGCGAGCCTAGGCCAATAGCGGATAATATTACTAGCAGACTGGACTGTTACGAATGATATCATAGTCATTCATGTGTTTGCCTTGTCGATGTGGGCCAGAGTTCAAATGAGCTTATACAAATCCTGATAAGGCGCGGCAAACCTCAATGATGAGTCTAGGCTAATTTCATACGGTGGGACAAACCTCAACGACAACGCTGAGTCCACAGTATTTCAAAGTTTATTCAACTGTGTATAGCATGATTTTTATGTACGTCAATTTTATAAATTATATTGAGGAATACTAAATAATGTCATAAATGGTGACATTAACCATTAAGATGATCATGAAGGTTATGATGGTTTGAGTTACAACCATTGTAATGAGAAGCAGTGGAAATAACTTCTGAGAGATTATGGACATCCATCATAAGTGTAATATTTTTCATAATAGGATGGATGTTATTTTATTTGTTATATTATTTAAGTGTTTGATAAAGTTATTACAAGATTAATAATAATGCAATTGTCCTCGTATTTTGATGATGGTAAAACTAATAGTTGTGAATGTATCTTCATCATCTTTTCATTAGCAAGTACATTTACAAATTTTAATTGGAATAAAACCTAATCTTCAATTGCACTAGTAACATGTGAATTGTATGGTAAGTACTATTTCGTCCTTAGCCAGATCAGGTTTGAGTCCCCCATGTTACGGAGTCACATTTGTTAGAGAGCGCTTTACCCCCTAATGTGAGACTTCCCGAAGCAAATTTAGATTTAGTCAGGCTCCAATATAAAAACCGGACACCAGGGAAACCAAAAATAAAAAAACATGTGAATTGTGATATACATAATACATATAGGATTAATAGTTATTTCCATCCCTAATTTGTTACTACTTTAGCAGTTTGCACCCTACCTACCACCTCCTCCTCCTTTTCTATTGACTTGCATGAATCCACCACGAATCAAGAGGTTAGGTCCCTTGACTATACTAACAGTAATAATAATAGTAAAGCTTAAAGTAAAGAATAAGGACATTTACGTGAAACCTACTTGCTCAAGAGAGGAGAAAAGCATGACCTGTCACACATAATTTCTCAATAACTCCACTAACTTCAAGTGACTTGTAAATATATATTCCGGTAATCGAAAAGGGTTGAACTCTTAATCCTACACCTTGTAAAACCTCTATTACGATACTCTAAATAATAACCCTATTTTCCACTATATCAACTATATACCTCTAGTTAACACATACTTCAATCAAACACACCATGACTAAGTTTAGCCATGAACTCTACTTTAAAACGATTACAACTGAAATGATCTATGGTCCTTTATAGTATATGAATATATATTTACAATCTTTGAGCACACTATACTAAACTCAAATGACAATGTTAGACTTTTTGCAGATAACTTGATCAAGTCTCTTGCTGTTCATATGAGCGTAGTGCTTTCTTAAGAAAAAAGGCTTTTGCTTTTGATATGCTTGATTGCAAAACTAGGTTGTTTCTTCTCAAAGTGTCCAACATAAGATGTAAAAGAACAACTTTGTAGTACACCATTGGTTGAGAGATCTGCGCCTCTATTATCGTGCCTACCTACCATAACATGTGAGGTAGCTTTACTGCTCCACTCCACTGACTTGTCCTTGATGTCAGATCCCATAGTGCGTTAATTTATCAAAACATCATAATGTAACATCATTCTTCATTTTATTTCTTTTTCTTAAAAAAAATTCTCATCTAACAACTTTAATTTCTTTTGTTGTAAAATCATTTGAAAGATCACATATGAAATACATAATCTATCTTATTTAAAAAGGCAGATTTAGAATTTTGAAGTAATGGTTCCATTTTATTTATCCCAAATAATTATTTATAACGTATAATCATTAGGTTGAACACACACACCAAAATAAAAATAATCAAGTATAAGTGAATAACTGATTAAAACTAATGATAATGATAATACGTAAACTATAATAGATATTATAATTAAAAGACCATTATATATTCACATTTTTTCATTTTCATCATAACTATGAAGTGATGATTAAAACCAGATTGAAGTCTTTTTTAGTTTCTAGGGATTTATTTTATTTGTGAAAAAATATTTTTGAAGGTTTTTCCATTTTACCAAAATTAAAATAATCAAGTATAAGTGAATACCTGATTAAAACTAATGATAATGCTAATACGTAAACTATAATAGATATTATCATTAAAAGACCATTATATATTCACATTTTTTTCATTTTCAACATAACTATGATGGTGATTAAAATCAGATTGAAGTCTTTTTTTTAGATTCTAGGGATTTATTTTATTTGTGAAAAAATATTTTTGCAGAAAAAGCTTTTCCGTTTAAAATTACTTTTGTCACACAAATATAATATGATCAAAATTATAGTTTTGCAATACTAATCCTGATATTCTCTACAATGTTAGCTCTTCTTTTATGATTTGGAAAGAAAACTCCACTCAGAAAAGATAGACAATCCAATATATATGATCCCTACTTAATTTTCCGTGAAAATGAAATAGAGGAAAAAAATAAATTATATAAAGATAATATTTTATAAATGTTTAAATATTTCATGAGAAATTAAACAGTTGAAATATTAATAACATCTATTAGATTTTGTGTTTTTAATGATTATAGCTGGACAGAAAATGTACATGAAGCACTTAGTTGAAGACATCGATCCTCACAAGAAATCAATCACATGGAAATTGATTGAAGGAGATTTACTAGAATCGTATAATTACTTTAATGCTATAACATCTTGTGACTATCAATGGACTACTTGGACAATTGAATATGAAAAGAAAAACTGAAGACACACCAGAACCCCTCATTCACTTGGGTTTTATCCTTGACCTGACCAAGAATGTAGATGCTCACCTTCTCGAAAAGTAGAATATATATTGTGTGTGTGATGAATAATTGACTAGTTGAGTTCTATCTAGTATGTGTAATAAATTTTGTTGAATTAAATATATCTATGTGTTTGTGTAATGAATAATTGGCTAGTTCTAACTACCATATGAAATAAATAATGTTATATTTTATGAACATATTGTATATGCCAATATCCTTATATGGATGTATTTCTAAAAGCCAGTATATGTAATTTATTATGCAATTTTAATGATAACCTCATTTTCTATTGTAAAGTTTCAAATTGTGTTATGAGATCTTGTGTCAATGAAAAATATCACTTAGAACTTGTTAGCATGGTTTGAGTTGGGAATCTAGGATGTTATTATGAAGTTATTCTAAAGTTTTATTTTTGATGATTTGATAAACTATGGAACCTAGTATGAGTTTCGATCTCATAAGAGATTGAGAGGTTCAGGCAATGTGAAAGTGATTGTTGTAAAAGCTGCAAGCACTACTACAACTAAAGTGATTGGTGCGCGATTACAGATGATTGGTTCTCCCAAAAAATGGTGTTGCACTAGGTTACTTGTCCATCTTATATTAGCCATTTATACAAGGGATATGAACTAGTTTTTGCATTGAAGAAATACATACATCAAAAACCATTCTCTCAAGGAAATATTTTTTCATATGCAGCAACGGACCTAATAGAGTGTCTTTAGTTGTTATATGAGATTATAGTCTAGGTTATTATTTAGTGTAAGGTCTATTCCTTAGTTATAAAGGAACTACATTGTCACACCCCTTTTTTACACGGCGGAAGGATTTTTCCGTTTTAAGTGACAGTATTGATTAAGGATTATTTTATTTTTTTCAGAGTCGCAGAATTGAGTTATGGTGTTCCAAGTCACCTTTTCTTTTTAATCCTTAATCAAAAGGAAATGACTCTTTATTATGGTCTACGTACTAGAAATTCGGGTGAGGAATTCTATTGACCGAGGGGAAGGTATTAGGCATCCCTCAAGTCTCATGGTTCTAGCACGGTCGCTTTTATTGACTTATACTTATCTTAAACTATTTTGGATATATGATTACATGCTACGGTTTGCTTGCATTTTTCCATTGTTGAACATTTATTTGGTTTCAACCTAGATGTGTAACCGCATTCTCATTCATTAAATAAAAAAACTTATTTTATAAAATAATTTTTCAAGTACTTTTATAAAAGAACTATTGGTGAGAAACAATTTGTATTTCACTAAACTATCTAAAAAAATAATATAAAACAACAATTAATGTTTGATCAAACTTTTTAATTAAAGCTTTTAAATATATTTCTCAAAAGTGTTTATTCAGAAATTTATTTTTGGGGATTCTCTTTATTTTGTTTTAGCAAACCAATTTCTGCAATTTCCTAAAATCACTCATTTTTCTCTCACTTGATCAAACCCCTCGTTCTTTTAAAATGGGAAAATTGTATGAAATAACAAACTATTAATTCAAAATAATGTTATAGTCATAGTTTTTTTTATTTGTAATTCGCAGTAAACATTCCATGTTTTTGCCATCCCATTTTATACCGAAATATACAATATATGACCCATTTGTATACCAAAATCTATAAATGTAGGACTCATTTGTATAGCAAATATACAAATAGACCGAAATATACAAATGCAAGACCCATTTGTATATACCAAAATATACAAATAGACCGAAATATACAAATGCAGGACCTATTTGTGTACCGAAATATACAAATGCAAGACCCATTTGTATACCAAAATATACAAATAGACCAAAATATACAAATGCAGGACCCATTTGTGTACCGAAATATACAAATGCAGGACCCCATTTGTGTACAGAAATATACAAATGCAGGACCCATTTGTATACCGAAATATACAAATAGACCCAAATACAGATTTTTTATGTATATGTATATCAAAATATACAGATTAATAGTCATAGCAAACATAAAGTTTGTTATGGAGCACAATTATACAACCTATATCTATAGCATACAATATGATTTGTATGTTTGTTATATGCGAAAGTTGTTCTTTTTAAAATAAGCACTTTTGGAAGGGAAAAAAAGGACTTCCTCCAATTTAATTACTTGGCCTACTTTCTCTTTTAATTCGTTTTTTTTTTTATAAAAAAAAATGAGCTCTACCGTTTTAGCAACTCTTTGATTTAATACATATTTCATATCTTTAAATTTAGACTACAAAATTTAAATTTTTTATTTATTTTCCTAAAATCCGTATAAAATCAAAATAGGCTAAATAAATTGAATTAAAGGGAGTAAGTATTTTTTACCTCCCAAGAACTTAATAAAACTTGAAGGTAGAAAAATTGTTTGAATATACTCCATTCAAGTAAAACATTTAAAAGTATGTAGGTAAAGAGAATATATTAGTGAAAATAACTAGAAAAAAAAGAATACGAACAAGAACAAATAATATGATAATCGGAAGTAAAAAGAACAAGAGGTAATCAAAAATGGAAGCAAAGAGAATATATAATTTTCTACCCCTTTTCGGCCTACGTGGCACTATCTTGTGGGCCCAGCGGATGTTGACAATTTTTTCAAGGATAGTGCCACGTAGGCCAAAAAGGGGTAGAAAATTAATTAAAAAATAAGTTCGGGGGTAATAGGACCTTAGTAAAGGTTAGGTGTGTCTCAGGGATTTTGGGTATAGGCTGGGGGGTACTTATGCATTTTCCCATTAATATATAATATTTATGTACGAGTAAAAGTACTATAAATTACTAGTCTTAACACTATAAGAAAATCCCGAATTGCCAACGAATTATACTAACAACTCAAATTAGTTAGTATATTAGCAACAAATTACTAACAAATTTGTAACCAAGCTATTTTCAAAATTTAGCAACGAATTTCTTACAAATTGCCAACCGAAATGTTGCTGACAAAATAATTTAGTTGGTAAATTTAGCGGTAAAAAATGGCGCCTAATTTAGCAACTTTTTTCTAACGGATTACCAACCAAAATGTTATTAACTAAATATTTTAGTTGGTAAATTTGGCGGAAAAAAATGGCGCCTAATTTAGCAACTTTTTACCAACGGATAACAAACTGAAATATTACTAACCAAATATTTTAGTTGGTAAATTTGACGGAAAATATCGCGCCTAATTTAGCAACTTTCTACCAACGGATTACCAACTTAAATATAACTAACACATGCCTCTTGTTGGTAATATTACCAACGAAGTATACATCAATTGGTATATGATCAAAAAAACCAAAGTACACTTTATTAACCAATTATCAACGAATTACCAATCAATTATTTACCGACGATAGAATTTGTTGCTAGTTTTACCAACCAATTAAAAATGTATTGGTAAATTACTAACGGATTGTTTTGTTTGTAAACTTGCCAACAAATACTCAATCAGTTGGAATTTTTTCCAACAGATAAAAATTATAATTGGTAAAATACTAACATATTATAAAGAACCGGTAATATGCCCACCAATTTCTAATTCGTTGATAAAATTTGTCAACATATCCATCTCGGGTTGGTAATATTACATGTGAATGATGAACCGTGATAATCACTACCCAACTAGGATCAAATATATGGGTTAATTGTTATATTACCGATTGTTATTGGATATTAATTGCTATAACATGCGTGTGATTGATCGTTTTAAATATGGATATTACTATATATTATTTTTTTCCGGTATTTTTTTTTTTTAAAGAAAATACAAACATTGATAGGGATGGTCGGAAAGAATTTATGTAAACAAAAATATATCTCTATTGAACAAGTAAATTAAAATGTTGATCCATATAAATATGTGGAAATTAAAATGTACAGTGTAGCATTTTTAGATAATACTTAGTATTTATTTAAGTTTTTGTCCATGCATATTCTTATATATATTTTTTAGTATGGTAAAGGTAGGAGTACCTCCTAGACTATGACCCATATCTCAGAGACACACCTTAACTAAACTAGGGTCCTATTACCTCCTTAAACTCATTTTTTTTTTTAATTTTGTACACCTTTTTGGCTTACGTGGCATCCAAATATCTCCCACGCGCCTTAACTGTGTGGTGTCACGGGGTGTGCCACATAAGCCAAAAGATATACAATATTATATAAAAAATGAGTTTAGGGATTAATAGGACCTTAGTTTATTTAAGGTATGTCTCTGAGATTTCGGTCATAGTCTAGGGGGTAATTGTGCCTTCTCCCTTAATATTTATTTCAACTAATGTATGAAATTTTAAAAAGTTAGTTATAAATTTTTTTCAGACTTAATTTGTATTTTGTAGTTCATAAAAATAATATAAGTAATTTACATATTGTAAAAGAACCCCAATAATAAAATCAAAGATCATAAATGTTTTATGAAGACAATAGTGTATCTATTGAAAAGTAAATTGAAACAATTGATCTATATAACGTGAAAAATTAAAATATGCATGGTAATGTCTTTACATGATTGGTTACACATAATAGTAATTCCTCAATTCCAAATTATAGGTCATACTTTCTATTTTAGTTAATCTCATAAAGAATGACATATTTTCTTATGTGACAAATATTTAATGACATATTAGTTTTTTTTTCTTGTGTTGGATTCCTCTTATTTGGAAAAAGGTCAACAAAATTTACCTGTCGATTTAAAAAATCATTTATTTTAAGGGTAGTTTTGTAACATCGTAAAATCTTCTAATATTTCTTTAACTATGTATCAAATCAAGTTACATTGTATAAATTGGAAAAAGGAGCACTAAGTACCTGTTTGGTAGGACGTAATAATAAGAATAGTCCATGGATTAAAATTTAGTCCATCAAAAACATTATTTGATTGTTTTATTTAATTTAATCAATGAATTAGTTATACATCATTAAGTGTGTTTGTTTGTTTTTTTACTTAAAAATCTCTTAATGGGTCTGAATGAATCAAATCAGAGTCTTATTCTCGTTCAGAGACTTTTATTCCGAAAAAAAAGATTGTGCCCTATAATTTTTTCTTCAAAAATATTCAAGTCTCTCTCATTCTCGAACTTTATTAATTATCCAAATTATTTGCCTTAAACTTTTAGTTTTTGTACTTGTGGCTTGTTTATCAATAATTGATAAAATTTATTATAAATATTTTATTTGACTAAAGTGCAAAACAACTTCATAAATATGATGTGTTTTTTAAATAAAAAAAATGACTACATTGTTTTCAAACAATTACCTTATAATTTGTATATACATTCCATGTATTTTAATTTTTTTTGTCAACACAAAATAATAATTTATAATTTAAATATCTTAACGTTTAACATTAAGTGCAATTTGTCGATTTTACTAATATATTTTTGTTCTCCATTTTTCTTTTTAGATTTTTAAATTCAATGTAGTTCGTCGATTGACTACTTGAACAATTTTTTTTAATTTTTTTTTAATAAGCTTCATGTATTTGAGAAATTTAAGTAGCCTTTAATCTATGTTAAGTTTAAGATATACTTGATAAAAAAAAATTAGAAATACACCGTGCCATCAAAGATCTCCATGGTAAAATAAATAAAATTGTCTGTCGGTTATCTATCTTGATCCAATTACTTGAAATAGAAAATCTCAAATTATTCTAATAGGAAATAAACTTTTTATAGAATTTTAAATCAAACACAAGATTAAGTGGAAGGTAATGAACCAAATACTTGATAAAAATAATCCCTACATTACTAATCCATGCATTGCTAATCCCTACATTACTAATCTTTGTGTTATCAATGTTTGTATTAAACGACCCCTAAGTATTTTAATTAAGTTTTAATTCCCATATTTTCCTTTTATGAAAATCACAAAGAACAATCTAACGAAGGGTCACTACTAAAAAAACAGTGAATACCGACCTAAAAATTAAGACTTCAAATGAAAATCAGTAATTTTCGACCTCCGGAGGTCAGTATTGTTAAAAAGAATAAAAAATTAAAAAAAAATTAAAAAAACCGACTACAAGGAGTCTGTTTTTGTGCAAGAAAAAACGGGAAAATCAAATACCGACCTCTGGAGGTTGGAATATTTCCCGAAAAAATGAATTCCAATAAAAATCGATCTCTTGATGTCGGTATTAAATAAATAAATAACAATATTTTTTTTTCTCAATTAAATATTAAAAACAAAACTGAGAATTATTTTGAATTAATTTTATTTAAATCGCCTTCCGGAGGACGATTTTGTGTAAAATAAAAAATAAAAATAATTATAATACCGACTTTCGAAAATCGTAAAGTTAAATAGTATGTAAGTAAATTAATTTTCATTAAAATATTTATATATTGACTTCCAGAAAATTAATGAATTAATATTTTCAATCAAATAGACAATAGAATATCGTAAATTAATGTACAAAGCAAGTTCTATCAAGATTATTACGTTCGATCTTGAATGGATGTCAAGTGTAGTGATCATATCGTAGACAATAACATGTAAAGGATAATTCATCGGAGTATGACATATGTTGATTATATACTCCTCGAGTAGTTTAGCAAATCAAGTTTTATATATTAGTGGTTCAGATATCAAATATATTATCAATTAAAGAAATATCGATAATCAATTCAAGGAGATTTATATATTAAATTTGATATTGATAAACTTCTGTTTATCGATAAAATTAAATTTATATAATTAGGAGGTATATAATTTAAATTTATAAACTTAAATAATCGATAAAATTAAATTTATAAAATTAAACTTACGTTGATGTGTGTGTGTGTGTGTATATATATATATATATATAATTTTAATTAACAAAATCGACCTCAAGAGGTGAGTTTATATTAAAATAAATTAATAAATACCAAACTTAAGAGGTCGGTATATTTAAATTATTATTTTATTTAAATAATATCGACTTCACGATGTAGATATTTATTAAATATAGATAATTATTTTAAAAGATACGGACATCCCCTGGTCGATAACTTAACACTTCTTTTAAAAAGGAATGATAATCTCAAAACCCTAAGTCATCTCTCTCACTCCTGAACCTCTCTCAATCGTCTCACGCCCACCCACCCCACCTATCCTAAACCGGCGCTGCCTCAATTAGAAGCAGTAGCAGGTCGTGCCACCATCCCGACGGGCACCGCCTCGATCAACAGCAGGTCGCGCCGCCATCCCATACCGACGCCGCTTCGATCAGCAGCAACGTAGAGGGCGGTAGTAGCAGCGTGTGGGTGGCAGCAACAACGTAGAGGGCGGTAGTAGCAGCGTGTGGGTGGCAGCAGCAACAAACAGAGGGAGGCAACAACAATCTTGGATAAGTTTTAAGTTTCAACAACAAACCTATATTTATATAAATACTAGATAAATGGTGCCCGTGATAGGCACGGGCTGATAGTAGACAAAGGTGACATGCACATTGGGGTCATCGAAGGTGTTTCCTATATGCAAAGATCACAACTAGGTTTA